>NC_134717.1:31740714-32048928 GCF_049634645.1 Pelodiscus sinensis
ATCACTGCAATTAACTTATCTTTGACATGCTAGTAAAATATCAAGATTCCCACCCACCCCCCAATCAGAAATGACAGACTATTATTCTCAGCTTTTTCCTCCGCTCATCTTAGGGACTCGCTCCCACAGAGCAAGGATTTAGCCAGGACATTCCACATGCCTTGCAACATGAATAAGGCAAAGTGACTGCAACCCTGATATCCGCTGTTTAATAACTCCTGATGAGAACATTAGGTACACACTAGAGTGTAGCTTTGGAGAGGGAGGTGGGGGTGGCTATTAATATATTTTTGAAGTTTCATTTTAAATTTCAGCCACATGTCCATACCTCATTAAGATGTTAACAGAAACTTTCTTCCTTTGCTACCACACAACATGGATTTATTTTAAGTTACTATTTATTTGGTTGGATATATGTTGCATGTATAAAAAGCATAATTAATTTTAAGAGTCAGCTATGATGTTTAAATCTAAAAGGAACCGGTCTGGCCTTTATTCCAAACAGTTAAGTCAAAAATATTGTGAACAACCATGCCAAACTTCATGGATCCTCTGGGATCACTGTTGGCTCTACAACCACAACAGCTGATCTATGTCAAGCAACCATAACCTCTAGTCTGCATTATCAAAACAAAGCTGTCACTATGACCTATGAAGCCCCAAAACGAGCCTCTTTAGTCATCAAGAACCCAGTGCCCATGCCAATTACCAAACAGTTTAAAGATCCCTTTCATAATTCAGAAAATAGTGTTTTATATAGAAACCAGCTTTTTAATAAATTAATCGATAATAGCGTTGCATCCAAGACAGTGTTTTTCACTCATTTCTTCAGTGTCACCTTGTCATACAATCATTCTACATGTACGAAAGTCTATACAACACACCTTTGTATAAAAATATGAGTCAAAGCTTTGGAGGGTGGTTTGAAGGACCTGGTTCTGGGCAAGTGATGTTCAGAGCAGCCCCTGTCTGACCGTGAACAGAGGAGCCTCTACCTTGAGGCGGAGACTGGACACACTATTACAACAGGGACTCTGCCTCCTGTTGAATAGCCTTGTGAGAAGGGTCTCTAAAGGAGGACCAGGAAGCAAGTTTGGAAGTAGGGAAAGATGAATTCTACAGAATAACCCTGATAGACAACTGGGTCTTGGAGATTAACCATCACGACTAGCTCCCAGTTGTAGGCAACAGTAAGAAAGCCTCCAAAAAAGGTGACAGAAGGGGTAGGTGGCATTAGAAATGTTAGTCAAGACCCACCTCATGATCAAAAGCAGCTCCTAGCCACAGAACAGGTTGCAACAGTAAAGGGGAATGAAAAGAGGGTGTTAGTCATCTATAACAGGAAGGCCCTGAAAGATGCTGATGGCAGAATGCACAAAGAGGAGATGGCGGCGGTCTTAATTTAGAATTCTGGCCTTGAACTGAGAAATGCTGAGTCCTTTAATGAGAAAAGGAGACTTCTTGTTGAAGAGGTGGGATTCAAAAAGGAAGAAAACTCTTGGGCAACCACAAACCCCCTCTCATAACAATATTGGCTAACAAGTTTCTGGATGCTGTGTCTGACACATCAATTGCAGCCTGAACAGCTGTTTTCACCACCAGAATGCCCTCCTCTAAAAGGGCAAAGACCTGGGCTATATCCTCCCAGAAAATATTATCCTGAAAGCCTGTCAGCCTAGACTAAAGTCAGGTCATACTTGAGTAGCAGGGCCTGGTAACTGGAGATGCAATCCTGCAGAGATCTCTCCCGCCACGGTGGTCAGTCTCTTGAAAGTGTTACCCAATGGGGATGGTAATGAGACAAATGTTTCATGGCAGCCTTTGTCACTAGGGAGTTGGGAACAGAATGAGACAACAGCAATTGAGCTCCCTTCACCAAAGTGAAATAGCACTTCAGTCCTTCCACATGTGTAGGAGAGGCCCCACAGGATGCCTGGGTGTGCCAGAACAGTTTCACTGGTTTCAAGATTGCCTTGTTAACTCTGAGCCATCTTACTGGAGCCATCCAACAGGCAATGGTGAGAGTCTTAGACTTCCTCCAGAAGATATATGGAGACCACTAGCCACACTTTGTAGTAAGTCTGGGTACTGATTAGGGTTGTCTGGAGGAGGGGGAGGGGATGTGGAAGAGGAAGATGACCATATTACCCAGAAAAGAGGTCCCACTGGAACCGTAAATACTGGTGGGTATACTGTCTAATACTCTTGGCAGAACTGGTTGTTACAGCAAGGGGCAAGAGTGGGGGGAGGGGAGGAGGGAGCAGACTCCTAGGTGAGTACTGAATATCTGGTATAGGGATTCCACCATTCCCCAAAAAGAGGATTCAACTGTTTGAAGGGAACCCCATGGCACAGAGAACACTGGTCCCTAGGGAGGCAGAATTCATAATCTTGGATCTACTGTCACCTGGATTACCTGTAGTTCTTTGTGAGGATAAAGGCCAGACCAGCTCATCACATTCGTCCAAATCTAAACATTCCTCTGCTGTAATGGCAGAACTATCATTGCTGAGGGAACTCTGCCTGATGGTTGTAAGACAGACAACTCCTGGGACACCAAAGCAATAATCTCTTCCGCTACAGTAATGTTCCTGAAGGACTGGACCACACAAGAGAGCATTCTGAGGGTGCTGTACAGTTCTCTGTGCATCCTTGAGCAGGGAATGCTGATAATTGACACCCATGGAACCAGTACATCCCTGGTCATGGTGTGTTCTTTGGACGGATGTATTACCATTGGAGAGACCGAAGCTGCACTTGTGAAAGGGACTGGAGGACAAAGGCCCTTGTGCTTCAGAATGGGAATCACCAACAGGAAGATCCTTTCCTCTATGCACCTGACTCTGCACCCTGGCCTGACGCTTGCTTTTCAAAAGTAGTTACTCATGGTCTGTGTATAAGAATTCGCTCAACCTTGACTGGATCAGGTAAAGTGTCCTCAGCGGGAACTTGTACTTGTGCCCGAGAACGTCTCTTGCTTTTATGGGAATCCATGGAGAGTGTCTTTGGTCTTAAAAAAAAAAATGGTTACTTACCTCTAGAACGGCTGTTCAAGATGTGTTACTCATGTCCATTCCATGTAGGTATGCACACAGTGCATGCACATGTCTTCGGAAGTTTTTTCCCTTAGCAGCACCTGTTGAGCCAGCAGAGAAGGTGGCACTGCTATATTGGCTAATATATACGCCAGCTGGCCCTCCACCCCCTCAGTTCCTTCTTATTGGACTACTCCAGAGGCAGGTGGGTGGGATTTGAAATGGACATGAGCAATACATCTTGAAGAAAAACAGTTACAGAGATAAGTAACTTTTTTCTTCAAGTGATTTCTCGTGTCCATTTCATGTAGGTGACTCCAAAGCAGAAGCCGTAGGAGGCAAGGTTGGAGCTCTAACCTTCAAACAAGCGGAGGACAGCCCTACCCTGGGCTGCATCCTCCCTAGCCTGGTGGGCCAGCACATAATAATTGGCATAAGTGTGGACCGAAGACCCTGTGGCAGCAGCCTGGGCCCTAGTGGAGTGGGCTGTGAGGGGAGGAACTGGCATCCCGGCCAGCCCATAGCACTCCTTGATACAGGATAAAATCCACAAGATCCTCTGCACAGAGACTGGCTGCCCCTTCAGCCATTCTGCAGTTGCTACAAAGAGCTATGGAGACCTTCGGAAGGGCTTTGTTCTTCCCAAATAAAAGGCTAAAGCTCTCCTAATATCTAGTGTGTATAATGCCTTTTCCTTACCCAGTGCACGGGGTTTGGGGTAAAAAGCTTGGAGAAAAATATCCTGACACACATGAAACAGACACCATCTTTGGAAGGAAAGCAGGGTGGGGGTGCAACCAGACCTTGTCCTTGAAGAAAACGCGAAGAGGGGCGGGAGCAGGTCGGAGGTCAGAGCTCTGAGTTCGGACATGCGCCTGGCCGACATGATCGTCACAAGGAAGGATGCCTTCCAGGAGAGGTGAATTAGCAAGCAAGTCACTAGGGACTTGAAAGGAGGCTCCATGAGCTTGGACAGAACTACATTTAGGTCCTACTGGGTATGCGGGTAAAATCTGTCCAAACCCCTTAAGAATCTGTGGACCATGGGATGCATGAAGAACGATGTGTCCCTAGAGACTGGGTGAAAGGCGGAAATAGCCATCAGGTCCTGATCGATGAGGACAACCACAACAGGACCCCAAGGTTGAGGAGATAGTCCAGAACCAGCAGGACCTGGGTGTCCATTGGGGAGATACTCTTCTGAGCAGTCAAAATGGAGAAACGTTTCCATTTAGCCAGATAGGTAGCCCTATTGGAAGGATTCCTACTTCCCAGCAGGACTTACTGCACCCACTCCAAGCACTGGAGCTCTGGTGCTGTCAGCCATGAAGCTTCCAAGGCCATTAGGTGGAGGGACTGTAGGTTAATTTTTGTTGTTTGTTTATGGAGATATACCCATCTCATAGAACTGGAAGGGACCTTGAGAGGTCATCAAGTCCAGCCCCAGGCCCTCATGGCAGGATCAAGTACCATCCCTGACAGATTTGCCCCAGATCACTAAATGGTCCCCCTCAAGGACTGAACTCTCAACTGTGGGTTTAGCATGCCAATGCTCAAAACGAGCTATCCCTCCCCCCCCCCCTTTTCTGGTGGCAAAGCCTGCCAAAGTCCTGAGTTATGATGTCTGGATACAGGGGAAGAGAGATCAGTTTCTTGCATGACCTGTTTAGCAGAGACATGAACCAGTGAGTGCTATCTGGGCCAAGCTGGCACTGAGAATGAGGGAGGCCCTGAATTCCCTCAGGGTACATCTACACAGCAAAGTTACTTCAAAATAACTTTACCAGCGTCTCCATAGCCAAACCACTATTTCGAAATTAAATCGAAACAGTGGAGGGCTTGTTTTGAAATTGGTGCTATTTCTTGTGGAATGAGGTTTACCAATTTCAAAATTGCTATTTCGAAATAAGCATTGTGTAGACGTTTATTTCGAAATAGGGGGCCTCCAGCCCTTCCCAGAGTGCCCTGGTGGCCACTCTGGGCACAACCAAGAAAACTCCTCTCCTACCCCTCTCCACAGAGCCCTTAAAAGGGTAGACTCTGGCCACAGTGCCTGTGCCAGCTCCAAGCCTGCTAGCCCAGAGCCAGCAGTCACTGCACCTGACCAGTCACTGCACCTGACCAGTGGCCCCAGCATGAGCCAGGAAGCCAGTGCCAGCCCTCCACCGCTCCCCAGGACCAGTCTGCCAGATCCCAGGAGCCAGCTAGGGGCCAGAAAAGGCGGGTGCCTGCCTGGTCCACTGTGGAGATCAGGGACCTAATTCAGATTTGGGGGGGATGCCTCCAATGTCAATGATCTCTGCACTAAACGGAGGAACGCAACCGTCTACAAGCAGATGGCTTCCAGCCTGGCCACTAAAAGCCACATGTGAACCCAGGAGCATGAAAATCAAGGAGCTGCAGCAGATGTATGCCAGGGCCACAGGGGGCAGCTCCCAACCAGGGGCAGACCGAGACCCGTCCCTATTTTGATGCTGTGGAACACATCCTGGGGGGGCAGGATGGTCTGTGCCCCCCAGGTGGTCATCGACCCTGGGGCAGAGCTTGCTGCCTCCTGCTGCCTCCCCAGCTACCTCTTCCTCCTCCCCCTCTTGCTTCTTCGTCCCCACATCTCCAGGGACGCTGAGGTCCCCGCACTCACGGTGCTGGGAGATAGTTGGGCTGGTGAGACCCCCAACCCTGAGCCATGAGCTTCTCCTCCCCCTTTCCTCCCCCTTCCAGCTCCATCCTCCCAGGTTTCCCCTTCCCCTCTCCCACTTTCTTTCCCCAGTCTCACCTCAGTTTATCCCCCCCCGCCCCAGGTTTGTTCAATAAAGAGGCTTTGTTGTAATGAACGCATGTGTCTTTTATTGTACAGCGGGAAAGGGGGTTAGGGAGGGGTAAGTGGAAGGACATGAGGGAGGAATGAGGCACAAGCCCCCAGTGGGGCACACCAGGGAGATGGTTATTGTCTGCAGAACATGCTTCCAGACTCGTAGCAACACGTCCAGGAGAAGCACCAGAGTGCCCAGGAGCAGCTCCAGCTCCATGCTGCAGAGTGCTGTGGTGTCCCGAGTGAGGGCAACTAGAGCACTAAGAGAAAAAAAAAATGCTTTGCTGTCCATCAGCGAGGTAGACAAGCAAGAAGGGAAACTTAAGAACCAGCTGTTGGGGGAGGGGGAGTGTCCCTTTAAGCACAGGTCTCAGCCTTAGGCAGCAGCCACACAAAGTAACTCCTGACCTGATGCCCTTCCAAAACCGGTTCCGGCCGGCCTCAAATGCGAATCAGTGTACACCCGCCATTTCGAAATAGCAAAACACTATTTCGAAATGCATGTGTGTCTAGACGAGTGATTTCAAAATAAGCTATTCTGAAGTAATGCTGTAGTGTAGACATATCCTCAGTTTCAAAAGCACCTTGTGCACCTGTGGAAATGGAGGAAACGTGTAAAGCAGGCTCTCCAGCCAGGGGGTGAGCAGGGTGTCTCATAGGGACCCACAACTCACCCCCATAAGGGAAGAGAACCTGGGGCACTTCCTGTTCTGTCGTGTTGCAGAAGGGGTCCAAAAGGGGTCCAAAGAGGTCCAAAAGGGCCATTGTGTGGGAACCTGCCAGAATCAGTTGTGCGGCCCAGGACTGTTGTTGGTGTCTAGACTTCACTGACGTGCTTTGGTGCTGAGAGCAGGACCTGTGCCTCAGCCTCGGTCTGAAGCCTCATGACGACATGGCTGACTGCCTCAGAGTCAGAGGAGTATTCAGAAGTGGGCCAGCGCAGTGCCATAGCTGTTGCAGCCAGCTACCTGTGCCCAGCGGGTGCCGGTCTATACACTCCAGCTTTCCTCAGCCCTGAGGGAGAGGTGGTGGCATCGATGGCATGTAGATGAACCCAGTGCAGGGACTGGTAACACACAGGTGTCCTGGCTTGGTGCCAGGCTCAGTGCCCATGGTACTGCTGCAGCTGGTGCTGGCATTGGAGACTGTTTGGGGGCCAGTGTTAGTGAAGATGGCCCCGAGATGGTGCAGTGGTGGGCCCTCGTGTCTGGTGCCAGAGGTACCAGGGATACAGCCCCATGACACTTAGGCGGGCCCTATGGAGGGGTTGGGAACGAGGGTCAGCTAGATCAAGGTCCCTTGCAGCCTCAAAGGTGTCAAGCATCAAGGGATCCAGGAGGTCCTCCACCAGGCTCGAGTCCCAATACGGGCTAGACCAGTGCTGAGCCAAACTCAATGGCTTAGGTCAACTCTTAATAGGACAATTGGTAATTAGGTTTCCATTCCACATTGCTCAGCATTTATGAAACAATATGCAGTTTCAGATGAAGTTCAGAATCTAAATCTCACAACAAGCTCATTGTTACAGATCAAGTCTCAAGGAACTCAAGTGACAAATTGCTACTCTATGGTATCCAAGTATTGAGAAATAATCCCAGAATCTCTTGGACTCTCTTTTTAAAAACACCACCACTGATGCTAATTTTATATCCACACAGAGGATTTGTTCACAACAATTTCTTTAGTAACACTTTTTCTACATCTCTATTTAACCATGCCTTTTAGCCTCCTCGATTCATTTTGCCTAAGACGACACACATCTTACTTTTAAGACAGTTCTCAACCACCACTATGGGCCACATATGCAGCTATGTTATATGGGCTGCACTTCCCCCCCCCCCCTCACACTCTCACACACTCTCACACACACTCTCACACACACACACCCTGTATAACCCTGAGGATGTCACAGCCACAGCTGTGGCTAATTCAGCCACATCAGTCTATGGGGGGGCACTTTGAGAAACACTCCTCTAGGGCTACAAACATATCAGCTCATGGTTCAAAAGCCAGCTGTTAAAACACCAAAGAAAATCCTACTTTATACAGTTGAGCTCTGAGTTTCTAACATCTCAGGAATGGAGGGTGTTCGTAATTCTGAAATTACTTTAATATTTAAAAACATTATAGTTCTTTAAAAAAGTTTACTACTGAACACTGACTGAATACAACTTTAAAACTTCACTGTGCAGAAGAAAAATTCTGCTTTCCCTTTTTAAAAGTAGTTTATGTTTAATACGGTATTGTCCTGTATATGTGCTCTTTTCTCCCCACTGCTGCTACCTGATTGTGTTTTTCTGGTTCCAAATGGGGTGTGTGATTGACTAGTGAGTTCGCAATTCCGGGTGTTTGTAATTGAGGTCCAGAGCCTCAATGAAAACATGGCCCATATTCAGACAGTGCTACTCCCACTAGAGCTGATCACAAGATTCATGCTAACTTCAGTGGGAGAAGGATCTGTTTATATTTGGCTCCTAGATGTTATACAAAATTGTTATCCACAGACCCACTGACTAAGCTCATTCTTTTTTTGACCTCTAAGTAGTATACATTTTAGAACTCTTCAATTGAACTGCTTAAGTTCCAAAATGCAGATCTTTTCAAGATTCTTGCCTACCTGCAGATTGAGCTGAGTCTCAGTTTGGACTAGGGAACAATGTTTTGGGAAAGAATCATTGCTTACTCTACAGTTAGGACAGTCACTGGTAGGAAAGAGATGCTTTGAAAAATAATACATGACCAGCTTTACTGCTTTAAACACTACTACACCTGCTGACCACATCCCCAGCATCCAATCCTACTCCCCTGGGCAAGTTTTCACTAGGACGAAAGGTTTGCTCTTACTTTGAGTTAACTAACATGGTAAAATCCAAATAGAGACTAGGGATGTTAAAATATGGTTTAGGTAAACATAAGGTTACATGGGTCATGTTTACACACCAGGGGAGGCAAAGCTCTGTGGATACAGAGGCGGGGGGAGGCTGGCAGCTCTGTTAATATAGGCTCCAGCCTGCCCCCCTCAGCTGCACTGCTGCCTCTATATCAGAGGCAGCAGGCAGTTCCCTGGGAGCCGGTACTCATCTCCTCACACCCCCATGCTGCTGCCCCGATACAGAATCAGCAGCAGGGGGGCGGGAGGGAAGGCAACTTTATAGGGAGCTCCCCCTGTCACCGCTGCATATAACTGTCAATCTTCACAGTTACAGACAGCCTTAACTGATGAGGTTTGCAGTTTCACATTCCTAGTAGAGACAAGGTAATTTGAAGTTTTCATACATGTTATAACAGGTTGAAACATTGTGGAGGAGTTCAGGGTTTATCTTGGCCTGCCTAAAGATATGAAGGGGGGGGGGGGGGGGAAAATCACACAGTCTCCTCTTCACTGGGATTTTACTTCACGTTACTCTGTTACTATTGTAAGCTAAACACTTTTTTTCTTCTAGTGAGGGTAAGGTCTCCGAGATCAACAGAATTCCAACTAACTTCACTAGAAAATGGATCAGGTCCAAAGCAAATCAATATTTATGTATTTAAAATATTTTTGCCCTGTCTCTATTTCAAATATTTGAGGCGGCTTACAAAAATTTAACACAATACAAATATATACATAAATTAAAATATGTACACAGACTGGAGGCTTTTAGCAGAGTTGAACATATCACAGCTAAGAAACTTCATAATGTTTCCGCTATTTTTATCCTGAAGCATAGCCTGAAACTCTTATCTCTTCCCTTCTCCCTTATGTTTTCCTTGGATTCCTTAAAAGTTCTCACTTTAAACATGTTTGAACAGGTTTCAGTATTAGGATCATCCCCTAAGGGGCATCAGAACCACCTCTCAGCATGAACGGTAGAGTATAATGGTTAAAATCAAACCAATTTTCAACTGGAATTCAACAAGGGTCTCCTTTCACCTTATTCCATTCAAAGTTGGCAAAAACACTTGGCACGGCCGATACCACAAGTCCTTCAAAGTGGGTGAGAGTTCAGCCTAAGCATCTGAAATACAAATACTTCTGAGGTACAGTATTTTCGTGTTGCCTACTTAGCTCAACAAGGCGTGTACTAGAGCGGCAGATGTTTTTCCATTGAATTGCAGCTTCCTTAACCCTCGGGGGGGGGGGGGGGGGGGGGGGGGGAAGCAGAGACATGAGTCCTAAAAGAAATCCTCAAATAACTCACCATTGCTAACCATGCGTCTAGCTACTTCCCAGAGAACTAGTCCAAAAGCCCAGATGTCAACTCTTTTATAAGAGTCAAAGCAGTCCACTTGGATGGTTTCATCTAAGACTTCTGGCGCCATATAGCGCTTGGTACCCACACGTGGGTTGTTCCCCACATCCAACTGATTAGTGCTTTGGGAATGCATAACTGCAAGACCTGTAACAAAAAAGCAGAGTTGCCATGAAATCATTTTTAACGCTATCGTAGCACATGCAGTTTGAGGCGTGAGCTGTATACACAAGTTGGTACACATTCCAAGGACCACGGGGGTTGCTTGAAAACAAGCAATAGACAGGGTTCAACTGTCCAAAGAACAATTGTGTCAACTCCAAACTGCCTGCCAAATATAAAAAACAGTCAATGTGTCCATAGACTGAGACCAATTATCTCTTACAAGATTACTATAAAACATATGCATTGCACTTTTATAAAATGTTATCATTCCAGGGATTGTTTGGCAGCCACTGGATGTCACTGTCACTTCATGTATAATCAAAAATTCAGGAAGCTTATTTAAAAAGAAAACAAATTTTACTGTGAACTCAAATGTATTCTTGGAATTTTTGGGGTAAGTGAATATATATCCAAAGTGCGTGAGGAAGTGCTTTCTTCAGAGACCAGAAAAATACTGCATGGACAATATGTAAACTGGAATAAAAAAATAAAGCTAAAAACATCAAGACAGACGTAGGTCACAAAGTAAACCTCATCAAAGGGGCCTCCAACAAGTCAATCAAAACCACTCAACCTGATTTATCCTGATATCCAAACATTTAAGTAAAGAACATTATATGAAAGATTAAATTAAAGCAAATTTGGAAACACACAGAGGACCCAGTTTACCACAGTAAACAGGCAGTCACTCCAAAGTAAACAGTGACAGGTGCAGGACACTGCTAAGCAAAACACCAGGAAGACTCTTCCTGATTAGGGTTGCCAGATGGTTTCAACAAAAATACCGGACACACTTGACATTACATCTTATTTAGAAAATACCGGACATTTACATTTTCTCAGTTTGTTTCCTGAATAGAAAGCTCAAATACTGGACTGTGTGGTTCAAAACCGGACATCTGGCAACCCTATTCCTGACTCCCCTATCAAATTCTATAAGAGCAACATCTAATGCTAAAATTGAAATACAAGCTTAACGGCAACTTGATAATCTTCTATGGGTCTGCAGTTAGTATTAGGCCACAGAATTACTACATTCCCAAACCAGTCTTCAAAAATACGGTTTCCTTTCCTCAGTATCAAGGTTTTGGAAAAACATTTTTCTGAAGTTTAAAGTTCACTTCAAATACATTTGGAGTTGCTAAAAGAACTTGCACAGAAACTTAACATGCAATCTGCTAACCCCTTCATTGCTAAAGATAACATGCTTAAAAAAAAGTCTGGTCGGCTGCTAAAGACACATCCAGTCCCTAAATATACATTACACCTTTCAGATAGGAAAGGTAAATTTTACATTGCAATTTTCCTGGCAGACTTTGAACACATCAGTAAAGACTACAGATTCTTACAGGAAACATTTAAGGAAGAGACGGGATGAGTTGGAACCTATGGAGCTGGCTTGGTTTTGGACAACAAAAGAAGTCCTATTTTATAATCACTGTTTGGATCATTAATGGCTTCTGGATAGCCAGTCTAACACTCAACCAGGAGAGAGCAATACACAGCCCAACAGATACTGTTGTATTGCAACCCACCAACCCCATGTTCTGAGCTCCTCCCCCACTAGGGTTGCAATACTACAATATCTATAGAAAATTTAAGTTACTTTCACACCTGATTGCAATACATAGCCACATGGCTTTTAACTGCATTTCTAGACATTTTACCTGCACACACAGTTGCTAAAAATGTAGGCACAGAAAGCTATCAGTGTTGGAATGGGGACAAATTAGAAGGCAGATTAAAAGCTAGATCAGAAGAGAATGAAGACAGATCAGCCATAAACAGAAGGATTCAATACATCCTGAAAAAGGAATATCTGCTTTTCTTCATCCATATTAGGGATAATGAAGGAAAAAGAATCCTCTATAAATCGGTGGCCACGATTCTCATATACAAAAAACCTACCATTTACTTTCACCACTGTCAGTCCGAACAGCAGCAGATATTTCTGCTCCTATCTTATATATACCCCTCCACTACAGTATTGAACTCTACAGATATGACTGCAAAAAGGTTTAACTTCTGTGGTGCTGGCTCAATAGAGAAATAAATGCTGCCCCCCTCTGGTGATAATTACACTAACTTAAAAATGAACCAGAATTTTAAAAAAATGTAATTCCTTTTCACTTACTGAATATTGATTTCCTATCTGAAATTCCCTCTGTGGATTCTGAGATGCAGAATCCAACTAGATTGTTACTTACTATGGAAGCACATGCATTTATGTTGGACACTACTGTGTGTGATGAAGTTGGATCTCAGTGTCTCCCAATTTTAGGATCCAGTGAAGTTAGTTTTTAAGCCAGTCAATTCTTCCCTTATGCTCAACATGCCATGTTAAGATTACTACTGTGCCTTTTTATTTCCCTTGGCACAGACAACAGAAGGATCCAGCCATAATGCCTCGCACATAAACCAGGCATGATTCTTTAATCATCCCTCTGCATCCTGCTGGCATAGAAATTGCTATTTTAATTTAAATGAATACAAGAAACTCAATAAAAGCTTGGTTTGGTATTTACTGCAGTCAATGGCAGAAGTACATTTGATACATAAATTTTAACATGAGCCCAGTTCAACCCCTACCCTACTGATGCCAATCAGTCAGCTCAAGCTCTAAATTGCCTTCCTCCCCTTTTGAAATTGAGGAATGAGAAAAATGTATTAATTTAAGTTTAAAAAGTTATTTGGATCCTAAATGCCATCCATAAAGCATCTAAAATGCTGTAATTAGACATTAATGAAACTGAAGTGTTATTTACTGAGCATCAGCCAAAAAGGTAAAAACCTCAATTCAAATATCTCAGACCAGGTCTATACGACAGGAGAAGGTCGGCTTAAGGTATACTATTCCAGGTACGTAAACAATGTAGCTGGAGTTGGTGCAACTGAAACTGAACTTAGGCACTGTTCCCACTGCGGGAGGTTCACGGGAGAAATGCTCTTGTTGACTTCTTTTAATTCCTATCAACAATGGTCAATGGGACACTCTCAGCATTTGATTTAGCTGGTCTTTAGTAGCAAACCCCACTAAATGGAACATCAGAAGATCAACCATTGCAGCATTGATCTTCCCACAAGTGTAGATGTGGCCTCAGAAACCTGAAGTGGTGATAGGTTTTATTCAGCTGGAACAAGATAGCATGCTTTATATGCCCTCTAGTGGCTGTCAACTTCTAAGGAAGTTGAAAATAACTCAAGAGCACTGTGATTTATTTACCATATTCAGTTACTTCCAGAACATTCAGTTTGTTTTATTCATCAACTGAAACTCACCTAAATCTGCTATGCAGCACTGCCCATTTTTCTTAACAAGGATATTTTTGCTCTTCAAGTCTCGGTGGGAAATGGCAGGCTTCCCCTGGGTCCCAAATATCTCTATGTGCAAGTGCGCAAGGCCGCTGGCTATGGACAGGACTATTCGTAGGCAGCTGACAGTGTCCAGCGTAGTAAGCTGTAGATAGTCATACAGTGATCCCATTTCATGATAGTGTGTAATTAACCACAACTGGGTGCTGGAGTTTCTAGAGGTCATATCTGATGCAATAAAACCTAAGAAGAGAAAAAGCAAACAACAAAGTTAGAGATCACAAGTCTACATCAAGAGGTACAATATCACCAAAAACTCTCTCGCAATTTACAATGGAGATGGAATTAACCTACTTGTGAAAGGCCACTATGGAGATAATATTAAGGAGGAACAGTTAAAATACATTTATAAAATGGCAGTTCAAATTTATTCACAAAAATGCATCAAGTTCATTTGAATGACAAGATAAAGTTACACGTTAAAAGCTTATTTGGTTTTGACAACTAATACCCACACAGTTTAAAATTTTAAAACTATTTCATTTATTTGAATTCGTTAGCAAATTAATCAGTTTTAAAAGGAATTAAAATAAGTGTTTTCAAGCTTTGATTTTGAATGTAACTCAGAATTTGCCTTCTACTATAATCATTTGCTATGTTGAATGCTGCTAGGAAAAAAAGTTTAGCTAATCCTTACAGTTTGTTTAATTAGTTAACTAGATTTAGAATCTTATCACCCAGGTATATAGTACTGAAAGCTGCAATTAAGAGATATCTAGAGTTGCCAGTTGCGACTGGGTGTTATT
The DNA here is from genome assembly GCF_049634645.1 of Pelodiscus sinensis. NCBI lineage: Eukaryota > Metazoa > Chordata > Testudines > Trionychidae > Pelodiscus > Pelodiscus sinensis. The sequence goes on from NC_134717.1 coordinate 31,755,077, forward strand.
TTCTTACTTTATATTACATAATACATTCTCCTTATTTTGGACCATCAGGGTCACAGACCATAATGGTGATGCCATAAGTCTATTGCCTTTTTTTCTTCAGTATAGCTCAGCTTTCCCAAGGGAACTCCCACCCTATGCACAGGTTCAGTGGGGCTTACCCAAAATTAAGTGCACTCTAAGTGTAGTCAGTCTTAGGTTTTTTTGGCAATTTAGAATCAGAGCTTCATGCTTGCTGAAAATAAATTAAAATGATTAACTGAATAACAGAGTGAGAACTATTCAAAATCATTTACAAATTTGGTTTCAGGATCTCTTTTAAGCAAAAACATGGCTGTGTCATAAGGACCAGCAAATACCAACAAGACGCCACAGATGAAAAGATTGCTTGGTTCATTGATGCCACAAAGTCCTTACTACCAAGCTACACTCATCCCCCTGGTAGAGCAGACATCGGTGGAAGCTTGCTAGATGCAGCATATGAGACGGGATTAGAACAGCGTGCAAGAAATACTGAGGGGAAATTTGCCAGTTTTAAGCCTTGATTGGGTGGAACAATGTACACAATGATCAAAAAATGTGCCCATGAGTCAAGGGCAGAGGAGTTTGCATCTCTTTCAGAAACAATAGATACATCAGAAAATGCCCAAACAGAATATTTAAAAACAAGTGGCAGTGAAAGCTGTAACAAATTAATAACAAAAATTCAATTGTCACATGCACAGTTCTGTCTCTGACAACATGGCAGAAATGAGAACACAGAAGAAGAAACTGAAGAATGCTCCTTAATAACTTGAAGTGCCCATGTAATGCATCTTTTAGCTGAAGACCTAAGTACATCTTCTCTGGGAATAAAAGGAAATGATGTTGAGGTCAAATACTTCCATAACAGCCATTTTGCTTCAGCTTCACTGAAGAGAGAAGGAAGATCCAAACTAATTCTCCCTCGAAACATTCAATGGAATTTTGTGGTTGAATTTATCAAGAATTAGCCTATTATCAGAAAACTTTGTCAACAATAATGTGATAAAATAGAAGGATGTTTCACTTTCAAAGTATTTAATAATGGATTAAAGAGAAATATAGCTGAAGTGTTCAGTATACCAAAGCCAATATCCATTGTTGCAAAATTCAAAAAAATTGCTGCTGCATTGGTCATGCTGTCAAAATTTGGAAGGCACTTCCAGAGACATGGATGAAAGAAATACCTCAGCAGAAAGTTGAACTGTAGACAAGAAAGAAGCAAACAGACAAAGCATTAACTCATTTTTTTGCAAACATTCTCAACCCCAGATCTAAAGGGTAGATGCCTAACTTCTGAGGGTGCTGCTGCTGACATGGCATGGGCATCTCAAAATCACTTCTGAGTTATGCTGGTCAAATTTCAGGACTGGAGCAAAATCATCAAATCAGTACACATTTACTGGTGATGAAAGTCACTCCCCTGAATCGGGGGGAATCATTAGCCAGGCACTCTGAAACAGAGTTCCTTCAGTTGCTAAGCCAACTTCACAGCAGTGGCTTGCTCTGCAGCCATAGAATAGTTTCATCATTTGGTATTATTCACACAAAGCTAAGAAAGCGAATGGGTGCTGGAAAAGCAGAAACATTTTTACTTCGGTTTCAGTTTATGAACCAAAATGACAGAGAATGGGGAAGATTACAGTTGTAGAAATTTTAAGGATGCTGTACATGTAGTGTTGTGACGATTTCTCGGTTAGAGTTAATAAAATGTGAAATTAAAGTGTAATGACAGCTGTCAGTCAGCAACTCAGGAGATTGCCACAATTGCAAATATGAAACATTTAGGATTCATTGTAATAAGATGTAAGTGCTACTGTGTTTGTGTGTGTGATTTAGTACTTACTAATCCTAACATAAGCTGCAGATGCAGCAGCGACACAGGTAATGAGCATTACGTACTACTTCCTAAATTAATAAAAATCGAGGTATCTAAAAAACAGAGTATACCCTCCTAGATGATGGAAAATGCTGTACTGAGTTGTAAGTTAACATGTTTTAGTTGTCAGATTTGCACCATTGTTTAGGAAATATGTAAAAAATGTAATAAGAAAAGCAAAAAAAGATTTTGAGGAACAGCTAGCCAAAAACTCAAAAAGAAATAAAATGTTTTTTAAGTACATTAGAAGCAGGAAGCCTGCTAAAAAACCTGTGGGTCCCCTAGATGATCAAGCTATAAAAGGAGCAATCAAGGACGATAAAGCCATTGCGGAGAAACGAAATGATTTCTTTGCTTCAGTCTGCACGGCTGAGGACGTTGGGGAGATTCCTGAATCTGCACCGTCCTTTGTGGGTGATGAATCTAAGGAACTGTACTGGATTCAAGTGTCATTAGAGGAGGTTTTGGAACAAATAGAAAAACTTAATGTTAACAAATCTCCGGGACCGGATGGCATTCATCCAAGGGTTCTAAAAACTAAAATGGGAAATTGCTGAGCTATTATCTGAGGTTTGTAACCTATCCTATAAATCGGCTTCCGTACCTAATGACTGGAAGGTAGCCAACGTGACACCAATATTTAAAAAGGGCTCTAGAGGCGATCCTGGCAATTACAGACCGGTAAGTCTAACTTCAGTACCGGGTAAATTAGTCGAAACAATAGTAAAGAATAAAATTGTGAAGCATGTAGAAGAACATAATTTGTTGGACAAAAGTCAACATGGTTTCTGTAAAGGGAAATCCTGTCTTACTAATCTATTAGAGTTCTTTGAAGGGGTTAACAAACATGCGGACAAGGGGGATCCAGTAGATATAGTATATTTGGATTTTCAGAAAGCCTTTGACACGGTCCCTCACCAAAGGCTCTTGTGTAAATTACATGGCCATGGGATAAGAGGGAAGGTCCTTTCTTGGATTGAGAACTGGTTAAAAGACAGGAAACAAAGGGTAGGAATAAATGGTAAATTTTCAGATTGGAGAGAGGTAACTAGTGGTGTACTCCAAGGGTCAGTCCTGGAACCAATCCTTTTCAACTTATTATTCATAAATGATCTGGAGAAAGGGGTAAGCAGTAAGGTAGTAAAGTTTGCAGATGATACAAAACTGTTTAGGATAGTCAAGACAGAAGCAGACTGTGAGGGACTCCAAGAAGATCTCACCAAACTGAGTGATTAGGCAACAAAATGGCAAATGAAATTTAATGTGGATTAGTATAAAGTAATACACAACGGGAAAAATAACCCCAACTATACGTACAATGATGGGGGCTAATTTGGCTACGACAAATCAGGAAAGAGATTTGGAGTTATCGTGGACAGTTCTGAGAACTTCCACACAGTGTGAAGCGGCGGTCAAAAAGGCAAATAGGATGCTAGGAATTATTGGGAAAGGGATAGAAAATAAGACAAGGAATATCTTACTGCCCCAGTATAAAACTATGGTACGCCCACATCTTGAATACTGTGTACAGATGTGGTCTCCTCACCTCAAAAAAGATATTTTGGTCTTGGAAAGAGTTCAGAAAAGGGCAACTAAAATGATTAGGGGTTTGGAACGGGTCCCATATGAGGAGAAGTTAAAGCGACTGGGACTTTTCAGTTTAGAAAAGAGGAGACTGAGGGGGGATAGGATAGAGGTCTATAAAATCATGAGTGGTGTGGAGAGGGCCGAAAAGAAAAGTTATTTATTAGTTCCCTAAACAGAAGAACTAGAGGACACCAAATGAAATTAATGGGGAGCAGGTTTAAAACTAATAAAAGAAAGTTCTTCTTCACACAGCGTGTAGTCAACCTGTGGAACTCCTTGCCAGGAGGCGGCTGTGACGGCTAGGACTATAATAGAGTTTAAAGAGAAGCTAGATAATTTCATGGAGGTAAAAGGCTATTAGCCAGGGGATAAAATGGTGTCCTTGGCCTCTGTTTGTCAGAGGCTGGAGAGGGATGGCAGGAGACAAATCGTTTGATCATTGTCTTCGGTCCACCCTCTCTGGGACACCTGGCGCTGGCCACTGTCTTCAGACAGGATACTGAGCTAGATGGACCTTTGGTCTGACCCAGTACGGCCGTTCTTATGTGAAGTAGTATCAGTGGAAAAAAAATCAATGATTCTCATGATGATTTCAATCTATCCACTTTGGTTCTCCCCCTCCGACTCCCAACAACAGTGGTAGTGCAGACAGAGCCTTGGCCTCCCCTAGCTTCCATTAAACAGTCGCCAATGAACGAAGCCACAATCAAACCAACTGACAGTTCAGTCTCCTTCAAAGATCCACCATTTCCTCTATACCCTAAACCAGGCCCGGGCAAAATATGGACCACTGGCCACATCTGGCCTGCCAACACTGCTGGGAGCCTCAGGCAAGCTTCCCACTTGCCCTGCCCCACCCACACACCACTCAGAAATGCGGCTGCGGGGCAGTTTTTCTTTAAAAACTGAGTATGGAAAGTATGGAGGGAAAGCTTTATGAGCTGCTCCCATCCTCAACACAATCCCATTGGCTGATTTCTGGCCAGAAATCAGCCAATGGGAGCTGCTTGTGCTTTGTGGCTGCCTGTTATTGAAAGAAGAGGCTCCAGAGCACATGGCTGCAGTCTCCATGTGCAGAGTTGACGGGGTGGGACTGATTAATCACCCATGAAGCTGTGCTGTTGCACAGCTTAGAGGGGAAACTGGTAGACAGGGAGGCTGATTCAGGAGCAGCTGCTGGCTAAGTCAGGCTCTGGCCAGGAGACTTCTCTGGCACCCCAGTCCCTTCCTGCTCCAATCCTCTGCCCTCCACTCTACATACCCAAATCCTCTGCCCTCCTTCTGTACCCATATCTCTGCTGAGATCTGGCACCCCAATCTCCTGCCCCAGATCAGTCCCCTCCAGCCCTAGCTCACAACCCAAATCCCTGTACCCCAATTTCCTGCCCTAGGTCACAATCAAACCACTGCACCCTAGTCCAGTGCCCCAGGTCACAAATGCCTCCTTCACCCAAACTCCCTCTTCCTTACCTCAAGCTCCCATCTGCACCCAACCTCCATCCCAGAGCTCTCAATTAATATCATGGAAGAGTGCGGCCCTCGACTACTTTCCTAATTCTTGGAGTGCACTCCATCCATCAAAAATTTTTGCTCACCTCTGCTCTAAACCTTCCCCAACTGCCCACGAGAACAACTCATGAGATTTGCTATTTGTGGTCAGAGTGAGGAATTAAACCTTCCTCCATTTAAATCAAGGCTCAAACTGGAACTCCCTATCTGCTTAGCAAAGCTCTACCAGTGTGACACTAGGCGAGAAACAGACCCCTGACCATCTAAATCTTTATTGGTCAAAAACAAACTCTACTTGTGGCCAAACAAGCAGCTAGAGCAGATCATAGAAAACGGGTTTTCCAGGTGAGCTACTGGGCTCAGTTAGCAAGCAGCCATATGTTGCACTAGTTTAATTGTCAAATTAAAGGTGTAGTCCTGGGGTGGGCAATAATTTTTTGAAGTGGGGCCACTTGGGAAATTTCTGAAGTAGCCCTGGGTTGGCCTAGAAGGGGCAGGGCTAGGAGACTTGCCAAGCTCCCCGCCCATAGACCCTGATTGACTTGGGGTGAGGGAGTGCGTGAAGTCTCTGCACACACCTCCCCTTCAAGGGGTGCAGCAGCACCAAGGAAGCCGCCAGCTGTTCAAAACTCTAGGCACCATACACCCCAGGTGGCAGGAGAAGACTTTGCTCACTCTCACCATCCCTATGCCAATCAGGGTTTGTGGGCTAAGGAGCACAGGAAGTCTCTTGGCTGCGCCCCTTCCTCCTGAGGTCCCGCTCCTTCCAGGGCAGCCTGGAGCCACTTCTGCCATTCTGAACAGCTGGAGGTTCCCTGTGGTACCGCATGCTCGGGGGCGGGGGCAGGCGGGCGGGGGCTTCATGCACTTCGCCATCCCCAGGTCACAGGCTGGATCGGTGTGCTCGGTGGGCCCGATCCAGTCTACAGAGGCTGTCTTGTCCACCCTTAGTGTAGTTTCCTATAGAATGCTGAAATAGCCTAAACTGATGTCACATAAGGCATTGACAGGAGTTAAGTCTATATCCCCCAAAAAAGGCCATGCCTCCTCTCCCCCCCTCCCCCGCCCCCCCATCTACTTTGGCTGGAAAAGCACAATTTAACAACTGTCACTTTATAAATCTCTGAGCTATTGCTGATCTAAGCAGATTCTCAGATAAGCATATAGTACTCAGGAAATATATACATCCTCAATTAAAGGGAGCCAAAATCTCTTCTGGGTATTTCCTGCAAGCTCCCATCACCACCTTGGTTTTGGTCTCTTCTGGGCTGAGCAACAAACAACTTGCCCTCCAGTTGCTGAAAAGGCTATTCAGAAATTGCTGAAGCAAATCAAATCAGAAGATGCATCCTGGGGCTGCTTCAAACTTTTCTAGGCACCAAAACCAAACTCTGAACTAAATCCATGGGATTGGTGGACAAAAGAAACTGGCCAATTGCCAAGTGGAATGTAGCTAGACCAGAATTTATCTAGACCAGCATCTTTACTCAGATGATCACTCCCTCCCTTTCACATCATCCAAAAAACACTGGACAGCTTGGCTATCATGCAAAATAGCCCTGAGGATGGACAAGGTGAAAAGACAGCTAATAACAATGGCTGGATTTCTTGATTCTTTCCAAAAGGTCAATTGAGAACAATTTATTTTGTAAACGGAGAACCAAGGCCCTCTCCACCCCCAGAGCCGTGTCTCAGATCAAAATTAAATCCAAGATTCTTTCACTTGAGGGAGCTGCTCTTGTATTTACAGTCTACGTACTAGCAACCTATATAGATTTAGTTGAGAAGCAATACAAATTTATTTCCATGCGAATAGAAATAAGTGGTTTCTTTTAAATGAAAGCCCATAGGGATAAGTCACAGAGCACACCCAAACAGACACTTTCCCATCTCCAACACAAACATGCACCATTTCTCCCTTTACAAGAAATCAGACTTAAGTGTGCATTATTGACAAGGGTTTTTTTTTTTTTAAGCACAAAAAAATAAACCAGCAAATTTTACATTTTACCAAGTCAAACAGAGGAACAGTGGGAGAAGGGTAATATTTCAGCCAACATAGTTCTCTCAGGAAGAGAGAAGTTTAAGAATTCACGTTTTTGAAGGCCACAATATTATTTTTGTAACTGCAGAGGAAACTGCTTCATTTGACAAACATCTTGGAAGCTAATCCATAGAGCCAGAGGGGTATTCTCTAACAGGAAAGAAACAAGAAAGCTTCATAAAACAACTTGAAGTGAAACAAGTTATGGGAAAGTAAAGTCACTAAGCAGTAAAACAGACTGCTGTTTTTCATTTTTCAGAATGATATCACAGTGAAAGGACCAAGACAGAGAAAGAAGAGTGGTACCCAAACATACAAACTGTGGTTCAATACATGCAAGTTAGACAAAATTAAAGAAAAAGCATTTTTTTAGGCTTTTAACTCACAACAAAATGCTGCAACAGGTTACAGTTGACAGAGGAAAAATGATACAGGGACTCATATTCAATATTAGGAAAGAATGGGTAGAAATATTTACAGGAAAAAAATGGGCTACTTCATAAAGCACAACGCTGAAGCCTGACTTTGTATCAACTTAAATCTCCTTTAAAACACAAGACTTCTACAAAAACCAGAAAGCTTGAGGAAGAAAATTAACCACCCAGAGATCAGAAGCTCTGTTTCACAGCAATGACATAAAATTAGGGAACATCAGATCATGTGTCAAAGATAGAGCCAAAATGACAGGAGCTCCTCAAACAAACATGAGAAGGGAAGATAACAGCAACAGCAGAAAAAGCTACAAGGAAATGAAAGTGACTTTCATTGGCAAGTAGCCTTTTTTGCATCTGCAATCCTAAAACCAGTGAAGTTGTGTTGTGGCACAGTGTATTGCAGTGAAGTTGTGTTGCTGCAGATTTAGGAAATGTTTACTCGGTGTAAATACATTTGAAATTTAAAAGGTATTTAAAATTTTAAAAGGTATTTAAAAAGAATCAGTAAACCCCAATTACCTCATCCCTACAGAAAGACATACTTTACCCTGACAGAAAATATTTCCTAACATTTGGTTCTACACCTTCATAAGAACATCCCCCCCGCACAGAAAACTCACTGGGTGTCGTCCATAAAGTCAAAAGGAAGCCTAATACTCAAATCTAAGAAGCCTACTAGAGCTGTATTGGATCCAGGCTATTACCCCGCACCTGGGCACCTAGTTATTACAACTCAAAATTGTCTTTTGTTACACTGCAGTGTGACCTGAAAGGCTAAGGGAATACTACAGGCCCAGGCTGCACACATGCCGCATTGTGGGCTTCTCACTAGCTTGTTTTTGCATTAAGGAAAGGACTCCAGCTTTGAGCACCTCTCTGATCACAAGCCTCTGAATCCAAAGATCAGCCTATAAATCTCTCCTTTATTCCTGTAAGTGCGCTTCCTATCCATTTTCCCAAAAACACGAACCAAAGCCTAGATACCAAGAACACTCCGAAAATTGAAGAGCATTCAACATTTTTGTTCATAGTTCACTCAGTTCTTACTGTCCCTGCTTTGGTAGAATGAAACAAAAAGGACCATGCAGCACTTTAAAGACTAACAAGATGGTTTATGCACTTTAAAGTCTTTAGAGTGCTGCACGGTCCTTTCTTTTGTTTCAGCAAGATCAGACTAACACGGCTACATCTCTATTACTATTGGTAGAATGAGCACAATTGTTCTACTTACCTAAAATATTTTCATGCCGCAGCAACACAGTGTTGTATAGTTCAGTTTCCCTAAACCAGGATTTTTCATCTCGTGAAGAAAAGATCTTCACTGCAACATTTTCTCCTTGCCACTGGCCCCTCCAGACTTCTCCATATCGGCCTTTTCCTGGGGGGAGGGGGGAAGCATAAATGTGATTTTGATCAAAATTCTTCTTGAGTGTCAATGTTAGAATAAACTGACCTCAAGTCAATCCAGTCTCAATAAAACCATTTTGAAAGATGACAAGTGCCCTGCCTGCAGCTCCTTGCCCTCTCTGAAATGCTTCTTTAAAATTAAATGAACAAGTCTACATTAACACAAAAGACTGCATAGGTCAATGTGCCTTCTGCACCAACTCTATACATGGCATATATTTGAGAGATAAACATGACACTCCCCTATTTCCCCCACCACTGTCTCTTAAAAGACTTTCCCACACTGTTCTCTTTGCATGAAACACCCTTTCTAAGCTGATCCCTTAAGGCCTGAGTTCACATTCAGTTCTGTCTACTTAATGGGGTCCCATCCATAACTTGAATTCCTATGGCAATAGAATACATAAATCCCTGTGAGGGCTGGGCCCACTTCTACCATGGAAGCTGCAAAAAACTTGCTGGTAGGGTGGGTTGAGCAGTAAACGGAGCAAGCATACAGCTAATACGATGCACAACACACACACACCTGAGTCACACATTTTATTGTCAAAATGTAGCCAATATCACCTTGATTACTTAACTTGCATGTACACTCCTCCCCATATTCTTATCAGACTGGTCTTCAGATTGTAAGCTCTTGGGGATGAGGACCATGTGTCCTTACAGCTCGTTAAGTTATTGTGGGTGCCAGCAGGAACCATTATAATAAGTGCTGGTAATAAGAGTGGCATTACAGTCCAAGCTAGAATGTTGGCTACATTACAGCAAAATTATGACTAGATCTTGAGGTCAGCAGGGTACACAATCCAGACAATCTGCAAACTCTGAAAATAGAGCATGGAGTGCACACATGCTGGGGAGGCTGTATTCTTTAGATTTGATTTTGCTTACAGCCATAGCCCTGCAAACAACAAACATATGATATAGCCAAGGCTATAAATACAAAGCTAATTACAAATCTTCAACAGGCCATTGAGTGGACAAAGCAGAACTTCAAAAACAGCCTATGCCATTTTAGAATTTGAGTGTGCAGTAAATGCTAGATAGTCGCATACACTGCCTTCTGGACACCAAGAGCTTTGTGCATGCACCAGGTGCTCCTAGTCTTTTGCCATTCCTTCTCACCCCCACATATTCCATAGGCCACCCTTCCATTGGGACTCCCTGCAACTCCCTCCACTTATTCTCTCATGCCACAGGCTCTGTATGCCCCATCCCACCTGTCCCATTCTGCCCCCCGCCCCGATGTGACAGGGTCTGTCTGTCTCCCCCCCCCCCCCACATTCCTCCCCCAATCCCTCCCCTAGGGTCCTTAGCCCTCCCATCCCCATTTCCACCACTGTAACCAAACCCCACCAAATCTCCATTCCCCCAAGTCTATGTCCTGTTTCCATGTCCAACCACTCAGCTCCTCAGGTTCCCTACTCCCCAGTTACTACCCCACTCTGGTGTGGAGTGTAGAGATTTGCCAACATTGTCTGCTCAGGAAAATGCATTAGCAGCAAAGCGCCAAACAGCAGAGAACACGCAGTTCACTACCTATGTAATGACTAAGGATCTAAATAATTTAGACTCAATTTCACTGCAATACAACCTGTAGGGTACGTCTACACTACAGCGCTAGTTCGAACTAACTTAGTTCGAATTAGTTAATTCGAACTAAGCTAGTTCGAACTAACGCATCTAGAACTAAAAACTAGTTCGAACTAGCGTTTTGCTAGTTCGAACTAGTAAGTCCACATTGAGTGGACTCTGAACAGGGCTTAAGGATGGCCGGAAGCAGTGCCGGCAGGGCATAAAAGGAGGACTTAGAGCATGGAGATGCTGTCTCAGGCTAGCCGAGGGCTGCGCTTAAAGGGTCCCGACCCCCACCCCGGACACACAGTTCTAAGGGGTGCCCCGCTTGCAAAGAAGTTCTGGCTTGGAGTGCCCTGAGTGCCCACACTGGGCACATCACACCACTCGGCCATCAGCCCGGCTGCACTTGCCGCAGGCTGCCATCTGCGGAGAGGGAGTAATTGGGGGGCTGCAGGAGAGCTTCCACCCCCAGAAGCCCGCAGAGCCAGCCCAGTCCTCCCCATCGGGGGCTCGTACCCCATTCCTCCCTCACCTCCTTCCACTTACCCTTCCTTAGCCCCCCTTCTTATTGATGTACAAAATAAAGATAACGTTTCTTCCAACATTGACTCTGTCTTTATTGAAAAAAAACTGGGGGAGACTGGGAAAAGGAGGTGGGAGAGGGGAAGAGAAAGGCTGGGAGAGGGGAGGGCAACTAACATGATCAGGGGTTGGGAACAGGTCCCATATGAAGAGAGGCTACAGAGACTGGGACTGTTCAGCTTAGAAAAGAGGAGACTGAGGGGGGACAGGATAGAGGGCTCTAAAAGCAGGAGTTGGGTGGAGAGGGTGCATACAGAAAAGCTCTTCATTAGTTCCCATAAAGAAGGACTAGAGGACACCAAAGGAAAGGAATGGGTAGCAGGCTTGAAACTAGTAAGAGAAAGTTGTTCTTCTTCCCAAAGCAAATAGTTAACCTGTGGAACTCCTTGCTGCAGGAGGCTGTGAAGGCTACAACTAGAACAGAGTTTAAAGGGAAGTGAGATAAAGTGATGGAGGTTGGGTCCATGGAGTCCTATTAGCCAGAGGGTAGGAGTGGTGTCCCTGCCCAAAGTTTGTGGAAGGCTGGAGAGGGATGGCACGAGACAAATGGCTTGGTCATTGTCTTCGGTCCATCCCCTCCAGGGTCCCTAGGGTTGGCCGCTGTTGGCAGACAGGCTACTGGGCTAGATGGACCTTTGGTCTGACCCAGTACGGCCATTGTAAGCTCAGGGCTCAGGGTCGGGGGTCTCAGTGGACCCCCTTGATTTTCATGCACACCTGGTCCTGGGTGGCCAGGCTGGCAGCTCTCCTGCCCTAGACGGCCACTTTCCTGTGCCTAGTGAGGAGATCGTGGACGAGGTCCACGATGTCCGCACTAGCCCAGGAAGGTGCCCGCCTCTTGCGGTCCAGGGCAAGCTCCCGGGAGCCGCCAGCCTGGTCCCGGCAAGAGGGGGTGGGCTGGGGGGCATCGGGTGGGTGGCTCTGTGCCGTGCCAGGTGCAGGGTCTGCTAGCTGGGTGCTGGCAGGCTTCCACCTGGCACGGGCACCGTAGCCAGCCCGTGCCCCTTTAAGGGGTCCGGGGCCGGGAGGGGGGCATAGAGTTTCCCTGGTGTTGGCCAGAGTGGCCACCAGGGAAACCTGGGGAGGGCTAGCCTCCCACTAGTTCGAACTAAAGGGCTACACAGCCCTTAGTTCGAACTAGCTAGTTCGAACTAGGCGTTAGTCCTCGTAAAATGAGGTTTTCCTAGTTCGAACTAAGCGCTCCGCTAGTTCGATTCAAATTCGAACTAGCGGAGCGCTAGTGTAGCGCCTATTAAAGTTAGTTCGAACTAACGTCCGTTAGTTCGAACTAACTTTGTAGTGTAGACATACCCGTAGTCTTTGATATTTATAGATGCCATCATTCAAGGGTGGTTTGTGGGCTTTTTGCACATATGACTCAAGAACAGGCATAATCAAGTGTAAAGAGATAGGAGACACTGATGTGGCAGTGATGTGACACAGAAGGGATTTCCTGCCCCAGAACTTTCACTGGCAGCACATATGTTTCCTATCAGATGCTGCCAAATTGAGCTAAATTTGAAAGCAAGTTCAGTTCCTAACGTACACACAGGAAAGGACTATATCTACAGACCTAATATCATGTAAGATTATAATGTGCATCCTAACACTCCTGGTTAATACAAATTTTTAAGAAAATTCCACATATGGTTCTGACCTAAGTACAAATGGTTTCACTACTTAATTCATCTTGTAAGAACAAACAGCAGCACTACCATTAAGGCTAGTCAATATACACTCAGACTCAATTTAACTGTTTTGACTAGGGTATGATCTTTTCCTTGAAAAAAGGGAAAAAAATAATACAACTACTACTGTGAGTGATTCCTTATAGCAGGGGTGGGCAAAAGTCTCTGAGTGGGCCAGATCTGGCCTGCCTAGGGCTTTGATCCAGTCCGCGAGGCAGCTCTAGGCCCTGCCTCCCTACTACGTTGCCTCAGAGCAAAAGAGGGGCGCAAGCCCTTCTAACTGCTTCTATTTAAAGGGCTTGCATTTTCCCTGCGCCTTGTCTAGCAGCCGCGGGGAAAGTGCAATTCCTTTAAATAGAAACAGCAGAAAAGGATAGCGTGTCTCTGGCAATGCGCTAGAGGCACAGGGAACTGCATGCCCTTCCATCTTCCTCTGCTTCATGAAGCTTGTGTCCCTTGCAGGTATAAACTAGTGTAAATGGTGGAGTTTCTGTAACAGTCTTGAAAATATGATTTAAGGACTTCTGTAACAGACCTGCAACATCTGGCTAGTTACTGGTGAGCAGGTGAGGTCTTGTAGCCCACAAAGCGCAGGTGGTCAGACCAGATGAGCATAATGGTCCTTTCTGGCTTTAGATTCAGTCTACAAGTCTAAGGAAAAACTACACAATACCTGTAAGGCTACATCTAGACGGCAGGCTTCTTTCATAAGAAGCTTTTTGCGGAAGAGATCTTCTGAAAAACTTCTTGCGCAAGAGCGCGTCCACACTGCAAAAGCGCATCAGAAAAGCCATGTGCTTTTGTACAAGACAGCATCCAGATTGCTTGGATGCTCTCAGAAGAAAGCTCTGATTGCCATTAACAGAATGGACACGAGGGCACGTCTGCTTCTTTTTTGAGGAAAAACAGTTTTCCATCCACACATCTCTTGTGCAAAAAGGAGTTATTCCTCACAGAAAAAGGTATACCTATACTGCAAAAACTCCTCTGTTCTACTGATTCACTGTACATTTTCTTGCGCAAAAACGGACTTGAGGTACGGACACTCCAGGATTTTTGCACAAAAACCTGTGTAGTGTAGACATGTCCTAATAGTGCACTTGAGTACAACTATAACTAGCTACATTCTTATGCAATGTGTTTTAACATCTTAAAACTATAGCCAACGTTACCTTAAAACCATATTTTCCCAACAAATTCTCAGTCTCCCTTGCCATGGAACATTAGCTACAAATTCAGCTACAGACGTGTTAACACCGTATGACAAAAGCAGAGCTAGATATTTCAGATGCAAATTTGCATTTGAGGCAGACAGTGCAATACAGTGAAGAATCCACTACAAATAGCTACAAGAGCATTTCATTAACTCCCACTATTAAGATTTATTTTTTAAGATTCTTTTATAACCTCTCCCTAGTCCTGAAAGAAACTTAAAACTGGGATGATGGCAAAGAGCCACATCACAAATCAGCCAGCGACAGAAGGAGCAGCAATAGCCAGGTCTCAGATTCTTATGAGGGAAGGAAGCATAGAGCCAATGCAGCAGGATATAGACAAGGAACATTTGAAAAAAGGAGGGGCAGAAGGCTCTGCTGACTGGCCGGGGAGGGATTCCTGGCAGCATACATCCTCCCAGGTAGTAGACACATGGGTTCCTGCTCGAAGTACATAGAGAAGCTACGAGCCAAGCTGGACTTCCTATAACCTGTGTTGTAGTGTTTCAGAAATCCTGCCACTGTTTTAATGTAAGGGCTGTGCCAGTATGCCTTTAAGGTGGCACACAAAATTAAAGATGAGAAAATTAAACTAAAACAAGTTGCTATTGGGGATAAGCCAAACCATGCAACCTACTGGCTGCACTTCCGGATAATACTGGTTTGAGATTCCAATAGTACTTTCCAACCAACACCACCACAATTAAGCATCAACTTCTCTGGGATAAGCATGCATTATCCTAATTTTACTGCTAGGGAAACTGAGGGATGAAGATGTTAGGTGATTCATACAGGTGTGTGTCAAAACTAGGAATACAGTCCCACAGCTGACTAGGGATGTTATCCACACCTTCACTCTAGCTGTACTGTATCAACAAGAGAGGCCTGAACTGCCTAGACCAGCTCTAAATGATCTTTACCCAACTACTGGGGCATCAACCAGCACCACTACCCCTCTTGAAGCACTGGAACTGAAGACCACTTTGAGGGTGACATCCAAGAACCTTCTCCACAAACCCTGTCCTAGGACCACTGCAAAGACTCCAGCGAGCACTACAGCCCACATGGCAGCCAGGAATGACTGCCATGATTTCACAGACTGACAAACCTGGGGGCCTAGATTACACTAGGAAATCTTTTCAGCTGCTACAGCAGTTCAGGATCAGTAATGTACAATGGAGGTTTGAAGCTATCTTAGTCCCACCCTTGGTTACGAGATGTGTTGCACCTTTTAGAAGTGTAGCACAGACTCATCCTAGGTCCGCTGTTCATACCCACGAATCATAATTACTTGTGTACAAGAAATCCAAAGTTTATGAAAGAATCCCACACAGGTGACTGCCTCAAGAGTGGGGCATGCCAGCAGGGTGAAATTTATAAGCATCAGGAACTATTTCAAAGAGCCACATACTCCATTCCAAAACACTCCCTACGGGCAAGGACAGAATTGAACAGATTGCTTGAGTGGGGGAGTTTACATGTCTACTTCCTCACAGGCATTCAGAGTTAATGCCTTGAGTTCAGTCACAAAGGATCAATAGGTAGTGTGTAAGTCTCAAAAAGGCTATTGCAATACTAGTGTTTTAGGAGATAAAACATCCCTGTGATAATGGTGAATGAAAGGGTGCTATGTATGTTTTGCACTGGGCTAGACAGACAACGTGGGTGAGGTAATATTTTTATTGGACCAACTTCCGTTGTGGAGACAAGCTTTCCAGCTACCTTTCAAAGTGTCTGTGCAGCTTGAAAGCTTATGTCTCCACAAAAGAAATTGGACCAGCAACAGAAATTCTCACCCATCTTGCCTCCAATATCCTACACAGTTACGACTCCAATGCTAGTAAACTAGGCTAGTAAGTTTAGTCTGCTCATGTCAGTAGGCTCTAGCCTGCACCATTTCAGTGGCAAGCAGCAATGGGAAAAGACTCTAGCTTCTCAGGTCCAAGTTTGAAATTTCTGACTTTTAGACAAGCGTAATGTTAAACAGGGTGATTTATATTCTTATTTCCTAAGGGAAGACAAGACTCAAGACTCTTTGAGCCAACAGATATTATGATTGTGTGTCAAGGCAAGTGACAAATACTTAAACAATCCAAACATTAATTCTAGGAGAACTGAAACCTAGCACTAATATAGTACCAAGGTAAAGCAATCACTCAGGAATCAGCAACATTTAACCTTAAGTCTGTTCCTGTCTCCAAATGCCTTCAAATATGCCATCTACTCTACTTGAGAAATATTCCTTTAATATAGATGTATCCGAGTTTCCAGTTTGTTACACTAGTGCGATGGCCTCTTGATTAGACAGTAAGTTGCAACTCAGGCCACAGTCTTTAGATTTGACTTTCTTCGCTATATTAATATGCAAATTCAAAACTTTTAGGGAAGCATAGTAAAATTTTGCTATGCATATAGTAACACTGGACATAAGGTTGCATAAGAAATTTCAATTATATATTTGACAAAGATAAAAAGAAAATAAAGCAACTATATGTAAAGACACTGCATAATATGGAAATTAACTTTTACAGTCCTAAATTTAACTAGGTAGGTTAAAATGCGTGTGTTCAGGAAAGTGTTTAACTGCTGAAATTTTTAACAGTTACATGTTTACGCATGGGATAGAGGGGGGTGGTTTCCCCAAGAACCAGTATGCATGAGGAGCATGCTTGTAAGCTCCTGCCTGGCCCCCGCCCCACACACATTCTGCCACCTCTGTGCTCACAGAGAACAATCTTAAAAGCACCAACTCCCAACTCAGTCCCATGCTGCTGCCTCTGATACAAAGGCAGCAGCATATGGGGAGGCTGTATGTAACGTGAAGGTTAACTGTTTACACGATCACATCCCTAAATATAATCCTGCATTTTTTAATTTGAACATTGACTTCTCAACCCTTATTCCACAGAATATATAGATTTAAAAAAATTTAAAAAAGCCTATTGAAATACTTTGCTTAACATTGCGAACGTTTGCTGTTTAAGTTTATGTCTCTAATTCAGGTAACTGTAAAACTATAAAATTCAATAGCCCCAGAGTTACATCGTACATCCATTTAAAATGGATTTGAAAATCACTGTCTTCAAATCTAGCTTATTTGGTTTATTTTGCTGATCATTTTGAAAGCCAAGTTTGACTTCTCTCCTGCGCAATTTCAGCTAATAGATGTTTGACCACAGAACGAGCACGCAACGCAAAAGGTGAAAGGATTTTTCATCAAACAGTCCCCCAAACACTTCACCCACAGGCAGAAGCATGGAAAATTCCACTTGAGAAATATCTGAAAATACTTTGAGTACTGAGAAGAAAAATAAGCTGTTCAAATGGAAGAAGTTGAAGCTCAACCTTAAGTAGAGCACCTGGTACCAGAACTGGATATACCAACAAGAGCTTTACTAACCTACGCATTCCAAGAGCGTAATCTGACGAGCCACTGTTCTTTGTACCAGGAAAGGAAGACCAGAGCCACTTCCAGATGTGCAAGAATGGTCCAATAAGTCCTATTGGAAAGGGAGAATAGAAGAGAAAACATTTAATAAATGCCAAGTATGTGGACTTTCTATCCAATACACATGTTCCCACTCATTCACACAATGTTCATCAGCTTCAGGATTATTAGGGTAGCACCCTAAGGCTGTGTCTACACTGGCAATTGAGCAACAAAACCAACCAAGTACCAACAAGTAGTGTTTACACAGCTTGACTTTTGGTGACTCCGAGGACACAGCCTTGTCCCTAATGCTGTGTAGTGGAAACAAAGCCTGAAGCTATGTTAGCATCAGGCCCACATTGTGCTAATCATGGTGTAGACCAGGGCTACTCAACATGTGGCCCTGTGAGTAGGATCCTCTGAACATGGCCTCTTCTACTGGGAACACTCTCCAAAAACAGAAAGGCATCTCCCAGGTGGGGTGAGCATTATTGAAAGATGCAAATGGATGAGCTGGCTGGAACAAACAAATATGAGGTGTCGGTGTTTCTAGCCCCTAGGGAGGTGGTGCAGGAGTGCTGGGGCATTATGGGAAATGCTAACTGCTTAGCCTTGTGGATAGAGCCTAGAAGGTGCTGACTGGCTTACATGGGCCATGTTTGGGTCCTGTTCCCGGGCAGCCCTGCCTCTGTTCTGCATGGAGCTATGGACTCCCACATGGAGATGTCAGTTCTGCTGGGGATCCAGGACGGGGCTCCCAGGCACCTGCCCTTTTTTGCCTCATGTCCAGCCTGACTCGCATGTAAAATCACCATAAGAAACACAACCTGAAGCTTCAAGCTAAACACCCAAAACACAGGTATACAAAATTCTTATTAGTAAGAAACATTAAAATGCAACAAAGACACTTGTTTGATGAACACAGGGTTTTCAGCCCTGGTTGGGAGACGGAATTCACTTTTGCAGAGATAAATGGAAAACGAATGCTGCGTCTCTCTCAAAAGACTATCACTGCATTAAAGAAAACAAACCTGCAACAGCACCATGAATCTTGTGTCACTGAGTTCAAAGACTTTTATCCACCTGACAGCAGTTTAAGACTTAAGAGAAGTTTCTTACTGGAAGGTTTCCATACTCAAACCAAGATATGTTCTGTTGGCAAGTTAGAGACAGCGATGCTGTTACAGAAGCCTCCTTCAAAATGGCTTGGCACATAGCAAAAAATCTAAAAAAAAAAACCTTTTACCAAAGGTGAATTGATGAAACAATGCAACTACAGCTTATCACTTTTTGCAGAATTTAAAAACAAAGAAGATATAGTTAAATATCAAACTGCAAGTGACTGATTCAATTGTAGGAAGATGAATTGAAAGCATTTCAGGCGATCTGTTTTCTAAATTGCTAAAAGACACTGAAAGCACTGAGTATTTCATTCTGGCAATGGACGAATCTACTGATCATTCAGACATATCTGCTCATAATCTGGGTGTGTTTTTTCAATTGCAAAAAATATGTCAAAGAAAGGCTTACTCTGCTACCTATGATGGGTCAAACTATGGAAGAGGACATTTAATTTGCACTGATGGCATTTTTAAAGGACCAGGAAAATGCACTGATTTAAAGACGCTTACTTCAATAACAACTGATAGTGCTCCCTCCATGGTCAGAAAACAGAAGGGGATAATTTCTATGCTGAAGAAAAACCCAGTTTCCAAATTTCTTTTCATACCATTGCATTCTGCATTAAGAACAGTTATGCAGCAAACTGAAGAGAGCACAACGGATAACGTCACAAAAATCATCAACTTCATTGTTGAAAATGCCTTGAAACAGACAATTTCAGGCTTTAGTTGAGGAATATGAAACAGTATGGTGACTTGGAAAAGCTTGCAGAAGTTAGATGGCCGTGTCGAGGCAAAGTGTTCGATCAGTTTACAGATCTACAGCCTGCTGTATAAGTGTTTTTGGAGGCAAAGGATCACCAGGATTTACTCTTGTGTTTAGATGAAGAGACATTCCTGCTAAATGTGGCTTCTCCTGTATATGACATGCCACTTAATCTTAAGCTTCAAGGAAGAAAGAAAAAAAAAAAAAAAAAAAGACCTGCCTTCTCTGACGTGCAATGTTTCTGCATTTGAAACACGAAAGTGGCCCTTTTTGCAGATCAACTTCGTGAGAAAGACTTAACTCACTTTCTCATTCTCAACTCGCAAGTGACACAGCTGAGTGAACATACATCTTTTTTTGCCTGATTTTTTTTTAATGGAGTACATCTCAGAGCTGAAAACCAAATTTTCTTCTCGTTTTCTAGATGTCAAGTCCCAAGGGTTACATTTGGAGAAGTGATGATATAACTGCAAAACAACAGTATTTTAAAAGCTAGGCATAAGGAAAAGGACACAAACATTTTGGATGACCTATGTACAGGAACACATGTACCCTGCATTACTGAAATGTGCCAAAAAAGTGCTAATTTGCTTTGGGTCTACATATATCTGTTAAAGTTCATTCCCCTCCATGGGAATCAACCAGCCAAAACTGCGCACCTCTCTTATTGACAGACATCTGACTGACTGTCTCCGTGCTGCTACAATGGAATACAAGCCTGATGTGAAACAGCTGGTGAAAAGTTTGCAGACACAATTTTCACATTGATTGTACTTATACTCCAGTAAATTCCAGTACTGTATCGGCAGTTTGATTTGTTAAAATTCTGAAGCCAAAATAAAAAAGAGTAGTCAATATAATGGTCTTCTGTTGATATGTGTTTTAGTTATTAATGAGCCATGACAGTCCAGGAATTCAAAAGTGCTGTCATATGGGTGGAAATAAGGTACAGTAGACTTCCGATAATCCGGCACCCTTGGGACCCAGGTGGTGCCGGATTATCAGAAATGCCGGACTATCAGGAGGTACTCTGGCAGGGGCGGGTCTCAAAGGAGAAGCGGAGGAGGGGGTGGGGGTGTGCCAAACCCTCCCTCCTGCTGCAGGGAGGCAGAGCCTGTGAGCAGAAGAGGAGAGGCGGTGACAGGCAGGCAGCCGCATTCAGGACGTTCTGGTCAGTTACGGTCACTCCCGCTGGATCCACAGCCGACACTCAGTTAATGTAATTTTCCTCTCTACTGCCGGGGGGGAGGGGGGCAGAGGAAGGTAGGGGTCGGTGGGAGAGGGGGAGGGAGAGGGAAAGGGGTCTCCCACCGACCCCTACCTTCCCCTACCCCCCCCCCCCCCCCCCCGGCAGTAGAGAGGAAAATTACATTAACTGCGTGTCGGCTGTGGATCCAGCAGGAATGACCGTAACTGACCAGAACATCCTGAATGTGGCTGCTTTGGCACATCCTCGCCCCCTCCTGGTCCCCCTCCCCCTCTCCCACCGACCCCTACCTTCCCCTGCCCCCCCTCCCGGCAGTAGAGGAAAGTTACATTAACTGCGTGTCAGCTGTGGATCCAGCCGCAGTTAATCAATTACTCTAACAACTTGAAGCAGCTGCCGGAGCACTTCCGGGTTGCAGTTGGTGCCGGACCATCAGGCGTACCGGACCACCGGATGCCGGACCACCGGAGTTTTACTGTATATATTAAATGTTATTAATATCAGCAAAACTAACTTAAATGGGGCCTGCGTGTTATGTATGCTTGCCTTAATCTTCATAATCATGCCCATCAGTGTGAAAGAAGCTATTTGCATATATATGCAACCACACTTAAGTTGCAGCCCTCCGAATGTGGTGTGAGTATCATTGTGGTCCCCCGGGCTTCCAAAGTTCAGTAGCCCTGGTGTAGACAGACACCCTGCCCAGAGGAGATTTCGGTCTTAAACCACAAGCTATAAAGGGTGGGGGAAGAGAGATACAAGTTTTAGATAGAATTATTTTCTATTGCAACCAGCTATCAGAAGTTTTCTTCCAGACAATACCTAGATAGAGAAAAATAGCCTCTCAAGTCTGCTCCTACTTTTTAGTTAGCAACTGTACCTGCCACATCACCATTTTCCTCCAATTTTTATTTTATGCAATAAAACAGTATGATTGACGTTTACTGCTTCTACTACTGCCCTTAGGAGTTTGTTTGCTCTATTCTGGAATGAAATTTAAACACTCTGCTCTTCCTTTGCTTAGCTTGTGCCCCCTCAATCCTATATTTGTCACTGTCTCACATGACCTTATATCCGCTTCACTCCCTGTTGGAGCCTTCCATTCCTCACAAGAGAATTTCCTTCCAAAGGATAGGAACTTCCTTTCTCTGACCTTTCCGAATTTAAGTCCCTTCAACTCCCAATACAATTAAGGAAAAGTAAAAATATAGCATTAACCTTTTAAGATCCACATAAGCTTTTGCTTTTTCAATTGCAATACTAGCATATTCTTTTCATAAAAGGTTACTAGAAATGCACCCTTTTGTAACTGTGGCCATGCTAATTACACAGACAGGGGGATCACCCATAACCAGGGCTTGCCGAACCATGGCGAGCCCCGCTCGCCAGCTGTGCTGTCCGGCGAGCGGCACATACACAGATCGTTCTGCACATGCGCAGATTGCCCGAATCCAGCTCTTCTGGGTTGCAATCTACTTGCCACGGGTGAGTAGATTGTATTATTTGTCAAGCCATGCCCATAACTAATAGCTGATATCTCACCATAAAAATCAAAGTTTGCTCTAAGAATCCCTAGAGGAAATCTTACATTTTAAAAGATCTTTAGAACTTTTAAGCTCACGTTAAATAGCTTTCATTTTGACTGGCTTCAGAATAAGAGATTAAATTTCAACAGCAGTTAACTTGAAAGAAGAAAATATATTTCTACTGTAGAAGGGTCTTTCCCCACCCTTCCAAGACCTGGTCCAGATTCAGATTTTTAGACTGGTTTAAAGCTTTCATTTCAGGAATGCTTTTTGTTTAAATACTTATACACCGGCACAACCCCTTTTAGTGTGGATACAGCTGTATCAGTTTAACTTTTCCTGTGTAGGAATAAGCTATTCCGTATAAACTCCTTTCTACTACAGGTTGACACTCCATTATCCAAATTGCCCTAATCAAGTAACATCCCTTGTCCTACATTGTCAAGTTGACTCCATGGGGCCCAAGAACATTGCCAGACTAGGGCAGGCGGAGCACAGGAATCCCAGGCTTCAGTGGGGCTGCTGCAGAGAGCCCCTGGTGGCAGCAAAACTGCCAGGCTGAGCATGGAGTCCCTCCTCCCAGGTGGCAGCAAAGACATAGGGCAAAAGTGGAGCCTTGGATTACAGCAGAGTTCCACCCTCTGAGGAGGGCAGAGCCTCAGGTGGCAGCGAGGAGGCTAGGAGGAAAAGTGGAGTCCCCAAGTGCATTGACCTTCCTTGGTCTGAGATCAGTCAAGTTCCAAGGGGTGCCAGACCAGAGAGGTTCAATCTGTAGTTAGTATAACTGAGTCCACACAAGGGGGGCCTGTACCACTTTAACTGTAAGGTATTGTTAGAACTAAACAACCTGTGAGTAGATATGGGCTAGCTTTCTAGTCAAGCGCTAGAACAAAGGCACCAGTTCAACAAAACCATCCCTAGACAAAGTAGTACTTAAAAACATGTTGAAGGCCTTTTGATTTTAATGGAATTTAAGCCTGCTCTTAACTACTTTACTCCACAGGTGCCAAAAAAAGCATTAACGCTGTTTTTGAATTTTGAAATGCAAGATCAGTCCATTATTGAAAAGCTAGGAGTTGCCACAGGGTGGCAGCAGTTGACTATTCCAAAATGGGACTTTTTTGAATGTCAGTTTTCAGAGTAAACTATGCTTTAAAAACAGGGGTGCGTTGTAAGAGGCTGCTCTTTTGGTTATCAACATAACAAACCTATGTGCTCAAAACACATTACTAGCCTGTCTGCCATGCCACTATTTATTTATGTAAACACATAATGGACTGAGTAAGTCTTGTGGAAAACAGCATGTGATCAGGTCATTAAAGACAATTAGGGTTGGAAAAATCAGAATTAGTTGAGGGACAGGATCTCAAAGTTGTCTAAGGGGTAGCATAAGCCTTCCAGAGGCTAAAGCTTGACAGCTTCAGTGCTGAGCTATATGGCTTAGGTTTTAGGTCCCCCACCTAAGGTTGTACCCCTTGGGCTTCAGCTTTGCATGCTCCCCACTAACTCCCTCCTGTCTAGGGCAAGCTCAAGCTTTGGTTCTCCCACACGGGGTTGTGTCGTAATTTTTGTCGTCAGAAGGAGGCTGCTCTGCAATGAAGTTTGAGAACTCCTAGATTAGGTTAATCGTGTCAGTAAATGTTGACTAACACACACAAAATTCATCAACAGTAGAAGTTTACAAACAGGCAAAGAAAAAGGTTGCTTGAGAATGTGAATAAAAGCCAGAGATTTACACTTTTGATTGAGGCTCATTATAAATTGACTAGCAAGTGAATAGTGAAGGTATGGATGATGTGTTGATTTAGGACTTATTTTATATATTTTGACATGTGAGATTGACAATTTGTGCTTCAGCACTTTCTACTGCTTTAAGTTTTTGAATCTCAACACCTACGGGCTGTCCCCCTGCTCTCTTCCCCCCCCCCCCCCCCGATAACTTCCTACAACTATGACAATTTAAAATCTATACAGATCTAAAAATGCTTAAAATGAGCACCAGTGTAAATTATTAAAAACTGAGTTGCACCAGACTTCACACATACACATAAAGGGGCTGGATAAAGGTTGCAACGGGCAGCCTTCACTCTGGCATTTCCTCAACCTTCACTCTGACATTTCCTCATGTCAACCTTGACATAATTTTAAAACAGGAAATTACATTAAAAAAATCTTAGTAAAACAATTACTTTGATCAAGTGGAACCATATTGGTCCCTATATGGGTTGAGCACACAGGTAGCTCCAGTTGATCCACAGTTTCTCCAGTTGACCTAATTGATAACTGGTTGCAGTAGGAGACTATTAGCTTCTATGTGTCCTTGTGCCATTAGATGGAGATGGCAACACTTGGGCAGTGGGTGTTATTCACAGCCATTTGTGAGAAATGACTATGGAGACTCAGGAATAACAGATTTAATACCAGGTTATGTCAGGGAGAGTTCTATAGTGTTTCTAGAGCTTTCAGGCCTTTATCCCCTCCCCCTACAAACACCCTCTGCCCATCTTAGTGTTAAACTTCTCCTTACTAAAGATAAACTGTCAACTCAAAAAACAATGACTAAGGAAGATTCCAATGCATTGTTAAAATCCTGTTAAAACTTCCACCAGCTCTTTTTGTATATTCTAAATCCAGTTCAAAACCATTATGAAGTGGAAAGGCTGACACTACTGAACTTGTATTTTTCTTTCAACGCAACAGCGTAGGATGAAGATTTATAATCCTTGTTCTATTTAAAAAAAATAAAAAAAAACTAATTGTTCTTTCAGCTTTCAACCAGAAAACTCTGAAGCCCCATTTTGCCCAACAAGATTTTAAGAATTATTCTCAGAAGCAAGATAATTTGAATGTCTATAAAACTATTAGGAACCTTTACCCAACATGTGAACTAACTTTTCCCCTGATATCTTGGCTCATTCTGAAATGAGGTGCTATCTGCAGTAATGACTGTAAAAAACAAGATTTCAAGAAGCCACCGCTTCCCTTCCCCTCCTCCCCCCCACTCAGGAAGCTTAGTGCAGTAAGTATGTTGTGCTGTGGGAACTTATCCTAAATATAAACAAATCTGACATTAAAGCCAAAGATTTTTCTCCGTTGTGTGCTTAAACTTAGAACATGAAAAATGTAAGCATTACAGTCGAGATGACTACTCATAAGTTGACATGAAAATACCAATTTCACATATCAAAACTCAGCTATCACAATAGATGCACACAAACAAAGTTTCATTCTCAGGACATTCATCACCATGTAATATTTAGATTCGAATTAGCTTTTAAAGTTAGTAACTTCACCTCCTTTCTTTTTAAAAGGAAGCTTTAATGTATTCTTGTTTGCTGGCTGATTTGACTGCCCTATCTTGAATAATTCAAAGGGGCACTAAATGACTCTGATGTCAGGGTGAACTAGAAGTCAAATGTGGTAACTTACAACTCCTGGGTCCTGCTTTACTGACCTGGGCAGTCAAGTGGCTTATGCTCTGCATTTGTGACTGTTGCTTAATTCCTAGCAAATGCATATCCATATCAGAAGACTAATCAGCACTGGCCACCCAGAGAGAAGAAAACAAGTACAGAAAATGGCCATTGAATATGGTTCTTACAGAGCAGAGCTGAAGTAAGCACTGTGGACAAGCTGACACAGCCTCTGTTTGTGCCACACCTGTTCTAGAGCCAGGTGTAGAAGTTTAAGTTTGCCCTGAGGATTTCAAGCTGTAGGACAGAAGGCAAGTTTAGCTTCTCCCAACAAGCTCTAGATGAGCTGCTCCCCTCTCCCTGAGCTGGAAGTCTCCCATCTCCCACCAGACTAGCTCAATACTGAACCATTCTAAAATATAGACCAGATTGTCTCCTGCACTAGGATGCCCTCCTGATTTTTGCTAACTGGGTTTCACTGCCAAAGGGCATGCCTGGCAATATTTTAAAAAGGTAGATTCAGCTCTTGAAAGTTTTAATCTGCTCCTCCTCCCTATGGTGCTACTTGGTGGTCACCTCAAACCTATGAAAAATGTTTAACCAAGTGTAACATTTTATGGTAAAACATTTTTCCCCGAGGGTCAGGTTTCTTAGTCCATCTAGACAACACTACTCCACAAAAATAATTTTAGAAGCATCTCCCTTTAGGTCTCAAATTGTTTAAATGCAGGTGCCAAGTAGGGATTTGCACACCTGACTGTTGCCAAGCAGCTTTGCTTTAATAAGCCCTCACAAGTAGGCTTGCATGGCATCCACCAACTTTTGGGTAAAACCTGCAAAAGTCAAGTGCTCATCTTCTGTTATTCCCAGGGAGAAAAGCCAGAGTATGTCTCTCAAAACACGGAAGGGAAATAACAGGTCAAAGTACATATTAATCTTAATACCTTGGTGAGTCCTTGTTTTCTCTCTTAAGAGACTTTTTAAACCAGGGTGAGGAACCTTTGAGTGGAGGCCACTGACCCCCAAGGGGGAGGGGAAAATCCATCAAGGACACGGCACGACACACACACAAACCAAATCCTCCCCCCCAAAAACACCCTCCCTGATGTGGCCTCCCAATTGAAAAGCAGAGAAGGAGACTACAATCCTCAAGCTCCAGCCCCCCAAGAGAAGAGGGGAGAAGAAAGGAAGCACTTAGGCTCAGGGCTTACCCCTGGGACAAAATTAACTCTCCTGGGGACGGAGATAGTACATTTTGTAGAGACCCCTTTGGGGACCCTCTGGGCTAGAACCCAAAGACAAGGGGTTCAGTGTGCAGGAGCAATTGGGAAGAGTCTGGTCAGGAGGTAGTGTGCAAGAGCGGGACAGGAGCAAGGGAGAGCCTGGGAGTGGGGGTACCTACTTCACACATCTTGGGGGGAGGGGGGTGCGAAACTGTTGACTTCACACAGTTCCTGTGCACTGCAAAGAAAGCACTCAGTACAGGCACTTCGCCCTGCCCCTCCCTTTTTGTCAACTCCCAGCCAAGAGAGCAGCAGGGGTTGGTGCCTGCATGAAGCACTTCCATGAAGCATGCAGAAGCCACTTCCTCCGCCATGCCATGCAGCGCCTGTGGACCGTATTCAGCCTATGGCTTGCTTTGATTGGGCCCATGAGGCTCGATTTCCCCTCTCCACAGCAGGCAGCCAGCGTTGCTTCTCCTAACCATAACACACCTTGTGTGGCTACAGCGCTAACTTGTGCTGCTGCAGGTGCAGACCAAGCCCCAGCCTCACAAGCCACATGGAGTTGCCAGGTGTCCGGTACTGACCCGGACAGTCGGGTATTTTTGCCTCCTGTCCGGTTAAAAAAAAATTTTCAGAAAATACTAGACAGACACTGGGCCCCTCTCCACTTACCTGGTTCCACAGGGGAGCAGTCTTCTGGTTTGGAGCAGAAAAACAAGATGGCTGCCAGCAAAAAGCCTCAGAGGCATTTCTTAAAGGAGCCATGCTGGGTGTGTGGGTGGGTGTGTGTGTGTGTGTGTGTGTGTGTTGGGGGGGGGGGGGGAGGCTTAATGGACTTCTCTTTTTTTTTGTGCTCAACAGCTTTGGTCTTCCCCCTTCCCCACAGAATTTTTTCCCCTGGTGGTTGTGTGTGTGTGTGGGGGGGGGGGGGGGGGGGGGGGGGGGAGAGACCAGGGTAGTTAGGTATTTTTGGTTAAACCATCCGGCAACCCTAACATCAAGGAAGGCTATGGGTTCCCCACCTCCGCTTTAAGCCTTTCTATTTGTACTTAACATTTAGGCTGCAATGGTAAGACTGCGTAAAAGTCATTTTTTGCTTGCTTCCTTGTGTTACATAGCCTTTGTAATTTTTTTTCTTTAAGGAAATATGCAATGAGTGAACATTTTTCTTCTTTGTATTTATTAGATGTTCAGTTTCAACAATTCATCTACTCTCTCTCAAGCTTCAAGTTGTTGTTGGTGTTTGGTTGGTGGTTTTAAAAACAAAACTCTCCAAGTGAAGTGTTTTTTTTGCTTAAGAAGAGACTGAGTAAATGTTGACAAAAAAAATACAAAAAAGTAGAATTACAAATAGCCTGCTTACAAAATAAATACCCCTTTCCCATTCACTTAGGGGTCTGCCTCTGCTCAATTAGAAAGCCTCACTCGTTCTACAGTCATCCAAAAGTTTTCAGCAAATACAGGATAGACCAAGATGTGAAATTCTTAAACCTGATTGTGGAGCCATAAAAACATCCCACCCAACTACCTTACAAGACCATTATACATCATCGATATAAAAGCATATTTGCTCTTTCTATGTGAAGCTTAAAAGGTATCGCATCCCTGTAAGTAGCGTTGCCAGGTGTCTGGTTTTGACAGTCCAGTATTTGAGCTCTCTGTTTGGGATACAAATTGAGAAAATATAAATGTCCGGTATTTTTAAATAATATGTAATGTAGATTGTGATGTAATATCAAGTGTGTCTGGTATTTCTGTTGAAACTATCTGGCAACCCTACCTGTAAGGCAATGAGCTACCCTACCGTCAACCACATCTACATTAGAAAAGTTTATAGGTATTGGTACACCAGCGAACCCTCTTGGCATATATTCAGATTACACCAGTAAAAAAGAAAATGCTTGTTCCAGTTCACTGTGCAAAATACATTATACCAGCCAAAGTTTTTATCCCAGTATAAGTATTTATACAAGGACTTTTGCTGGTATAGAAATCGTGCCCCCCATCTATTCCCCCTTCCCAAAAATAAGCCTCCTTGACATTATTATGCCAGCACAATTTTCTACTGTAGTCCTGATTACAGAAAGAGCAGTTGAGACAGATTAAGCAATTCCTATAATTTACAAGCGATTACTTACTGCCAGTGTGCTGTCTCCAACGTTTGATGCAATGAGTCCCTCAATAGTGCCGTACTCTGCATCCCTAGCATTGAGCCTTTCCATGTGGTTTTGCTGTATTTTTCGGATAATCAGCACAGCTAATGCTGAAAATATTATCAGCACTATCACTGGAGCCAGTATAACAATGACTAGCATTTCCATGCTGTAACCCACAGCTTCTCCCTGGAGTGTTTGCCCTTGGTAAGAAAACAGGAAAGAAAGGAGGTTAAGAACTCCCACAGATAGTGGGAAGGCAAAAAATTATGTTGATGTTTTTATTTGTAGTTAAGTAAACTGCAGTATCAGTCACAGAACAGTCACAGCTACTTCATACAGGTTTACATTCACAGTCCATTATCAGTACCACCACAAAACTTATGTCAATCCCATCTCTGGTAAAATCTGTTCAAGTTCTTGACATTCAGAATCAAAACTTGCTTCAGAAAGATTTACTGAAGTCAGTAACCAAGACTTTTAACCTACTGTTTTGTATACATTGGTTCCCAATATTCAACAGCAAAATCAGAAATACTCTGGCTAAACATGTTAAATGCGTGTAATTAAGTAACCATTTAACTACTGAACATTTCAGTAGTTACAGCTGATGTGGCAGTCAGCTACCAGGGAGCCAGTGCATGCAGGGAGCTGGCTTGATTCAGAGGCAGCTTGTATCAGAGGCAGCAGCTGGGGGGCAGCAGGCAGCTTTTAAGCCAGCTCCCCATGCATACCAGAAGCCTGTGTTTAATGGTAAAAGTTAATCAATGAATCCAGGCTCGTTAGTTAACCATTTACAGTTATGCTTTCACATCCCCAATTCTATTACACCTTGCAAACCCTAAACACACCCATTCTCAGTCCTCTGATTCAAGCTGCAAAATTCTTATCAAGCCCAAACTTTAGTTTCTCATTATGCAAGCATAATATTAGCAAGTAAACCCCCAACCAGAAATGAAGCCATTTTATTTGTATAAATACAACTCTTAAAAGTAACCATTCACCTTTAATAGGCAACTGTGCTGAGATATTCATGTTACACAAATATCCCTGACAGCACTCAACAGCTTGGTCAGGAGATGGAGGTGTTTTGCATGTCAGTTTCCCCTGTTCGTAGACTTGAAAGCAGCCTTTCTGGTAAACTTTAGTGCCATCATTTATGCTCAGGGAGGCAAAGCATTGCTGGCCCTGGCAGCGATCTCCATTCCCACAGGACATTCCTTCACACACACATTCGTAGTGGACCACATTTAGCTTCAGCTCATCATCTGCAGAAGGGGAGAATTGTAAGGACATCATCATATGCACTTATTTAGATACATGCAAAAAATAACTACTGTTCAATTTAAGAGACACTAATTCACTGACTGTTTGAGGAGAAAATCATTTGAATAGAAATCAGTGCAAGACACTAAGTAGGATCTGAAGAAGTTAACAGCCAAATTAAAAATGCAAATAGAAATTAGCCCATTGATAAATGGGCATTTGCATTTCACAACACCCCTTTTATGCATACAGATACCCTTTTCAATGCTCAAATGCACGTTTTGCACAGCTTGCAAGGGACACATCATTTAAAGTTACAAATCAGCTTTTAGATTTGGACCTTGAATGATCAGTGTACAAAGAGGAAAAAAAAGTGAGGGAGGTAGCAAAGATGGGAGCATTAGAAGCAGATTGAACCATGCCTCCTCATTCCACTTTCCTTCTTACATTGTTTAGTAACATCTTGCCCTTCACATATTTAAAATGAGAGAGAAAAATCCTTATATGTTCAAGAGTCTCTGTTAAGAGTTACTGTGTAAACATGGAGGCCCATGATCTCGTGCTTACAGAGAATTACTTTCTAGAATTGCCCTTCAAAATTCAGCAGTGCAGGAATGCTGCTCCTGTTCACTGTAGTTATTGGCCATCTAAGGAAAGACAATTAAGTCTAGGTAGTTATCCAAAAATACATACATATACAGGAAGTCACTGGGAAAGAGAAGCCGTAGTAAAGAATTTCTTCCAGTATACTCCAACAGTATCACAGCAACATTTAGAAAAAATAAGTTCTTAACTAGCTCTCCTTGTGAAAGTCCCATCAAGCCTATTTGTGATCAAGCAATGATGGTAGTGCTGGGATGTTTCAGCATATTACATAAACATACATCAAAGGAGCAAGAACAAACAGGGAAACAGTTTTGGAGAGCTGGTGAAGGAGTATATAATTTTACAGTCCTCCATTATATACATACATATTTTAACATATCCATGCACATTCATTTATGTTTATCCATCTAATATTTACATTCTTTTTGCCACTTCTAAACACACTAGAGAAATTTCTAAGCAGAAGCATGGTAGTGCTCTTAAAATATCCATTGTCAACATGTGACTGTTCCGCCTATCACTATGGACTACCAACTGAAAACATAAGAAACCCTTTTTTTGGAAGGGGGAGGGGCAGTAAAAGCAAATTTTGTACCACAAATGAAAAAGCCATAGCTACTCCACATTTAGAACCTTCAAATCCCTGATAAGTACAAACAGACAGGCCTTTCTTTTAAATAAATAAATAAATAAATAAATAAATAAATAAATAAAAACAACCCAGCAGCCTGGCCCTGACAAACTACACTAATTATGTGTGATACTTTGTTAAAGAGAAAATGTTAAGCAGATTCCTGGAGTCAGTATCATAGGAAATAAAAACTCATAGGTATGGTAAAGCTCTATTTGAACCTCATCCACCTACTTGTCTTTATGTGTCTGGTGATGATTCTACTAAGCCAGAACCAAACAATTACGTCATACTTGCTGTTTTCTTAGTTATGATCTACCTAACTACTAAGAGTAGAAATTGTACACCTGCTCTCCTGGGAAGAATGCCCAACACCAGGAGGCACTTTAAGCCCCATATCAGCAGTGATTCAGTCCTCAGGAGCAACTCTTGAATTGTAGTCTCCTTTGGCCTACAACAGGCACATGAAACACCAGCCTTCTGATGTCACTGTTTTACAGTGGTCTGCCAGGACAAAGCTAAGTAGGAAGTCCAAAGGTTGTGTTAACAGCTATTTCAATTAATGAGCAAAGAAGACTTCTCCACAGACTTAGGGAACTCCCTCTATATACTTTATAATACTGTTTGGTCACATTCATGGGAGTCAGATCTTGATATCTTGAGTTATTCAGTGCTGACATGTTGGTGTCATGGCACAATATATGTGATTTGCATCAAGACCAGAGTAGTCTGATTTTTTTGTAGACTTTTATAGCTGAAAAAATTCATGACAGCCACTTTGTCTCATGGGAAAGCTAGAGCATGCTTGAGCCTAAAGGAAATGAAAGTTATGTGGCTAAATTGCCTTGTAGGCAGGTCTCGCTGTTGCTTACCTTGTAGGTCCCCCAGTTGGCTTGTGGGCTAATGAGCAGGGCTCGCCGATCCGCGGTGAGCCCCGCTCGCCAGCCGCGCTGTCCGGTGATCTGCGCATGTGAGATCGCCCAAACCCGGCTCTTCCGGGTTACAATCTACTCGCCCGTGGCGAGTAGATTGTATTATTTGTCGAGCCCTGCTAATGAGACATACCTGGTGACTACAGTGAAGTGTCACTGTACCCCTACCACAGTTTCTGCAGCCTCACACTTAATTTTATTCACAGTGGGGATGTGAATGTCAAGCAGAGTACACGGTTTACTGATGAGCCGCATCTGGAATGTAACTTTGGGGTTCTCTCCTCCCCCTCTCACGCAGGAAGCTGGCACTGACGCTCTAATCTTGCGTGGGTGGGGGGCGAGAGGAGGGTTCCAGGCTGGAGTTCCAGGCAGGCCGTGACCTGAGCAGCTGTAGGCAATGGTTCCGCACTGGGTCCCAGAACTGGGTCCCAGATCGCCGGGGTCCCCAGCACAGGGAGAAACCACTTCTACCACCCCTTCCCCTCCTGTAGGGAAGCCAGGAGCCAGAAGGGAGCCCAAGGTGCCCCTCCCGTGGGGGGGGGGGGGAGAGGAGATTCCTAAGCCATGGCTGCCTCTTCCTCTTCTGGGGACGCTGTCACCCCCATAGGGAAAAAAATTGTGAGATATAGAAGTGAGAATTAACAGAGCTCAGCCCTATTGTCCCTTTGCAAATTTATATAGGCAGAGTCAATCCCTTGCTTCTCCTAAAA
Organism: Pelodiscus sinensis; assembly: GCF_049634645.1. Lineage (NCBI taxonomy): Eukaryota > Metazoa > Chordata > Testudines > Trionychidae > Pelodiscus > Pelodiscus sinensis. Next base: position 31,788,004 of record NC_134717.1, read on the forward strand.
GTGCACAGTTTCAATAGAAACCAATGTTTTAAGTTTCTCATGATGACCTGGCTGACAGTCAATTTAATTTTCATTAAAAAAAAATATTTAACAAAAACAAACTTGATTTTAATAAACTTGAATGTTTAACTCAAAAAAATCATATGCTTGTTTTGTTTAGATTTTTTTCCTTCAACCGAAATCCTAAACCAGAATTCATAATGCAGTTATTTTAGTTAAATAAAACAGTGTAAATATCTGTCTGGTGATATTACCCACCTCCCCCCAACACTATATGGCAAGAAAATCCTTCAAATATTAATGATTAACTTTAACTGGAGATAGTTTACCTCCCTATGACTTCGTAAATGTCTGCTTCAATTACTTTGGTAAATGAAATAATCATTCATTTTTTTCTTATAGATGTAAAACTCACCTGAAAAGTTTTAAAAATAAATCACTGTTTAAAAACGTATAGTCTGTACCTTCTGAAATGAAACCTACTTCTGAGTTGTGAAGACAACCAACAAGAATGTGGAAAGCCATGATTAAACTGAGTCTTCCTAACTAGTTATTTAAAACAATTTCATTTGAATCAAATCCACCTTGACAAAAAAAATAACAGCACCTGAACCCAGCCAGAAACAATTTGAGGTGTGGAACATAGTAAGAACTAAGTACTTGCAGCACTTAAAATATGAGGCAAAAAGCCAAATTTAAAATAATTTCCATCACCCAGCCATCTTTATTCCAATACACTCTCATACTGCATTAGGTAAGACATGCAACACTTACAGTCCGTGCACTTATAACATACCCCAAAACTTCCGACTTGTCACATTTAAAGATGTTCTAGCAAAGACTCACAGTAAGTTCAGACTGTGTACAAATTATAATTTTATACACACTAAGGATGTGAACGTGCAACCATGTAAACAGCTAACCAACGAGTCCGGGCTCATCAGTTCATGTTCACTGTTACACACAGGCTCCCAAGTATGTGGGGGGAGCTAGCTAAGGCCCCTCACTGCTGCCTCTGTTACAGCGTGGGGCTGCAGGTGGTTGTCATAACCCAATACATATTCTTCACAACTTTGCAGATGGGAGCTGGCTGCCATCCCACATTTAACCATGTAACCACTGGAAGTTTCAGTGGTTACATGGTTACTTAACTACATGCATTTTAACATCCCTAATATATACAGTATATTATTTCATTGTACAGTATTAAAAATTAGAGAGCTAGAATACAATTGCCAAACTAAACCAATTTATTTTAGTTTCATTGAATTTTACAAGTTTAGCATGCAAGTGATGATTCACAAGGGATATCCTGTTTTTAGTGTGAATTAAGAACCTATTCAAATGAAACAAGAATTAGCATATACAAGTTTTTCATATCCATAAAAGAAATAGGAATATATCTTTCTAAACTATTTGAAAGAATAGTTAAGGTGAATGCTGCATTATTTTCATGGAACACTTTTGGTCAGCTGAATTCAAATTCATCCCAAAGAAACCTATTGTATGGAGATGTTTACAGGATACAAGATGGCACATTAGTGTATCCTAAATTAATCAATCAATCTAGCTGTAAAGACAGCCACCCCAGAAGTCATTATGTTAGCACATTATTTCAGTTGAGCTATTACTAAACTGATTACTTTACTTTGTAGGTTGCGCCCAATTTCTATCTTTGAGATTGAAAGGTCTGAGAGCTAGTTACCCTATTATGTAACCCTATTAGTTCCCTCTGTCTAAGCACGTGTAGTAACACAAGTCCCACCACAGTAAAAGGATCATGATCATGCATATGTTTACTTTGTGCAGGAGTTATCAATTTACCAAAAAATTGCAACTCCCATCTCTTCAGGCCTAATCTTATTCCTATGAGGAAATAAAATACCACCGAGCTCTCTCATAGTGCTTTTCACCTGCCTTATTTTGTGTTTATTTTGTATTTATTAAAAGCATTTAATATGAACATACCTCATTATTGACATGAAAAAGATTTCATAACCAGAAACCTCTCTTTTTCCTCTATAGAAATGCTGGATTCACTTCTGTATCCAGAAAGAGAGACACCCTGGGTAAATTTATCTCAGAGTAATTACTATAATTTCAAAAGTTTACAAAAACCTTTCCATTTGGCCTGGTCAAACTAGCCATAGTTGTCATCCTGTGCCCTCTGCCAGCTGGCTCCAAAAGGTCCCAAGCGTACATGATTACAGAGAACCCTGTAATGTGTCTGGGCCATTTTACTTAACCAAAGAAAGAGTCACAAAAGGTCTTTACAGAACAATTGTCTCATACCAGTCATGATAGTCATAAGATGTATGTATACCATGGGTGGGAAAAAGGGTCTCTGTGGACCAGATCCGGCTCATCAAGAGGGTTGATTCAGTCTGCAGAGGCCCTGCCACTCCCCTGCCCCCAGGCCAATCAGAGCCTAGGGACCAGGAAGCATGCAGCACTTAGAGTCAACTCACACAACTGAGGGCAGGAAGTGAGAGACTTCATGCACTCCTCCCACCCCAGGCCAATCAGAGCTTCGGGAGCACACTCCTTGCAGGACAGGGGCAAGGTGGCAGAAGACTTCATGTGCTTACTCCCCAACCCCAAGCCCTGATGTGCACTCCCCTCGCCAGAGGAGAATAGATAAGCTCTGCAAAGGTATAAGCCAGGTAAATCACTTCTCCACTGCTACTGGAAGCAGCTCCCCATCCCTTCCTTCCTTACACAGTGCCAAGAGGCTGCTGCTGGCCACATTCTAGTGTTAAATCAGGGGTAGAGAGGGGGTGACCTTGTGTGCCCACTCATGTGTGGCTTCAGGAACATGGAGTGCCGGATATCAGAAGAGGGCCCAGACAGAAAGGGTCAGGATGGCTGGTCAGTCACTAGGGATGCAAGTGACTAATCAACTATCCGATAAGCATAAGCTTATTGGATAGTCGAGTAGTGACTCAACTAGTTACTCCCACCACCTTTGCTGCCACTATCAGAGGCAGCATGGGAGGAGAAGGAGCCAGTGCTGGAGGGGGTAGTCTGCTTAAAAGCCAGTTCCCCCAGCACGGTCTCAGCAGGAGGCAGGAGAGGAAGAGGTGTAGTGGAGAAAAAAGGCTTGCACCCGGGCTGCTCCCCCTTCCTCTCCCCACTCCGCCCCCAAGCTGCGCTTCAGCCTTTTAAATGTATGAAGAGCCTGGCAGCTCTTAATACATTTAAAAGACAGAGCCACAGTAGGATTGGCTCCTGGGGCCAGGCGCTAACTGCTGCAGCTTTCCCCCTTATCCACTAGTCAATGGAAATTCAATCTACTAGTTAAACACAATTTAACATTCCTATTAGTCACCCTCCATGTGAAACATGTATGGGAGTGTTTGTCACCCTACCCTTTTAAAAGTCTTAAAGGTGGTAAATAAAAGAATCCAACTATGCAGTATTTCTTTTTATAGGGGGTAAGACAAATATGCTAGTTTATGCTAGTTTTAACTTTTGTACTGAAGAGTTCTGATTGGTTGCTCTTGAACTCACTTTCATATGAATAACTTTACCAAGTGTCCCATATTCAGCTTTGGAAAATATGGTCACCCTAAGCATGCTCATGATCCTACTCTGCTATTTGGTAATAGGACTTAATGGCAGTAAAGGATCAGGCTATAGTTACAATTGAGTTATGACCAAGGGTATTGCCACTGCAAGCGTAATAATCCACAGATGGTCATGACCAGAGCTCGACAAATAATTCAGTCTACTCACCCGTAGCGAATAGACTGTAACCCGGAGGAGCCGGGTTCGGGCGATCTGCGCATGCGCAGATCGCCAGATAACACAGCTGGCAAGCAGGGCTCATGGGACATGCTTGTGTACCTTTGACTCACTATCTAGACTCTACTTTGTTACTAACATGGAAAGCAAAGTGATGGTATAGAAGTGTTCAGAAACAAAGTAATGACAGTTTTTAGGTGCTCATTAAATGCCTGGCCTCTGCAAGAGGAGATATTTACATGAGCAAAACAGATACAAACCAACATGCATCATGGATTCCACTAAACATCCTTCCATATTTGTTTACACCTGAACTTAAGCGTGGTCCTGCTTTTTTCTTACTACTAATTTAAGTCAGGAAAATAAATCAATATACAGAAAAACAAAAACAAAAAAAAGAGTGGTGGGAGAAGAAAGATGCCGAACGGGGGGGGGGGGGGGGGGGGGGAGGGGAGATCCTTCCCATCCTTATTGGAAGGAGCAACTAGGGATGTGAACAAGTAGTCGACTAGTCAATAAACCTAGGCTTATCAGTTAATCTAGTCAACTACTCACATTCCTCCTCCCCTGCTGCCTCTGTATCAGAGACAGCAGGTGGAGGGGGAGCAGGAGCCAGTGCTGGGGTAGCCAGCTTAAACGCTTGTTCCCTCCCAGCACCAGCTCCACACTGCTGCCTCTATCAGGGCTCTCCTACCCCCTCCTTCCCAGCAGCCATTGTCCGTGGGGAGCTCAGACCCCCTGCAGACAGGGACTGCTGCCACTTCATGCTGCTGCCTCTGTATGAGAGGCAGCAGCACAGGGCAAAAGGCAGCCAGTCCATGAGGGGAGCTGATTTTTAAACTGACTCCTGCCTGGTACCCCACACTGCTTCTGATAGTAAAGCAGCAGTGTCGGGTGACAAGGGGCTCCCTGGGAACGGGGCCAGATTACACTGGCTGCTAGCCCCACCCCAGGGACTACAGAATAATCCATTTACCACTAAGAATTCATGCAGTTAGTCGACTATTCAATTACCCGATAGCTAACATCCCTATGAGCAACTGTTATTCTCTTTGTACTTCCAGCAGAGAAGCCCTCACACATCTTATCTATGAACGCCCAACTGAAACATTAAGCAAACACCATTCCTAAGAATCTGTAACTGACCATGTATAAAGGTCAGACCATTACACTAGAGTAGACTAGGGCCAGATTTCATAGTTACATCTGGATTTGAGCCTGGTTCTTCAGAAGTTAACAATTCCTGCATTAACCCATTTAATTCACAGTACATTGCTTACCTTCCAGACTGGATGAAGGAAAAGCCAGCAGAAGCAGCACAGGAAGGATCATAACTCCCTCTATCATTGTAGATCTACAGAAAAAGCAAAAGGGAAAAAAAAAGAATTTAATGGTTAAGCAGTTGTGCTTTTCCTAGTATGCTTTCCCTCTCTCCCATGAGCAACTTGAATTAACAATAGTCCAGTTGGTAAACTCATAAAATTGAGTTAATGAACACAACTCAGCCAGCAAGTCTGGGTTTTGTTTTTGTTTTAGGGAGGGGGAGGGTAGAGGAGGAGGTGGGGAAGAGAAGACAACTGACAACCTTCTAATCACACTTGCCTCCTGATCCCTCAACAATTTTTACATGGGGAGGAAGGAGGAGATTCACAGAAATAGCAGTTAGTGTTTTGTTGTAGGTACACAATAACTCAAGGAACAGGCTACTAGGCATAAAGCCTCTTCTGATAATTGTTTAGCTAAAAAGATTCAAACTCAGAGCAAATCTTGTCTGGCACAAACTTGAATTTCTGGGCTTTCAAACCAATAAGATTTAGAAGTAAAAAAAGTTACTGTAACATTTTAAGCTAAGCGAAAGAGGTGTCAGAAAAGGGCTAACACAGATGTCCACCAGAGTTTCTGTGGCTAAGTCCCACTATTTATTAGATTTTCTTTAAAACAGCAGAGAAAGTTGCTAGAAAGGAAGGGGGCAATCCATAGTTGAGCAAGTCATCTTAGTAAACCAATTCCAGTTGCATTCTCCGTTTGTAAAGGGGTTTTATTCCAGTGACCTCAGCATTATTCCCAGGCTACTAGATTTTAAAACAATTGCATATAGGGTTTATCTTTAGTACCAGGGTAAGGAGACCTAGGTTATATTTTTCAGGTAGCTGGAGGAGCTTAACAGGAGTCAACATATCACTGTGTGATGTCAATGGGAGACTCTGTCCCATTAATTTAGAATAAAATAAGGGAGCTGGAGTTCCAGACTAGAGAGCATTCTGCCATTGATTTAGTGGGTCCAGAGAAGACCACTAAGTTGACATTCACTGCATCAGTTGCAGCAGTGTGGAGCGCTAGTAGCAAAAACATGACCCTAGTTTAGAGAACTCAGGGATATTTCCAGCTTGTTCCCAGTTTCTATTCGTTAGTTTTTCATACAAATTGCTGGATTTTCCTCCTCACACAAGAAAGCAAGATCCAACTGATACTGCAAAGGAAATACATTAGCAGGTTTCTGAGAAAACCACTTACTCAAGAACATTTACTTATGTTTTCACATCAAAATGGTCTCTTTTCTTCCTTCAATGCTAAATTTCTGGCATTAACAAATTTCAAAATAAAGCTCATAAAAATGGATGCAATAGCTATTTTAAGACAAGTTATTCTCTTCAAGGGAAAGAATGATTAGGACTACCTTAATGGAAGGAGTGTTAAAGTCCTTTGTTTCTTAGAAGTGGATCAAATTTGCAAGATTCTGTATCTCCCCCCCAGCGCCAGGAAAAGCTTATTTTTCTTCAAGGCAGGCTACTAGTGACTTGATGCAGACAGGATATAATATAGGGAAGCTTTAGCTGGCAGAAAGCTGACTCAGAAGAGAGCCAACCTATCTTAAAATTTCAATATTCTGAAATAGCCAGAAGGGATTTTTAACATTAAAGCATTTGTGCAGACTGATGGGAGAGGACTACAACACTCTTCTCCCTCCAGCCCATCACTAGGTCTCATCAGAACTGACATCTTAAGCAAGTCTTCTCTTGATGACCACACCCAGATACATTTCTGCATGCCTGGACGAAAATGGTACAGTACACATCCCTCTTTCAGAAGAGCAAAAGTTTATAAATGCAGACCAAAAAATTGCTTTAAGTGATGCTGCTCAACTACATGGAGTTAGTTAAGCCAGCAACCTTGGAGGCAACTATTAGCTGGTAACTCCCAACCCTGTACATCTGAAAACCATGAACTCTCAAACCCACACAGCCTTGTGGAGAAACTTAGTAGGACACGCATCCCAAAAGGCTGTCAGTTATGGGAACAAAGGAAGAGAATAAAATGAAAAAAACACTAAAGAAAATTAAATGTTTGATGATGATCAAAATGAGAAAGGAACATTGAAGAAAGAGTGGGCTGAGACTTTAAACATAAGAATACGAAAGGCATTTTGCAGACCCAAGGACACTGAAGAAACATTAAGATATAAAAAGAAAAAAGTGGGGGCAACTGGGAGACAGCAAGTTCCTTTATACACACAGACACTCCCCTTGAGAAACATCCACTTATGACTTAATAGTTTGGCAGTTTCTTGAAAAATAGAAAAGAAACAGAACTTTCTAGTTTTTGTTCTTCTCTTTGGTAAGAGCTGGTCTAGAGGATTTTTAAAAAAAATCACTTAGTAATATCCTAATGTGATCCACATTCATGGTTTATACCTTAAAACAAAGTGTTGGCTGCAAACAAGAGAGGGACAAAAAAAATTATTGTTCAGGTAATAGGACTTACAGTTACTTTCCTAATGGTGAATGGACCAACTTGGGGGGAGAGAGGGAGAACTTGATCCAATTATTATTGTTCATCCCCAGACCATCTGTTTAAGAGTAATTTTCAGATGAAAAAAGGCCAGAAGAAAGATCTTTAAAAAAGTAATATAACAACTTCCCACAAGATCTCACAAAGCATTTTAAAAAATGAGGCAAGTATCCATCTCCCCATTTTACACAGAGGCACAAACATTGAAAAGAAGTGATTTGCCCAAGTTCTTCCAGTTAGGCTAGTATCAGAGCCACGTCTTGCTGCTTTCCAATGAAACTCAGATTAAAGTACAGTAATTCCTCATTTAACACTATAGATGTGTTTCAGAAAATGATTGTGTTAAGTGAAAATGTGTTATGCGGGGTCAATTTTCCCATTGAAAATAATGGAAAAGGTGGGGGTTGTGTTTCAAGCAGTGGTATCTGTTGGGACCTGAACATAAGGTTGGGGGAGAAAGGGGACTGGGTTACAGCAGGGAGGGGAGGTGTTTGGCTCTGGGGAAGGAAAGGGAAGGGGAGGGGGATTGGGTTGGGAGTATGCCCATGTGACAGGTCTGCCAGGACCCGCACCGCGTTCAGCGGGGGGGGGGGGGGGGACTGTCGCCGGGGAACAGCATGGCGAGCGGCAAACCCTCCGCCACTTTGCCGGAAGGCAGGGGAAGCCCTGCGCAGCCACCGGCAACAGGCCGGCTGGGGAAATAGTGTTATTTTGGGGACAGTCATGTAATTCAAAAACATTTCCCTTAAAAAAAAAAAATCATGCTATCGCAAAAACATGTTAAGCAGGCACGTGTCAAATGAGGAATTACTGTATTATAGATGCACGTTAAGTTTCTATAAAAATGCCTAACTAAACAACATTCACAGAATTGCAGGAAGGCACCTATTTATAAAAACCTCTTTGGAAGTGCTTATTTAAAAACAAGCCGTTTCCATTATAATTCTCAACTCAAAGATCACAAAGCATTCCAATGTGCATGAGATAATGTGGCCATATCTAAGGATACCAAAACCCTTAGGTTCTGTTCCTTTGCAACTCTTCATGGCATTCTCTCTCCTAAAAGCCTCAACCCATTTTTGACATATATGCCCTGTGAAAGCGGCGAGGAGTCCTAACTGAAGTGTAGGAGCATAAGCTTTCATGGGCAAAGACCCACTTCATCAGATGCATGTAGTGGAAATTTCCAGAGGCAGGTATAAATATGCAGGCCAGAATCAGGCTGGAGATGACGAGGTGGATCCAATCAAGGAGGATGAGGCCCACTTCTAGCAGCTGATCTGGAGGTGTGAATTCCAAGAGAGCAGAATCTGCTTTTGTAGTTAGCAAGCCATTCACAGTCTTTGTTTAATCCAGAGTTGATTGCGTCAAACTTGAAGATGAACTGCAGCTCAGCAGTTTCTCTTTGAAGTCTGGTCCTGAGTTTTTTTGCTGCAGGATGGCTACCTTTAGATCTGCAATTTTCCTTTGGAAGATGTAGAGTAAGAGGGGTGGGGGGGGGGGGGAAGGGTAGCTTTGAGAAGCAACCCAGCAAAAACTGCTGCCATATATAACTTCTTTGCCAAGGCATTTGAGATATTCTCCATAAAGGTTTGTCGCTGTTCCAATAAGAACAAAACCCCACAAATTCCAAATAAAATTCAACTTCAGTAAGCAGGAGAACCAGAGATGTGTTCTCTCACTATGTGGTTATCCAGCTCCAGTCAACATACTGTGTTTATATAGCTGAAAGCCTGCCAAAAACTTTGGAAGAGATGTCAGGATCCCTCACTGGTTGCCATTTCTCTCAAAGAATGCAGAATTTGCTGTTAGCCTGTTAATTCAGCTAGCTAAAATTAAACTCCACAGTCAGACACCACCAAAACAAAGAGGGGGTTCTCCCACAGATCATCCGTCACCTCAAAAATGTATCCATCAATAGATAGTTCACAGCGATTAGGATATAAATATTTATAAAAAAGGCAACCCTCTGTGCTTTGGTGTCTGTGGCTGAGTAGTCTTCTGATGTGTTGACTGGAAAAGAGGGGAGTAAAGCAGAGAGGGAAAGAAGCGGCAGCAGTCCAAAATGCATAGTCTCAGAGCAACTCAGTACTGTTTTCGGTTCAAACAATCTGTCACTGAGACAAACACTGATAAGACCTCAGCCACACAATTCCATCTCCAACCAGCTCTGATTTTCTACTGACATCCTTGCCACTCAAGTTTTAATTTAAACATTTCCTGCTGCAGAGATAAACCTGACCAAGACACTGCATTCCTGAGTCTGAAAGAGCAGAGAACTGAAGGCTTACCTGCAGTAATCAGACATATTTGTGGTTCGGTTTAAAAAAAAAAAAAAAAAAAAAAAAAAAAAGCAGTTACTATCCAAAGCTGACTCTCATGACCAAACAGGATTACATGTAAACCAGTGCTCTATTGTCTTGGTATTTGTAGATTATCTAAATACCACAAACCCAAAGCAGACAAACAAATTCCAACGTGTCTGACTTATGGTCCCTGAAAATGCTTACCATAGTCTACCTAATACATGCTCTTTTTTGCTGAAAAGGGCGACAATGCATTAAGTACAGGTTGTAACTCTATAAATCAGGACACTGGGGGTTTGTCTAAACTACATGGTTCCATCGATGGAGCCATGTAGATTAGGCTGATCGGCAAAGGGAAATGAAGCCGCGATTTAAATAATCACGGCTTCATTTACATTTAAATGGCTGCCGTGCTGAGCCGACAAACAGCTGATCCGCTGTTTATCCGCTCAGCGCACTAGTCTGGACGTTCCCGCACCGACCTGAAAGCCCTTTATCCACCTCCCAGTTATGCCTCGTAGGATGAGGTTTACCGGGGAGGTCGATAAAGGGCTTTCGTGTCGGCGTGGGAGCGTCCAGACTACGGCTCAGCGCGGCAGCCATTTAAATGTAAATGAAGCCGCGATTATTTAAATTGCGGCTTCATTTACCTTTGCCGAACAAACAAGTCTACATGGCTCCATTGACGGAGCCATGTAGTTTAGACATACCCTGGGTTCCTGGAAAATAGATGAAAACTGAATACTGATCAATGAGAAGTAAAGCACACTGGAAAACCTAATGCAAAAGGTACATGCAAAATGATGGAGTAGACATTATCTATTAGCACTCAAAGATCTTGGAGTCATTATGGGTAGTTCTCTGAAAACCATCTGTTCAAGGTGCGGTGACACTTAGGAACAATTAACAAAGAGATGCATAAGACCAGGGGTGGCCAACCAGTTAGAGATGAAGAGCCAAAATAGCTGTGGATAGTGTGCAAAGAGCCATGTATTATATATTTATTTTTATATATCTATAGATATAGTACACAAAATGTAGTAACAAAACCAACATTACTGGACATTTTGGACAAAAAACAATTAAAAAAGTCTCTAGTCACTGCTCTAACCCAAAGCCCTCCCCTACCCCCAGAGCCAGGCACCCCCAGCTCCCCCCACCCCCTCCCACTCTAACCTAATGCCTGGATCTCACCAGAGCCACCACTGCTGCCATGCGCTTCTCCCTCCAGGCGTTAGGGCGCGTGCGCAGAGCAGCTGTCGGTGAGCAGTCCAGGCGTGTGTCTCAGAACTAGCAAGAGCCACATTTCTTGGAGCAAAAAGCCACGGGCTGGCCACCCCTGCATAAGACAGTCAATATCCATGCATGAGATGCCTACCCCTTGAATACTGCATGTATCTCAGATATAATTAGTATTGGAAGAGAACAGAAAAGGTCAACAAAAGAAAGGGTATGGAACTTCTCCCATCTGAGCAGAGATTACAAAGGCTATGGCTACCACAACAGTTTAGAAGAGACTGTTGTATTAGCTAAAAGGAGATATGACAGACGTCTATAAAATCATCAATGGTATCAAGAAAGTGAATAAGGAAGTGTTATTTACTCCTTCACATAACACAAGCACTAGAGGATTACCCAAAGAAATCAACATAATGAAGTACTTCACAAAACCCACAGTCAATCTGTGGAACTCACTGCCAGAGCACACTGTGAAGGTCACAAAGAATTACAGGCAGTCCCCGGGTTACATGGATCCGACTTACATCGGATCCCTACTTACAAACGGGGTGAGGCAACCCCGCACTAGCTGCTTCCCCCCAGCAGACCAGGGAGACGGGAAGCTAGTACCTTCTCCCCCTCCCCCCCCCCAGCAGACCAGGGAGACGTGGAGCGGCTTTTCTCAGCAGACTCCTCAGCTTGAGAATAAAGGACTGAGGGAAGTGAGGTGTGGGAGAATAAAACTGAGCTCTGGAGAAATGTTTGGCTAGAGTTTCCCCTACAATATGTACCAGTTCCGACTTACATACAGATTCAACTTAAGAACAAACCTACAGTCCCTATCTTGTACGTAACCCGGGGACTGCCTGTACATAAGTTCATGGAGGTTGGGTCCATCAATGGCTATTAGCCAACATGTTGTGAAACAACCGCATATTCCTGGGGTGTCTCAGCCTCTGACTGCCACACTTTAGGCCTAGATGATAGGGAATAGATGACCCATAATTGCATTGTTCTATTCATTCACTCTAGCCATCTCAGCTATCAGGCAGGGTACAGAGATGAATGGACTAGTGGTGAGATGTAGTATGGCCATGCTTATGGTTTGTTTGTTTTTAAAGCCACACAACTAGAATATTTTGAACATATGTCATAGTAAAAGTTTCAAAAGTTTGCAAGACTAATATTCTGAAAGAACGACTACAATACTCAGATAAAAGTCACAGAAGATTGCAGTAGTACAATAAAATCTTTGAGAAGCCGATGATAATTAAGACTTACATGGTTCTTTATAATAACTTCAAACTGCTATATAAACATTGGGCACATTCCTAAAGTCATGCTGTGAGAAGGTCAAAGGGGAATGTTCTTGACTACATAAACATCCAAGATGATTAAAACTTCACATTTTTAAAAACAGATACTATTTTCACTATTTAATGCTGCTTGTTTGGGATTTTTTCCTTCTCTCAGCTCAGGCAATGAAGACACTTATTTTACACAGTGCCAGAAGTGTGCTAGATGCTTTAGAAACTGAATAGAAGGATAATATCCATCTGTAAAAGGTTACTCTCCAAGCCCCAAATCTGAACCAATCTATCCATGGAAGGTGCATCTACACTGCACCCATAGTTCAACATAATCTACGCAGTTTGAGCTATACAAATTGCGTAGCTCATTTCGAGTCAATTTGAAAATAGCTTATTTTGTAATTTGGTGCTGTGTAAATAACTTGCTATTCCGAAACGTCCCTTAAGCCTTATGAAATAAGGTTTACAGGGACATTGGAATAGTGAGCCCATTATATTTCAAAATAATGGGCACACTGTTAAGATGAAGGATAGGTATTTCAGGATACTCCAGTATCCCAAAATACCACCACAGTATAGACGTGGTTGGGCTGAGCCATACTGAAGTTAATAGAACGCTGACAAAGATGCAAGAACCCACAATCATAGGTCCATTTGCAGGACTAGGACCTAAACAGGAAATGGGATGTAACAAAATCGTACACATCTTGTTAGTTCGCAAATTTGGTTTAAACATTTGTGTGGAACAGTGGGTTTGTATTTGTTTGAAAGGGTGTCTAAGTTTCTAACAGGGATGTGAATGGTTAACTGGTTAGTTTGGTTCACCGGTGGGGGCTGGAGCAGCTCCCTATGGGCAGGAGACTACTCCAACCCTTCAGGGCCCACCGTGAACAGGGAATGCTCCAGCCTGGCCAGAGCAGTCCCTAACCACAGCAGGCCCAGCTGCACCCTCTTCAAATTGGTTAAACAGTTAAATAATATGTTAAATTGGTTACCCAATTAAATAATATGTTAAATTGGATTTGACATCCCTAATTTCTAAGCCTCACGATGAAGTGTGTTTTAGAAGGACAAGGACAATGGAGAGGCTTGGCAGACAAATTTTTAGTCAATTTCACTTTCAGACTGTTCATTAAACAATAGTTCAAAGTTTAAGTTGCAAACAGAGCACTAATATTGGGGGGAGGGGGGATTCTAAAACAGATTTTTAAAACAAATTCTATTAATATCAGGTTTTTATGAAGCCAAATGAATGTCAAATCCAAATTTGGAGATGCTCATGTGAAACTTGATCATTTAATTAGTTCATTATCTTAATTAATCACTTAGTGAATTAACACAGCTACCCCTCTGAAATTGAACTGAGGGTTACATTCCAATTGTTACAAGTTTCAAGAGAAAGGTTTCCTTTTTTAAAATACAAAGTTTCTTAGAAGTATTACTTCATATTAGGGATGTAACAGTATAGTCCAATGGTCACCAACTAGTAGTTGGGATCTATTGGTAGATCCTGGAACCTTTGACAGGTGATCCTGAAAGGTCTGGCCAGGAGGCTGTAAAGTGCTTGCATTTCATCTGCCCCTCTCAGCACTGCCGTACACTGCCTTGAGGTGCCCCTCACCCCTGGGAGCCTCCTGCTTGCTGTACAGGGCATGAGAAGAGGAGGAACGGGGTGCTGACATCAGGGTGCTCCTCCCTGCACCCTGTACCCCCATCTCCACATAGAGGGGGGGCAGGGATGGAGAGAGAGTTTGCTGGCAGCTTTTGGGAGTGGTGCAAGGCAAATGAAGGGGTGAGCCTGCCTTAGCCCCCTGCACCACCACCCAGAAGCCATCTATGGTAAGCAGTGCCCCACTGGAGCCCGCATTCCAAACCCCAGCCCTGAACCCCCAAAACCTTTCCCCCAGCCTGATAAGTGAGTGAGGATGGGGGAGGGAAGATGGAGTGGGCAGGGCCTCAGAGAAGGGGCATGAATGAGGCGGGGCCAGGGTGTTTGCGTTTAAGGTAGATCCTGGATTGCACTTACATTCAAAAAGTGCTCTTATGCTTAAAAAGGTTGGAGACCACTGGTGTAGTCGATTAATTGATAAGCAAAAACATATAGGTTAATGCTATAGACCAGTGTGTGTCTTTTTTTTTTAATAAAGTATCCCTTTTTTAAAAAAAATTATAAGTACCCCCAGTAGCTACAGTTTTCAGACAAAATTTTCTTCTAGCATTGCAACACATTTCTTTGAATAACTTAATCATAGCCAGACGGGCGATGAAATGAGTGTAAAAAGTACAAAAAAAAAATAATAAAACACTGTAAAACTTAATAAAAATTCAGTTTTCCCCAGATTTCAGTTGTGTTGATTATCCCCCAGACTTCTCTCGAGTACCCCTAAGGGTACTTGAACCACTTGTTGAGAAACACTGCTATAGACTACACACAGAGTGGCATGGGGCTCTTCTAGAGCAGGGCCAGATTGCACTAGCTGCTGGCCCCACCCTTGGGGATAGAATAGTCGAGTAACCAATAAGAATTCATGAGGCTAATTGACTATTCAATTAACTGATATTTAACATCCCTACTTCACATCCTGAAGGCTTACAATTCAGAAAGAAAGCATTGCATAATAAGCAGGTAGGGCAGTGCAGGGTCTATATGAGACACTGAAACTAAAGAAAACCCAACTAGCAACGTCTGTCTTTGCCAAGGAAAAAAAAAGTCTGTGAAAGATGCATTAGATTATTAAAAATAAAGATATAGTAGTACTGGAACACAAAACTGGTACATGTGGTATACTGTACCCTTGTGTTTGCTGGGGCTCCACATTTATTAGCGGTATACTAAATTCTATCAAATTAGGCACCAAGCTTTATTCCCATTCCCAGACACATTCTCTCTCCAACTTTCTATTAATGAGCCTGAGTGCTACTACTGAACAGGCACTTAACTACTACAGGTACTACCACCACTAGAGGGTAGTAAAAACTACATCATGGGTTAGGTTACAGTATTACTTCTGGAAATACACATCCAAGTCAAATACAGAGAAGCAGATTATTCATGGAGCAAACTAAGTTTATAGCTTCTCCAGGTCACTGGAAGTCAAGTACAAAACAGTATTTTTTAAAAAAGGTCAAACTTACAACTTCAGATATTAGAACTGCAAACCTCATGCATATTAAAAAGAGCAAAGCGAGATCCCAAACAGGGCTCCCTCTAAGCTGCATGGCCATGCAGCTGCAAATAAGCCTCACACAGGTGAGGGGCTGCCATGGCAGCTCCCTGCTGCAGCCAGGAGTGTGCCTCTCCCCTGGCAGTGACAGCAACTGGTGGTTATGGGGGAGTGCAGGGCAGCACTGCCCCCGCCCCCACCCCCACCACCCACCCACCCGGAGCACCTTAACGTCTTCCCATGCTCCAAACCCCTTGGCCTTATCCTGGAGTTTCCTCTGGAACCTCTTATGCCTCCTCCCCAGCCCCACCCCAGAGCCTGCAACCCCAGCCAAAGCCCTCATCCCCTCCTCCCCACACACACACACTCCACTGCCACAGATCATCCATGTGCAAAATACATTTTTAGGTGCACATCACCTCCATGTTGGGGCATATAAAATTCATTCCACACATGGACAAAGTTAAGAGAACACCGCTCCCAAGACAGTATTCAAGTGTTACAGTTTGAAATTGGGTTCCTTTTTGCCAAGGCAGTGGCTTAATAAAAAAGTAAACTTTCAGTTCAAAATTGGAGAACAGATTCAAGAAGAGCAAGTGTACAGCAAGTTCTCTCTCCATAACAAAAACTTAAAACTGTTGTTCATAAAGCACTGTAAAAAGGGGGAGCATTCCAAATGCTCTAAATACCTGGATACAGATTCAGCAAACAGAGTTTAGGGTTCTCATATTTTGAGAGAGAGAGAGAGAGAGAGAGAGAGAGAGTATGTACCCTATTCTATCTCCAATGGTCCAGCACTCCTGATGGTCCAGCACCATCTGGAACTGGAAGTGTTCTGGGCAGCTGGACAATTCGAGCTGCTCTGCCCCGAGTCAGCCACTGGTCAGTTTCATCAGCGGCTGACTTGGGGAAGTCTGGGGCATAGCAGCTGGGGTGCTGCCGGGTTGGTCATGCAGCACCAAGGAGCGCATCCTCCCCACTCCACCCAAGACCCCTCATAGCCCCCCCTTCCGATAGTCCATCATATTTGATATGCGGCATCCCCTGGGTCCTAAAGGTGCCGGATTATCGGAAGTTTACTTTACATCATTTTATGGCCTGACTGCACAGGCAAAAACTGGAGTCCAAATTCATCCATGCTGCAATTCAACTGGAGATTACATCAGAAAGCGCTAAAGAGAGGGTAGGTATTCTTAAAAACCTAACATGGGATTGACAGCAACACAACTTGCTGGAAGTGCTGTTTATGTGCAGAGCTATGAAGGTCACAACCACCCAACCCTCATGGAATGGTGTAAATGAAAGCAAGGCAAGTCTAACTAATGAAGAAATTAGAAGCCATGCTTCATGTTAATACGGCCCAGACAACATTACAAGTTATAAGCATTCTAAACCATCAGAATCATCTAAACTCTGTAGTACTGTCAGCGTTGGTGGCAGCTGACAAAGACCCCATGGGCTGCACATATTTTGCATGTACCTCAGATTTAATTTTAAAAAAGCAGACTATGGACTTGTACTTCCACCTTTCATGATAACTGCACATCAGCTGAGCTCAGCAGCAATTAAAACCTACATGTACTAAGCTTTGTCCTAACCCTGCAGTTACAGGGAATAGTTACAGATGTGTTTACAAGATCATGTGACTTGCACACACATCCCCTCCCCAACAACGCACAACTAGGCCTTGAAAGGGCTTGTCTGGCGTACGTTAGGTATGTTAAACCCTGGTTAATTGGCTTAATCAGTTAAACATTATTTAACTGATTAAAAGGTGGGCAAGAGCTTCCCCTTCTTTCCCACCCCCCACCCCCCCGCACTGAACTGGAACACCTCCCCCATCCCCACCACAGGCAGAGGCTGCACCAGTGTCCTGGCCAGAGCAGCCCCAGTCCACTGTGGGTGTCTACCAGGGCTGGAGCAGCCCTACAGCAGGTGGGCAGTTACTCCAGATCCACTGGTTAATCTTAACTAGCAAGTTTAAGTGTTAGGCTTACTGGTTAACCGGTTAAACCTTCACATCCCTAATCTACTCTTGAAAGGGTCCAGCCAAGCTGCAGTACTGCCTCAGTACAGTCACCACCTACATTCCTGTCAGTGCAGGCAATCCCGGTCTACTCTGCAGTCAGGTCAGCAGTCAGAGGCAGTGTTCACACTAAGCTACGGGGACACCACAGCTTCACAGGTGATCAACCAGCCCTGCCCAGTCAGTCACCAAGCAGCTTAGAGGGAACACTGGTCAAGGGTGTGGATTTTTCATGCCCCTGAGCAACATGGCTTGCTCAACCTCTTTTTTTTTTTTTTTGGTATATACAGGTTAGGCTGGAATCAGAAGAATTGCACATATGGGATCTGACCTGTGGGATATACTCAGGCCCTTTCCTTTATCACTAATATATGACACAAAAGTCAGTCACTCATACATTATACACGTGCAGATGTCAAATGCAGTATCAACAGCTCAGCCCAGCCCAGCAGAAACCAACTTCTGTACAACAAGAAGCCTCAGGCCGAGATGCACCAAGAATGTAGGCTCTGCAAAGTTTTGATGTCTTGGGCTCCCACCCAGCCTATCACTAGCATAGTTCCTGCTAAGGTGCATGTGCACATGGCCACACAAATTTTTCCCCTGCTCACCTCCTCTCGAAAAGCCACACAGCAGCACTCATGCAGCAGGCAGCTGTTCTGGTGGGCAGTGCCAACTGAAATAGCATGGAGAGAGCCACTGGGGTGGGGGTCTGGGACCTGCCACAGCCACGGGGGAGGGGAGGGGAGAGGCCTACTCCTGCAGCTGGAGCAGCCCATGGCAGGGAACAGAGTTTATTCTATTGGCTGGGGCCAGGAATGGCACCTGCTGCATGGCCTTGAGGGGAGAGGGGGGACTGAGAAGCTGGGGGAGGGATCTGCTCTGGGGGCCAAGAACATATGCGCATTAATAAACTGGGTGCCAGAGTGGCGCACATCCAAACTAGCGCACATAACCTCAATATTGGGGCACAAGCCAAAACTCACTCCACTGATGGTTGGGAAAAAAAAATCTTAGAGGTAACACTGATTACTAGTAAAGAGATCATAGATAAGAGTGCTAACACTCCAGGAATAAGGTGTTATTCCCTAAAGAAATCCAACAAGTGTCATGAAAGTTTCCTTTATATAAAATTTTCATAGCTGTTCTAGGGGGAAAACAAAGAAAAGAAAAACAAAAAGCTCACACACACGCACAGAGTGGAGTAGTCAATTTCAGGAATAGAGATCTCATTTGGTCTCCCTGTTGGCATCAAACTAGCATACGTTTATTGCCCATGCTGTCTGAATAAGAGTCTTATTCAGGACTTTGAACAACCTACTCACCCATGAGAAATTCTGCCTGGGCAAGTGGACTGAAAGGATACAGAGAACCTCTCGCTTCATTCTCCTCTCCCCCACTCTTTTGAAGGGGGGCGGGGAGGTTCTAAAGGAAAAAAGCTGCACAAAATGCTTTCCGTATGGAGAGGGGACAGGTGCGAAGGGATCATGTTAGTACTAAGGATGTTAAAATGTGGTTAATTGACTAGTTGATGGAACTTCCATCGACTAGTCGATGGACACTTCTGCATTCCTCCTACATTTCAAAGGAGGAATGCAGAACTCCGTGTACAGCCTGCAGCCAGCGGGAAGCCCCGCCGACTCTGGGCTGCACAAGGGTGCCCACTTTGAAATGCGCAAGAGTCTCCAGAGGGGGCACTTGTGCATTTCAAAGCCATGGAGGATTGGGTCAGTGGGGGTCTCAGTCCCCTGCTGACCCTAGTACCTATGCTATGGGCTCCCCAGTTCCTTTGAAACTGCCGCCTCCTTGTGATTCACAGGGGAGGGGAGGAGAGCGGAGCCTAGGGTCAGCTAGGGACTCCCCAGTTGATCCCAGGGCCTGGGGAAATGCCACGGTGAGCCTGGGTTCCGCTGGACTCGCTCCTTTAAATCACGCAGCGGTGACAGTTTCAAAGGGACAGTGGCTGCACAGCTGATTCAAAAGGGCAGGAAGGGAGCCCGGGCTCAGCTGTGGACTCGCAGCTGAACCAAGGCTCCCCATGGCATTTTCCCAGAACTCGGGATCAGCTGGGAATACCCAACTGATCCCAGGCTTCAGGGCTGCCCCTTTAAATCCCTGAAGAGATGGTGTTTTAAAGGGGCAGCCCACAACACAGCTGATCCCAAGATCAGCTGTGCAGCTGCTGCCTTAGGGTTTCAAAGCAGCACTACCACTTCGAAGTACCCCTCCCCCCCACCTTTGCTGCCTCTATTTAATAGAGGCAGCGGGGGGGGGGGGATAGACTAGTTGACATTATCTGATAAGCATTTCCTTATCAGATAGTAGTCGACTAGTCTAACATCCTTAGCTAGTACAGCTCCTTTAAGAAGAGTCTCAAGTGTGTCTAGGAGAAGAGGGCCAAATCCCTTCCCCCCACACCCTAAAGGGCAAAACCCCAGCCATTCATTAACTGGTGTGTGCAGTTTCAGGATTTTATATTGGGTGTGATGGGTTACATCAGTGGTCATCAACCAGTAGATCTCAATCTACTGGTAGATCTTGGAGCCTCTGACAGGTGATCCTGACTGGTTTGGCCAAGAGCCTATCATGTCATAGAATCATAGGACTGGAAAGGACCTCAAGAGGTCATCGAGTCCAGCCCCCCACCCTCAAGGCAGGATCAAGCTCCGTCTACACCATCCCTGACAGATGTCTATCTAACCTGTTCTTAAATATCTCCAGAGAGGGAGATTCCACCACCTCCCTTGGCAATTTATTCCAATATTTGACCACCCTGACAGTTAGGAATTTTTTCCTAATGTCCAATCTAAACCTTCCCTGCTGCACTTTAAGCCCATTACTCCTTGTCCTGTCCTCAGAAACCAAGAGGAACAAATTTTCTCCTTCCTCCTTGTGACACCATCTTAGATATTTGAAAACCGCTATCATGTCCCCCCTTAATCTTCTTTTTTCCAAACTAAACAAGCCCAGTTCATGAAGCCTGGCTTCATAGGTCATGTTCTCTAGACCTTTAATCATTCTTGTCGCTCTTCTCTGTACCCTTTCCAATTTCTCCACATCTTTCTTGAAATGTGGCGCCCAGAACTGGACACAGTACTCCAACTGAGGCCTAACTAGTGCAGAGTAGAGCGGCAGAATGACTTCACGAGTTTTGCTTACAACACACCTGTTGATACAACCTAGAATCATATTTGCTTTTTTTGCAACAGCATCACACTGTTGACTCCTATTCAACTTGTGGTCCACTATGACCCCTAGATCCCTTTCCGCCATGCTCCTTCCTAGACAGTCGCTTCCCATCTTGTATGTATGGAACTGATTGTTCCTTCCTAAGTGGAGCACTTTGCATTTCTCTTTATTAAACCTCATCCTGTTTACCTCTGACCATTTCTCTAACTTGCTACGGTCATTTTGAATTATGTCCCTATCCTCCAAAGAAGTTGCAACCCCACCCAGTTTGGTGTCATCTGCAAACTTAATAAGCGTACTCTCTATCCCAATATCTAAGTCATTGATGAAGATATTGAACAGTACCGGTCCCAAAACAGACCCTTGCGGAACTCCACTTGTTATCCCTTTCCAGCAGGATTTAGAACCGTTAAAAACAACTCTCTGACTACGGTTATCCAGCCAATTATGCACCCACCTTATCGTGGCCCTATCTAAGTTATATTTGCCTAGTTTATCAATAAGAATATCATGCAACAGCATTTCAGCTGCACCTCCCCCTACTGTTCATCTCCTGCCCTTTCGTTTGGAGCTGCCTCTCCCCCGGGACGCCTCCTGCTTTCTGGGCAGGGCAGGGGAGGGAAAGGCGCTGATGTCAAGGTGCCCCCTCCCTTTCTGTATCCTTTCACCATAAAGCAGAGTGGGGGCTCAACAGGACTTTAGATGGAGTTTGCTGGCTACTTTAAGGAGTGGGCCAGGACTGGAATGAGCCTACCTTAGCCCCACTGTACCACCACCCAGGAGCCACCTGAGGGAAGCTGTACACAGCTGAAGCCCACATCCTGTACTCCTACCCCAGTCATGAACTCCCTCTGCACCCCAAGCTTCTGCCCCAAACCACCTGCATCCAAATGCAGTCCCAGAGTCTGCAACTAGAACCCCCTCCTACATCCCAACTGCCTACCCGAAGAGTAGCTAAGAGTCCCTCTCACGTTCCAGATTGCTTAATCCAAGACTAGAGTCTGCACCCAACTCTCTGCCCCAGCCTGATGAAAGTGAGTGAGGATGGGCAAGAGAGGGAGGACTGAGTGAGCAGAGGCAGCACCTCAGAGAAGGGGAGGGGCAAGGGTATTTATAGTGGAGGTAGATCTTGGATTCCACTTAAATTCAAAAAGCGATCTTGTGCTTAAAAAGGTTGGAGACTGCTGGGTTTCATGTTAGCATGGCCATTTAAGTGAAATAGGTACAGCTGGTGGAAAATCGAGTTGGGGGATGGTAGTGCAGATATTTTTCACCCAAGACAAAGCGAGGAACTGTCAAAGAATTTTCAAGCACTTTCAGAAGTTCAGAGACACACATTACACCATACTTGTGCCTTTGAGTATATGGATTTCTGCTTTTCAGTAGCCAAAGCTTCTCCACCTAAAGAGTATTTTTACTGACTTGTTACAGCCTAATACTGCACTATGATGAAAGATTAAGAGGTTGTAGAGCAGGGCTGGGCAAAATGCAGGCCAGGGGCCAGATCTGGCCCACCTACCACTTTGATTCGGGCTGCTGACAGCAGCAGGCTGCTGTCTATTTTATATCCTGCTGCCTGTACCACCGAATTTTCCGGCGGTGGCTCAGGCAGCAGGATCCTATTTAAATGGCTCATGACTACCCCAGCAGGCACTGCAGCCGTAAGTCCTTTAAATTGCTGCAGCAACCCTGGGTGGCTGCCAGGCAACTTGGTAGTGGTGGGGCTAGGAGCTGCGAACCCTTTGTGTTTTTAAAATCTAAGCCTCAGGCCTCCGACAACTCTGGAGAGAGGCTAGCTAGCCACTAATCCCCCCCCCTTTGGGCCCAGACCTCACCCCTTCCAGGGTTGAGCCACCCCATGACCATATACTAAAATTCATTAAGTACCACCCCCTTGCAAAAATTACTGCCCACCCCTGTTGTAGAGCTTTCTGTTCACACAATCTCTTAAAAATGCTTATTCAATAACAGTGGCTCAGGTTCACTGGCGACATCACTTCTGAATATTTAAGAACTATGCACAACTCCATGTATGCAAATAGCTAAGTAGATATTGAACTACAATTTGTACTAACTGACATATTCACAAGTAATCATATTTTGACTCAGCAACTTGAGTATGCACTGGCTTTGTGCAGTTAACCCCAGGCAAAAAGACTAAGCAAGATATTTAACAGTACTTACGGCTGCTTCTCACATTTCAGCAGCATGTAAATATCCTTATTTAATATTCAAAAATTATGTTCATGTGATGGTCGGACAGGGCTTCTACGGAAGGGCAGCACTGCAGCCTGCTTGCTGAAGCTACTCACATCTGAGAGACATATTGCGCAAGACAGAGTTACTTCTTGAATACTTTTCCCTTTTTTAAAAAAGGTCAACAGTATATTTTTAACTGTTTAGGATTACCCAAACTCGGCTGCATCCACTCCAAACTACTGCACGTAGCAGTTCACTTGCATAATCCATGGCATTTTTGTACTTAAAAAAACCCACAGCACAGTTTTAAATGAAGGTTCTGTGACCGGGACAGAAAAAAGTAGGACCCAGTCCTGCAAACCCTGACAGCTCACCTACTAGGACACTTCTCATCCAATCATAAGCGTATGCAGAAACCTGACCACGCTGCCTAAGATCAACATAAAGCTTCTCTTAAAATAAGCCCTCTCTGAAAACACAACTTGGCCAAAGCCAGTTGTGCAACTAAACAAATGATAATCACAAGTTAGACTGGTATGATGGGCAAGAAACTGTAAAAAAATATCCATACATTTAAAAAAAACTGTCAAAAGCACAAACATTATTTTAAAGGGATATACACAGATTTCATGTTTGGGAAACAACCTGTATCTCTAGCAAATACTCTTAAGCGTCTTACTGGTGTAATATTAGCACTAAATACCAATAGCAGTGGTGGGTAACCTTCTGGCTCATGCACACCCTGTCTGCTCTCCACCCACATGCATCTCGCGCACTGGGGCCCTAGACCTCCTACTCTCCCCTCTTCCAGGAAATTCGGAACACCGTGAATCTGCTGATTTGCACATTGTCTCCAAGCTCTGGGAGGGAGGGAAAGGAGCAGGGACATAGCACAAATCAATGGCTTCATAGCGTTCAGAAAGTTTTGGGTTGACAAGGTGGTGGTATCAGTTGAGAACTGAAATTCATAGCTGAAAACAAGATCAACTCACCTGTATGCTGATATTGTTTGAGATACCATAAAAGCGGTAAGGATGTGTTTACATTCTACAAATTGGTTGCAAGTGTCTTCATGCATTAATCTTAGTGTAATCTCTGGATCCCATGCTGTAGGGTTGGGAGGGAGGTAGGGGGAAAGAGTAGGAAGTGTGGGTTTTCCAGCTTCCTAGCATGCAAGAGACATAGGAGAACAGTGCAGAGAGGGGGTGAGAGGCAGAACCCTAGTGGCGCACGCTCAACACAGGCAATTATGCAGCTGAGATGGAGGGCCAGTCAGGTGGTCCAATCACTAGTCTTGGTTTCCCATTGCTCACCTATAGAAGTTACTCAACCAGATTCAGGGATAAACACACCCCTCTGATAATTTTGGGAAGCCTGTTATAAAAGTTGTTTGCAAAAACCATACTAATGTGATTTTAAAACTGCCAGATGAAGAGGGCAAAGAAACCCTAACTTTTAACTTGCTTCCCTACCCAAAAAACCCACACACAGCTTGTCAGATTATCAAAAGGATTATTTGTTAGCTTTACATGAAAATCTGTTTTGGTAACAGCCTCAACATTCTTTAGTTTGTAGAATTCTTTTTAAATTAAGCTTACTAATGGTAAGTAGCATTAAGGATGAATATGCAGATATTGATATTCTGATAACCAAACTACTAAAATGCTTTAAAAGTAAGCACTGTTTATACTTAGCAGCCATAGATTAAAGAGACAGAAGTAGGAATATTTGTAGCTGATGAGGTACTTCTACATTCCCCTCTCCAAGAAATTGTTAGTTGCTTCAGAAAAAAGCACTGAAACTGATTTGCTTCAGAAAAAAGACATTGCAGGAATTTTCCAGACAAACTAGTTCTTGCAACTTTACAAAACCCCATTTAAGGGCAAACAGTATTTTGTTCTTGCAAATCAAAACATACCATCAAGAGTTTTGGGCCAATTTTAGAGACTGTTTAGAAGAATAGTTACAAGCAAGTCTGACAAAGGTCATATCTCTGCAATGTCATTTCACCATATTGGGCGGGGGAGAGAGGAAAACATGTATGATACAGCACAATACCAGCCTATCTTTTAAAAGGGTACTGGTATTGTGCTTTCATCCCTACAAAAGTCACAGATTGCATGAATATTTTCGTACACAGTAACAGCAGACTATATCCCCACCTCTGCTGCAAGATGGATCTTCATTTTTTAACCCTCTCAGGGAACACATTATAGTCTACTGCGATCAGGATACCATGAAAAGTTAATGTAGACAGAGGACCAATGACAACATAGGAGGACTGTAGGGCACATATTATTTCAACATTTTAACTAAAACAATGAAAAAAAACCTTGGCATGGAGATTTAATACTGATTCACAATCACAGAATCACCTCTGGAAATGTGTTAGCCATAGCATTTTTAAACTAACACATTTTGAAAATGTATTTTTATCCTATTCTAAACACAAGGGGGGGCGGAAGGGGGGGGGGGGAGTTGCTCATCTATTAAATGTGTGTTTAACATCCTTTCCTACAGCAGAGCATACTTACACAAGATGACTTTAGAAACACACATTTCTTATAATCCATTAATCTAACCTAATGCCCCCAAGATCTGACTAGTAATAAATACTATTTGAGATCCATAATTCAAAATGAACCTCCTCATATGCATCTCCCCCCCCCCCCCCCCCCCCCCCCAGGAGTTTAGTAAAGAAAAGCAAGCTAGCCTAGATTCTGCAGATTGGTAAGCGTACCAATTATTTAAAGTCTCACTAGTGGTTAGTTCTGTATTTTCACACATGAATGGAACTTAGAAGGTGCAAATGTCTCTATTTTCAGCCTGTGATATTATCAGTTTGAAACATTTCAAACTGAATACTTAGTAAATGAACTCATGGAATGCTATTGCAAGCACTGTCATTACAGTCAGAACTTTTTCCAATGACCCCTTATCTATTTAAATGCTCTACTACAAGTAACTAACTTCATTTGCACATCAATAATCCCAGCAGGATTTTGCCTGCCAGGGTAAAGCTGAACCTCTGTAATTGTTTTCCCAGGGTCTATAATGTTAACAGTAAATCACATTACCCACTAAATGGAGAGGGGGACTATAATAAATCCTTAATATATAAAAATACTTAGCTTTGTTCCCCTCATCTCAAGCCTCCTAACTAGAATGCAATTAATGGAATTTTCCAGCAACTCAGCTTGAAACATGTTTTTGCCCATCTCACTGCTATGGCAGAATCAGATAATTGCTGTGTGACTCAACAAATGCACAGCTGTTCATTCAAATATATTCACCAAACAAATATGTGCAGGGCAGAAAAGTAAAATGTCCGAGAGGCACACCACACAAGTTTGTACAAAAGCAGAAAAGACAGATCACGGCTTAAAATAATCAACAATGTCCCTGGACAGCTGGCCCGCTACAAGTGTGAGGGAACAAGCCAAGTATCTGGGTGTTAAAAAAACCACACACACACACACACACACACACACACACACACACACACACACAAACCACCAACTTGAAGGAGTTTTAAAATTGGGCTGATCGACCTTTTTGAGCTTCTTTAGGAAGGTCATGGCTGAAAAGATCTTATGGGTTTGCTCGGAGGTAGGCAACAGGTTAACTCTCCCCTCTTCCCCCCAAGGGACAGCAAGTGAAAAGTTTATTGGGTGTTAAAAATTGTTTAAAAACGGATTAAAAAGTTCTCACGTTTGTCTGCACATACATCCTAATGTTTGCATCATGGAGTGTTTTCCCTAAATTCCTTTTCTTAACTACCCTCTTGAAAAGGCCAATAGCTCAACACAGTAAGTCATCCAGACAAAGGAGTCAACTACATAAGCAAGTTTAGTTCTCAAAAGACTTACACCATCTCAGACAGAACCTTTGTTTGGACAGGACCAAATCATGTTACCAAAACTTACAGGATTTCAAGCATGGACAAGGCCAAATCACATAGGATCAGAAACCACTATCTTATAACAAACATCTCTGTAGATTTGCTGACCTACAGCATACCCAAGATTAGAGAACTTGTCCCTCTACCTTGCTATATCCCACACTTCCTTCCCACAATGAGATTTTGCAAGTTCGCTTGGACCTGAATGCAGCTACACAGCAAAAGAAAAACCCCACATCCAGCTTAATCTTATCTACATCTATGTTTAGAAACTAAGACTACCTATTTCTAGAATATTTAAGGTAACTTTTTAAAAAGAACAACTAGTTAATTGATTGCGATAATGATCTTTCTGAAGTAGTAATTTAGCTGTTCATCTTCACAGTAAGCCAAGATGCTGTTTCTCAACCTTTTTTTATATAAAGTACCCCTTTTAAAAAAAATTAGAAGTACCCCTAGTACCTACAGTTGAGAGAAAGACACAATTGTTTTCTACCATTGCAACACATTTGTTTAAACAACTTAATCTCCTGCACAGCTACGATTACATTTTTGGGTATGAAAAGTACAAAAATAATAAAGCGCTGTAAAAAACGTAAGTCAGTTTTCTCCCAATTTCAGTTGTGTTGAAGTACTTCTTCCCTCTCCCCCCAATTTCTCTTGAGTACCACTAAGGGTACACATACCAATGGTTGAGAAACACTGAGCTAAGGAATAATTTTTGAACTTGTCAGCAATCTTCTTAAAATCCTGCAGTTTGTTCCCAATTGCCCTTATTAAGCTAATTGAAAACCTTAAAATTCTAAAGGAAGTTACAGAAGTGGGTGAAAAGATGGAAAACCATCATAATTTACAAGAGACGAGGAAGATGCTTCCAAAACAGGAGACTATATCCTCCCTCACCTGTTTCTCTTTTCTGCTAAGCGCAAGTATTTATAAGCTTCAGAGGGGTAGCCAAGTTAGTCTTTAACAGGAAAGACTAAAAAACAAGTAGTCTAGTACAGTGTTTCTTAAACTGTGTTCGAGGCACACTTCTCTGACGAAGAGAACAGAATTCAAAATGGCCACCCTTAAAGGGGCATGCAACTTTTTTGGCTCAACTGCCCCCCACCCCCTCTCCTGAATAACTTTCCCCCTCCACAAACACCCCCCCCCTTTTTTTTGCTTAACAAAAAAATGCTTGGCATTCCCCATAAAAATATTGTTAGGTGTTCCTTGGTCTTAAAAAGTTTAAGAAACTAGTAGCACACTAAACAGTTACAAGAGGCTGATAAGAATCATCAGTTAGCACTTGGAAAGGGAGATGACCAACAGCAAATTCTACACAGACATTAAGAAACATTCTTTATGTGACCCACTTAAGTGTTGCATTGGTTTTTCAAGTGAAAGCTTGTACTGTATTCTGGTAAGGCTAACTTTCTCAGTCTGCAGACAAAAAAAAATAGTGGGGGAGAAGGGTCTGAAGTCACCTCCCTTTTATCAAACTCCTCGGAAAGGTAACTAAAGCCTGGTTATCCTTTCAGCAGCATCTCTATGCAGATCATTTTAATGGATGAATTATGGAATGTGGAAAAGCAAAAAGACAGAACAAGACAGACTGTGGAAGTTAAAGAAACACAGGGAGAAAAAGCTGACAGGCGAGCACTTTCCCCCAATGTATTATACTGAATGCCATTATAAAAAAGGTACTAACAAATAATACATATAAAACAAAGTTGTAGATTACAAGAAGATTTAAGTGGTGGTGCTTGGGTCCCTCAGGGGAGGGGCCTTGTAGATGTTGGGGGGAGGTGCAGGAGTCTGAGCAGGACAGACCAAGGGAGCCTTACATCACTGCCCTGCCCCCATACATACACCTAGGCAACAGAGGGAAAGAATGTAAAGCAGGCCACATGATAAACAGGTAACAATAAGAGGGGTGGGGAGAGGAAATACTTTTAGCCCAGCTCCTCCTCCTGCATTCTCCACTTTGCTCCAAGCTCTATCAGTCTCCTTAGTCAACCCCCCCCCTCCCAAAAAAAAAAAAGTACCCTACTGCCCCAAAATGGGGCTAGACCAGCATGTGCAAGACTGGAGATTAGAGAGGAATTTAAAGATCACTGGGTCTCAACCTCCGAAAACCAGTGTGCAAAGATAGGCAACCTAGGCTAGTGAATGGGCCTCAGAAGTGTTCCTCCAACTCAGGGGCCACAAGATTGTCATAACCAAGAGGGACTCCTGGGATAGGGTAGTTTTGCTAACTTTGCTTGCATACCTAGACTTTGCAGGGTGTGCTGACAAACTTAGTAGAGCTTTGATTCGATGCAGAGAGTGCACAGCTCTCACCACGTGGGGTATGCAGTCAGCATATACCCTACTTCACATGGTCCTGCTTTACATGCAGGTCACTTTAGTAATGCCAGAAGGGAAGAAAAAAAAAAATCTACACAGACAGGAACCAAGAGAATCTGGCAACTCTGTGTGTGGGCAATAGTAAACAAAATGTCTCATAGGCCCCACACACAGAACCCCAATGGGCCACTGGTTGCCTACCACTGCTGTATCCCATTGGGGAAGCGAAAGCGGATCATTAACAGTTTCCACTTTGACTCCATAGCTCAAAAGTGCGGAGACTCAAGCTTAACAAAGCCCATTCTAGAAGGGGTTTGGTAACAAACCAAAACTCAACTTAAATGGAGCAAGAAATTGAGTGTGTGATTCAGACCAGAAGCAGAAGCATGGTCTAGAAATAAATGGCAAACGCCTTGATAAGTCCCTTTGGGGAGGAAGGACACTAAAAATTCCCTCAAGTAGACAGGGAATAAAGGTTGGTATGCAAAGGAAACTAGCCTGCAAGTACAGCTAAACCAGTGAAAGCTATTAGCACAGACAGAGAAAACTTACTTGCCCTAAGGAAGCTGACCTCCATTTCAGTCAGGCATACAGACAAGGCTTTTTGCCGGGGAATGGGCAATAATTTTCCATGGGGTACTACTCCTAGAATTTTGTAAATGATCAGGAGAACTTTCCTACGATGTTAATGGAAGTGGTGCAGAGTCTGAGAGGGAGTTTGGCTGAAGGAGGGGGTTGTGACCTGGGGCAAGGATGCAGAGATTTGGGTGCAAGAGAAGGTTGTGACCTGGGGCAGAGGTGTGGGGTGCCAGGTGCAGGCTCTGGCTGAGAGGCACTTACCATAGATGGCTCCAGCCCAGTGGTCCAGCAGGCCGCTCAGGCAGGCACCCTCCCTGCCTGCCATATCCCCATATGCCACTCAAAGTGACTAGCTGCTGGGGTCAGCAAGTATTGGAGCAGCACACCTTTTGGGGGCAAGAAAAAGGGTGGTGGGTCTCCATGTATAAGGGATGTTAAATTGCAGATAAATCAACTAATCGAATTGTTGATGGAATTTCCATCAACTACTCAATTAGTCAATAAGGGGGAAAACTGCAGAGCCATAGCAGGGTTAATCTCCCGGTCTGGGAGCTAACATCACCACAACTCTGCCTTTTAAATGTATTAAGAGCCTCTAGGCGTAGCATGGAGGGAGAGAGGGACCAAGTGCAAGCTGGGACAGGTGATTCCCATCTCATGCCTGGTCCCCCACTGCCTCAAAATGGGGACCGGGGGGGGGGAGAGAGAGGGAGAGACTGGCTTTTAAGCTGGCTCCCCATCACCACCACCACCACCAGCTCTTGCTCCCCCCCCTTGCAGCCTCTCTTCATAGAAGAATCAAGGGGGGAGGGATACCAGCTAGTCAAGTCAGTACTCGACTACCCGATAAGCATATGCTTGTTGACTAGTCACTTACATACCTACCGCATACTGTATGCACCTACAAGCTCTGCTCTTACAGCTTCCATTTGTCCGTTTCTGGCCAACGGGAAGCTGAGAGGATGGTGCTTGGGGCCAGGCCAAGACGCAGCGAGATAACCTCCTGCCTACGGGACACAAGCTTCAGAAAAAAACATATAGGCACTTTGAGCAGTGTGTGAAGCTATGGCAGCCGGGAGCTTGCCAAGGGTCCTACTGGGCCAGATCCAACTGTTTGACAGGTTTGGATTCAGCCTGCAGGCTATATTTTGCCCATGCATAATTAAGATCTAAAGTGATGAACAGGAATCTTAGAAGTCATTTGCTTAAAAAAAAAACCGCAGAATGTTTTACAAAGAAGATTTTTCACATTTTGTGAAGTAAATAAACTGTTATTCAAAGTGTAACTTACTAAATGCATGCAACCTTCCCCTCACGTTTTTGCTTTTTGAAAGTGCTTAATATCTTAACCCCATTTATCTATCTAATTGGGACCACAACTAGATAGGGAACAAAAAGTGTTTAGATAGTCAAGAGACTTCACAAAAAGCTCTCCCTTTGTTTTAAGATGGGGGTGGGGGGGCCCTTGCAAGTGGAAGGGAAGTTAGCTCCAACTAGTAGTTTAGTACATACTGAGAGCCAAATAATGAGATTCTACTGTATGTTAATATTTTGCATGTTTAAAAGTATCAGGGGGTACCTGTTAGTCTGTAACTTTAAAAACAAGTAGTACTGTAGCACCTTAGAGACCAACAATATATATAGTACATTAGGATTATGAGCTTTTATGAACAAAAACCCATTGCCTCAGATGAGAGATAGTGTATGTATATATATTTTGTTAGTATAAAGGTGCGACAGGACTACCTATTGTATATCAAAGCATTGATCAGCTGCCACCCATATATATATATATAATGGCTATAGAAACTAAAGTTCAGCATTTTATTTGAATCAATTTTTTTTAATCAATTTTTTTTTAAAATTGGGGAACTTGGGGGGGGAGGGGGTGTTATGGGGGAAAAAAAAAATCAGGATTCCTAGTGATCAGCAATGGCTTAGCTCAACATTACATGAGGGTGGTTGATACTGCCCCCCCCCATACCTATAAGTACTATGCCATGAATCACCTGCTCTCCAAGAGTGCATCTACACAGCACCCTAAACTTGAAATAAGACACAATTTATGCTACACAAATTGTGTATCTTATTTCAACTCTATTTCGAAATAGCACATTATTTTAAAATCTGGTGCTGTGTAGATGCGCCAAATTTCAAAATAAGTTATTTCGAGCCATCTCTTAACACTCATGCAAAGTATTTCAAAATAACAGGTAGCTTGTGCAGACGTACCCCAAGGTCAGAGAAGCTGCCAAAAGAGGGTTTTACCAGAGGCCTAAAGCAGCTAAATAGCCCACTCAGTTAGAGACTAGATGAGGGCATGCTACTGAACAAAAAGCCTGCATTCACTGTTTGTAGATTTGCCAGGACTCAGAAGGATGAAATTGAGATCAAGGGAAAGAAATAAGCATAACTCAGTACTTTAAAAACAAACCTTCCTCCTGGATTGCATGAAACACTTAATTTTTTTTAAGACACTAAAAAAACAAAAACAACAGAAGTTATTTTATTCAGAGTGGTAAGCCACCAAGATGCCATCTGACCCTTGAGAATACAAGATACTGATTTACAGGTTGAACCTCTTTAATCCAGCATGATTTTAGTTAGCTGGATGTCCATTTATCATGGGCGTGGCCAAGTTTTCTGCAGTCCCATAAAGTTTGAACGTCAGGACTGGTTTCTAAGTGTTCTGTACTGTTTAGCTCTAATTTAACTCTACATGTCCTTTAAGGGCCAAGTGAGCAGTGGAAAATGTTGGTGATGCTGCTAGACAATACTGACCTCCCATGGTCTGGCAAATTCTCTGGTCTGGCACTGGTCAGGTCCCAAGGGTGCCAGACTAGAGAGGTTCAACCTATATTGACTTCTCTCCATCCTCCCACAACTCTCTATCCATGACTAAAGCATTTTAAGATCCTGTTCTTTCCATGCAGTATTGATCATTGAAGATTAATCTTAAACTGCAAGAGAAAAAAAAAACCCTCAAGAAAAAAAAAAAATCAGTCCCACCCAAATCATTAACAGCTTTTTTTTGGCAATACTTGTTAGTCTGCAACTGCTTCCGCTTGCAGTTGGTACGGACCATTACCAAAATAGGACTTTTCATCCAGTGAAGACTGCTTTGTTGTATTGGCTTCTCAGGCAGTGCCTACACCATTAATAGTTTTCTCTCTCCATTTTTCTGTCATTACAGAATCAGACAGTCTGACTCTGTTATTATCATTAGGAAAGCTATTTTTTTTCCCTATTCATTATCTTTAAACCAAAATAACATCTGGAACTTCAGCTTCTGTTATATAAAAGGGGAACAGATTACAACTGGGGGATAAAAGAGCCACATAGCTTCCACAGCATACATTTCTGCTTTTATCTACAATTCTCCATAAGTATATTTTCAACATTTTTGCTAGCAAGCCAATCAGCTTTTAAAAAATACAGATCTTTTCCTTCTTTCCTCTCTACATTTGGGGTAAGGATTCAAGCCCATTAAAAACACAAACTCTTTCCAACTTAAATAAGAAATAGATAACAGAAATACAGTTGTTAGGCCTTCAGGAACAGGCATCATACATAAGTTTGTAGTACACGTGAGTTTTGAAACATTATGAATTTTAATGTAAGACACTAAAGACTTCAGGGGAAATGAAAAAGCATTTAGTAAAGTATAACTACTGAGTACCTTACAGAAGAAAGTAATGGAAGAAAAATCTGGCGCCATTACGCCATGTGTACATCTCCTGGTTGAACAGACAGCTGTCTCCAGCATCATTTAAGTATGCTTTTTGCTTAGCTCATGTTCAATCATGAAAATCAATACAGAGAAAACAAAGCCACACTGAAGAAACAAATCAAGCATGTACCAAACAGCACACTGCTATTTTGGGGAGAAAGGCATCCTGAAAAGAGGTATGCCACAAACACTTGTTTAACTCAGTATTTATTTAGTGGATAGTCATGATCACTGTACATTTCTTAACCAGCAACCAGACTGCAGAGAACTGTGAGCAGGAAGACAAGCCCTCTGACAAGCAATACTTCCACAACTGTTTCACCCATTCCCCACCACATAAGGGAAATGGGGGTGTAGAGAAAACAGACAGCCAAGACTGTACCTAACCTAGAGGAGAGAAAAAAAATTGCTTTAAGACGAAACATTTAGCACAACTTAAACACTCAAAAAAGCCAGTATCGGGTGATCACTTCAGAGTAAAGATTCTTCTTCAATTGTTTAGTAAGACACATTGTCTGAGCCACAGACTACAGCTCAGACAGGAAGCTGTATCTTAGAGCAAGGTCTGTTAGTGACAGACTCTGTAACCTGATCTTCTCAATTGGTGCTCTGAGTAAGGGCTTCCTTTCCTATTGTCCCATCCTACTGGGCCAGCTGTTTCTGACAGCCAAATTACTGTGTACTAAGCAATGAATGCTGAGAGAGAAAATTTTCATTTCTGTAATGCACAGGCTTCCATGGACAAGTTATACAGTTTATAGTCCTAGGCTGTATGAAGCTGCTTTGTTGCTGAAAGGCTAACAATGCAGGGCTTGTTGTTTGGGGGTGAGGTGGGTTTAAGATGACAAATACAGTCAATCTCCGGGTTACGTACAAGATAGGGACTGTAGGTTTGTTCTTAAGTTGAATTTGTATGTAAGTCGGAACTGGTACAAATTGTAGGGGAAACTCTAGCCAAACATTTCTCCAGAGCTCAGTTTTTTTCTCCCACACCTCACTTCCCTCAGTCCTTTATTCTCAAGCTGAGGTGTCTGCTGAGAAAAGCCGCTCCGCGTCTCCCTGGTCTGCTGGGGTGGGGGAGGGGCGCTAGTTTCGTGTCTCCCTGGTCTGCTGGGGGGAAGCAGCTAGTGCAGCGTTGCCTCACCCCGTTTGTAAGTAGGGATCCGATGTAAGTAGGATCCATGTAACCCGGGGACTGCCTGTACATAATTAATCTAATGACCAACAAAGACATATGGCAAGAACTTCTCTAACAGTTGAGTTTCAACAAGAATGAACAACAGTGGAAGCCAGTTAAAGGAGCTCCCATTAAGCACAATCCAATGGAAAGCCTGGATGCCAACCATTACATAGCACAACTATCTTACCAAAGCCTCTCCGCAGTGACTGAGCTGTGAAGAGATTCTTGTGCCAGCTTCAGTCTGGGAACGAACAACTGCACACACCCAAAATTATGGATAGAATAGTATAGTCAATTAACCGATAAACAAAAGCTTATCAGTTAACTCAACAGCCTACATGCATTTCTCCCCTTGGCTCACGCCAAGTCCAGGAGCTCAGACACATACCCCCTCCTGGACAGGGGCTGCTGCCACCCTATGACTCTGCCTCTATATCAGCAGCACAGAGTGGCAGTGGGCTCCTTGAGAGCGGGACTGGAACGCACTGGCTACCAGCTCCGCCCACAGGGACTATTAGACTACTCAATTAACTGAAGTTTAACATATCCCTACCCAAAAGGTCATTTGATATTGGATACTGTAATGCCTAGTTGTTCTGTTTGACACTAAAGGAAGGACTGCTATATGTTGTACAGGCAGTCCCCGAGTTACGCGGATCCGACTTATGTCGGATCCACAGTTACGAACGGGGTTCCTCTCCCTGGTCTCCAGCAGACCAGGGAGAGGAAGCAAAGCGGCGGAACACGTGGGCAGCGGACAGGGCTGTCCGCTGCCCACGCGCTCCGCGGCTTGGCTCTGCTTTGCCCCCCCCCCATCCCCCTGGTCTGCAGACCAGGAGGAGGGGGGGGGGAGCAAAGCAGAGCAAAGCCGCGGAGTACGCGGGCAGCGGACAGCCACTGCGCGTCTGGGCTGTCCCGCTGCCCCCGTGCTCCGTGGCTTTGCTCCAGACACCTGTGGTACAGCAGCTGGGGCGCTGCCAGTTGGTCCCGTAGCGCCGCTCTGGGCGCTACTGGACCAACCGGGCAGCACCCCAGCTGTTCTGCCCCAGGCTCCTGATTCAGCCACTGCTGGTCAGATTCAGCAGCGGCTGAATCAGGACGCCTGGGGCAGAGCAGCTTGGGTGCTGCTGGGTTGGTCCAGTAGCGCCGAGGAGCGGCGGCGCTACTGGACCAACCCAGCAGCACCCCAGCTGCTCTGCCCCAGGCATCCCCAAGTCAGCCGCTGCTGAAACTGACCAGTGGCTGACTACAGGAAGCCCCTGCCCCGGGCTTCCTGGAATCAGCCGCTGATCAGTTTCAGCAGCAGCTGACTTGGGGATGCCTGGGGTTCTTAAGTTGAATCTGTATGCAAGTCAGAACTGGCGTCCAGATTCAGCCGCTGTTGAAACTGATCAGTTTCAGCAGCGGCTGAATCTGGACGCCAGTTCCGACTTACATACAGATTCAACTTAAGAACAAGCCTACAGTCCCTATCTTGTACGTAACCCGGGGACTGCCTGTACTAGAAGATTTAACCAGCAATGCTCAGGTCCTTAGTTTTTGTTTTTCCTTCGTTTAAATCTATGCTCTGGTGTGGGGCTGAGGATGATGGGTTCAGTATGCAGGCTGCCTCAGGGAGAGAGGATTATCCCAGCCCCTTCTCAAGCAAGTTGAGGTCAGGTGAAAAAGCACTAGTCTGTGGCCACTGCAGCTCCCTCAGCTGGGGGACAGACACACAGAAACTCTCTGAAATACATAAAAGAGAGCTGTCCCTTTCTCCAACTCTGCCCCAGTCCCAATCTCTGGTGCCTTCCTTTGGTCATTCTAGAGTATTAGCATCCCTCATGCCAGACCCCTCCCTTTCCATTTTAAATTCCAGGCATATCCCATTGTCCTGGCACAACCAAACCCTTACCTGCTTTAAGTTATGGCAATAGGAAACTGCATACCAAATTTGATGGGCTTCCTAAAAGGTAAGAGCTAGGGTTTTTTTGAATAACAGAGGCAGGCAGGCAGAGACAGGACATGCATTTCTAAATTATATAGTAAAATTTTGCATGTACCTCTCGTGCACCTGTTTCCCACTCACACCGCCCCACCCAAAAGAGAAATAAAAGGGTACCATTGCTTGATTTTTACCACAGTTTAAAGAAATGGTGCAGGAAAGGTCATCAGGTGGTCTGAGTATGCCCCCAAAAATTTGAAAAGGCAAAAGCATCCTATTGTTAAGAACTGGATTCCAGTTAAAGTGTCCTGTGGAAGTGGGATGGGAGTTAGGACAAAAATCCCCATCAGCCCCAATAGGAACAAGGTCAGGCCTGAAGAAGCTCAAGTCAGACCTCATTTATTTATAATTCTCATTCCCCCAGTGTCAGACTCAGGCTACTCGCCAACCAGTTTAAGGATACGCAAAGGTAAGCTCATCAGAGCAGGAACTGTCTTTTCTGATGTAGATGCATGTGCCCAGCATAACAGAGGACAGCCTGGCTGTGTCCTGCAAGTAGCATCCCAATATCTATGGTAAATAGATATTTAAACACAGCACCTGCATTTTTTAGGGAAAAGTTTATTTTAGTGTTAACTTCCAATGCCTACTATTTCAGGGGCTTGGTATGGCTCTAAATAATAAAAATATTAGCAGAGCAGGCCATAGGTTGGTGTGAAGCATGTTGCTGGACAGGGTCCCATACTTCTGGGGTTGGAACTATCAGCTTCCTTCCAAATCTGCTTGCAAGGGGCATTAGTCCAACCAACCAGCTGCCTTACCCTCTCGCTTCTCATATTGCTGTCTGATTTTTTAATTTGCACCTGGCGTCACAAAGCCTACACCCATCCCAGCTACAAAAGAAAGAGTGGTGTGTAAAGTAGCTTGTTGTGCTCTATTCCTTCCTAAGATTTCCTATGCCCTTACCACAGTGCACCCACATTAATGGGAGTGCTCATTCAGGCTGATCTCCAACATTTTAACCTCATTGTGCAAGCTCTCTCAGAGCAAGTCTAGACTGTATTTGCTTAAATGCCAGCAGCTTTGTCTGCATTTACATTCCTGCCAGAGGAACTACAAAGGAGTTAACAAGCTCCGGGGAGACTCTGAGACAAGCCTCACAGGTTATGTATACACTGCAATCAGAAGTTGACTGCAGCCTGGGTAGCAGTAGCAGAACTGTACTCCCAGGACTCCTGGATATGTACTCAAGTGGCTAGCTTGTGCTGCCACAGATTCAGCTATTGTGCTGCAGAAACTATAATAGCTCCTCTCAGAGGCAGACTATCAACCACTCTAAGAGTGCAGTCAGTTAACCAATTAATTGATAAGCAAAAGCTTACAGGTTAATGCTATAGACTACATGCATTTCCCCCACCCCACCAGTAAATTTTTTTAGCTGGCTGGCTAGCAGCCCAGCTCAATCCTGGCTGACACCGGATCCAGGACCTACCCCCTTCTGCGACTCTGCAATTCAAGGTGTATTACAAGCCAGGTGGACAGGTAGCCCAGTTCAGTTCTGGCTCACATCAGCTCTGGGAGCTCAGCCCCTCCACTTGCTCCCTAAACAGGAGCTGCTGCCACCCCAAACTGCTGCTCCCCTTGCAGACCAGCTCCCACCTGGAATCCAGCACTGCTTTCTCTGTGTCAGATGCAACAATGTGGAGTGGCAGGAGGCTCCTCGGCAGTGGTGCCAGAGTGCACCAACTGCAAGTCCCACCACCAGGGACTATAGAATAGTCCAGTAACTGATCATTCATTAGGTTAATCGACTATTCAATTAACCGATATTTAACATCCCTACCATACAGCCTAGAGGAAGTTGAGAATATGACACGGCTTTATGCCACTTTTGTACCCTCATGCCACCTCTGTGCTCTCCCCATTCTGATCTATTCCAGGAGCTAAACTGACTCCTGCTCAAAAGTTACAGAAATTCAACCTAAGCTACCTGTGGTCAGCAACACTGCCCAGAATCCTCATCATTCTACACATCACAGTCTCAGTCAGTCCCCTTATACCAGGGTAGGAGAAGGAAAGCTTTGTAGAGCAACTGAAGACTACCTTACTATACTTGGGAGAAAGTTCCACCAGAGGGTTCCGGGCTTTTACAGTCCCTTCTTGTCACTACAGCAGCATCCAGGGGTCTGTAGGGCAAAGACTGAACCTTACGTTGCATTTTGACCCAATCATCTCTCAGAATTTCATGCACCTGATCATTTTCAAGAGTGGCATGTATAAAATTCAGACATGAACACCAAGAGAAAATACTCCTTCAATGCCTGCATTTCAGTGTATGTGGACTACGGATGTTAAATTTAGATTAACTATTCATTCCTCAATAAGGACGCCTATACCTTCAAAATGTAGCAAGAACCCTGCCAGTTCTTGCTATATTTCAAAGGCAGAAGCCGCCAGTTCCCTGCTGCACCCCTACCCCTTCTTCCCA
Organism: Pelodiscus sinensis; assembly: GCF_049634645.1. Lineage (NCBI taxonomy): Eukaryota > Metazoa > Chordata > Testudines > Trionychidae > Pelodiscus > Pelodiscus sinensis. Next base: position 31,827,082 of record NC_134717.1, read on the forward strand.
TGGGGTGCTGGGGGGAGGACCCGCTTTTAAGGTGGCTCCCCCTAGCACTGGATCCTGCGCGCCCTCCCCCCCTCCCCCCGCCTTTAATAAGCTTTATACTGCAGAGCCCACAGCAAAGCCTCTCAGGAAGTAGGGCTGCCAGCCTCTTCTGACTCCACTCCCAGGGAGGCAGCTTCCCTGCAGGAGTGGGGGGGGAGGAGAAGATTCCTCCTCTCCAGGAGCAGAGTGAGTAGCCCTTGCCCACCTAGCTCCCAGGGAGAAGTCTTCAATGCTGCAGCAAAGATGCCTCCTCACAAACCTGAGTGTGATGGACACCATGAACTGATAAGCATCAGCTTATTAATTACTCTCTAACATCTGCAATCTGAAGAATGAGTATTCTGGTCAGGTCGATGCAGGAGTGATCAAAAAACAAACAGCAGTGTGTCTCTCAAATACAATGTATCCCACTGCACACATTCCTAATACATCTGTTACCACTGGGGGACACTGTATAAATTAATGCTACATCAGTTTGCCATGGAAGGAGCAACAATTTTTTTGACTTCCTCTGCTGTAGCTACTTCACTTGAATAAGCTATAGAGCCACGTATTGGTCAAACAGTGGAGCACTGAACGGCCATTTCTTTATAGCTGCAGTTCTCAATCAGGGGAATGGTTACTAAGTAATCTTCCAGGGCTACATCAACTTGTCGTGATACAGTTTTACAAGCAGCTACATAAAAAGCACCAGCAAAGTCAGTACAAAAATGTCATACTTGTTTATACTGCTCTATATACACTATACACTGAAATATTTCTATTCCAATTGATTTATTGTATTAGATGGCAAAGATGAGAAAGTAGTAAGGAATTTGTCAATAATAATGCGTTTTGACTTGTATTATGTCTGATTTTGTAAGCAATTAATTTTTCAGTTAAGTAATACCCAGGGTACACAAGACAAATCAGATGCCCAAAGGGATAGTGTCATCTGGAAAAGCTGAAAACCTCTGTTCTGTAGTACAGCTGAAGTAAACTAGGCAAAGAAGCTACAGAGTAGACCTCAGTTAAAGTACAAGCTGCACCTCCAAAAAACTGGAACCTTCTGGTCTGGCAGGACCCACAGATGCTGCTGGACCAGAGAACCCAAGAACCAAATTGCAGCAACACTGGCAGCGCAGCAGGGGGCCAGAGCCAGGGCTCACTGCAACATGGGGCGGAGGCCAAAGCCTGTGGTAGCACAGCTGGGAGACCAGCAGCAGAGGGCTGGCAGTGGTGGGGGGTAGAGCGGGGGAGACGGAAGGCAGGGGACTGGATGGGGCAGTAGCGAGCCAGCAGTGCTAAGGATCTGAGCGCCGGTGGCAGACAACCTTCCCTGATCCAGCAAATTCTCATTCAGGACCAGTTAAGTCCTGAGGGTGCTGCACAAGACAAAATGAACCTGGAGTAGGCAACTAACTTAGAGAACATTTCTTGTTAATGTCAATATTAAGCTCGTTCAGAGAAAGATCAAAATTTCTAGCAAAAGCTATTCTAAACTCTACCTGGCCTCCTTCAAATAAAGTTTTTCAAATAGGTTTCACATTTTATACCTGATGAATAGCATGGCAGGAAATATGGGGAAATTATTAACTGGTTCCCCTGCTAATAGCAATCAAACCAGTGCAGCACTAAGTGAAAACCAGAACGTTAACAGCATACATAGCAAGACAAGAACATAAGCTTCATACTTTAATCTTTAAATTTTGAATAATTTTAATGGTGAAGAAACACCAAGAAAAAGATTCTTTTTAAAAGTAACACCCTGCTTGCCAGTTTAGGTCAGACAGTCAAGGGGTTAAAATTCTAGATCTCAAAACTATCAGAACAATCATGTTTCCTTAGAACCCTGTGGGATGAATTAAGGATTAAATTCAACATCACATCTATCAAAGCAATTACATTTAAAGCTTTTAAAAAACCCAACTTTTTAATGTTTAACACTGATTTTCCAAGATTTATACAGAGAATGTTTACACAGCAAACATTTATTCTATTGTTTATGCTTAACTCCAAATATGGGAGACTAAATTTTTAAGAGGATTATTCAAGAACCAGTAGTCTGACACAAGGTTTGTCACATTATGTACTTAAATTGTGTGAAGAAATATTTCAAAAACACAGCACAAGAACATCTATTTTTACTTTAATATCGATAGCAAAGTAACCCACAATTCCTTGTTAATGAACAAAGTTCCCTGGCTTTCTTTTAGTGTTCATTTGCCTACTGCTACAGGAGATACAAGTAGTTTATTTGATCACTGCTCTCCTATACAACAAAGGACTGTACGTTTAAGTAATAACATGAAACGAAGAATACAAAAAGTGAAAAAATATCCTACTGAATTCTACACCATTGCTCGACATGGACAGAGCTTCCACCAACGCAGCTGTGCCACTATTGCAAATCCGGTAAAGATGCAATCATGCCAACAGAAGAGCACTCCCACTGGCATAAGTTCTTCCTCCTCTCACTGAGGTGAAATAATGCTAGCAGGATAGAGTCTTCAACCAACAGGGCCAGCCCACAACATTTTGGCACCTGAGCCAGGGAGCTCAAATGACGTCCCCATTCCCCCTCGCTTGGGCCAAAACTCTGAAAAGTCTCAATTCTGCCTTCTTCCTGTTCTACTCCTCTCATGGCACTCCACCATATCTGTGCATCTAGAGCAGAGAGAATACATATGCATCAGCAGCAGACAATATTCTACACTCTGGGTCCTAATGGCTCTCCTCACACCCCCAGTCTGGCACCTGAGGCAGCTGCCTCAGTTCACCTCATGGTAAGGCCAGCCCTGTCCACCAACAAAGCAACGTCCACACCATTTTAAAATCAATATAACTTACGTCACCCAGGGGTGTGAAAGTCACCACCCCCACTAAACAACAAAAGTTGCTTCAACTTGAGCAGTTGTGCAGACAAACCTTAGAGACATTTCACAGAAAGTTTATAAAACTGTACCAACTTGTGAGCAACACTTTAATATTAATGATAATAATGTATTTTAATAGGACAGTATTAACTGACAGTATTAGCTTTAAACAATCTTTTTGAAAAATAATCTAACACAACACAACACTGTTAATCCTATTAGGACTCTCTCCACCTTTTCAGAATGTCAACAGCAAACAGAAACAAACCAGCTCCAGTGTCACTAGAACACAGAATTCATATGGTGCTGCAAAGGACAATTAAACCCAAATATACAAATGAAGAGAACCAAGTGGCTCTTCATTTGTAAACTTATTCCAATGAAGCAAATATTGCTGCCAATAGGATTATTCTAAAAGCAAATATTATAAAAATTAAGAGAAATATACACAGTATTTGCCTTCAATGTGCTGTCTCTCTCTCACACACACACACACACACACACACACACACACACACACAAAGAGCTTATACAGTTATAGTTAGATCAAGCTGTCAGGACATTCATTAGAACCTACCATTTAAATGTGCCATGTCACATTAGCCTTTGCAACTGCAATATCCCAAGAATGGTCAGTCCAGAGCCCAAACTTGGAAGAATTTTTGTAGACATTTGTTTAGTACTGAAATGCACTTTTAGGATTTCAAGAAGTCACATGAACTCAAAACGAACAAGGAAAGTGATGAGCCAGCCCTTTTTGATTTAATATTGATTTCTGGAGATGGAGGAGGAAGGGAAAAAAAATCACAACGTCTACAGTAAGGATTTTAAGGGATGGGTATTTGGATAATCATGTAGTAGATACAATTTGCATCAACTAAAACAATTAGTCAATAAGGAGAGGCTCGCTCTGGGACCACTGCGCCTCTGCCTCTTTAAATGTAGTAAGAGTCACTGGGTTCTTAGTTAATTTTAATTGCAGAGGTGCAGCAGTCCCAGACCTTTTGAGCTGAGACTGCTTGGTCCCAGCTCACACCTGGTCCAGCAGCCCCTATCTGCGATGGCCAGGGCAGCCTCCCCTAGCCCTCATTATCTCTGGAGGTGGAATGGAGGGCTGCACCATGGACACAGTGCTGGGGAGGAACTGACTTAATCCAGCTCTTCCCAGCACCAGCTCGTGGCTCCCTTCCCCCCCCCCCACCACCTCCCAGTGAGTGGGGGTGAGTAGTCAAGTACTCCACATGATTACCCAGTAAGCATAAGCTTCTGCAGGAGACCAACATGATTAAATTCAATAGAGCATGGATGTAAGAACCTAGACTAGTCAAAGCTACTGCATGAACTGAGCACTTGTTACACTGGTGAAATTTAACTGATTTTAACCAATACTATACCACTAGAAATTAAATGCATTTAAAGTGAGTCTAGTATCATGGACCATAAGCCTCCAAAAACAGAATTTCTTCCAAGTTCTGAACATTTAAAAAAAAAAAAAAAAAAACACAAATTATCTATCACGCTCATTTTCCTATAGCTTCTTCCTTTCTATGTTTCACCCTCTCCCCTACCCAGTTTTTACTCTTTTCTAGTCAATACTTTTCAACAAGCAGCTGGGAAGAGATTCAGCATGAAACAAAAAGCTTTCAATTTCAAATACAATACAGAAGGTAGTTAGCCTGAAGCCATACTGTGGATGGTGAGCTCCTCAAGCACCCCTTGTAAAGCCTTTTCCTGATCCTTGAACCCCCTAAAAATTGTCAACCTTGGGTGACTGCACTGTGTGAGGAAACACTTTCTTTTGTTTTAAGCCTGCTGCCTCTTAATTTCGATTGGTAACCCCTAGATCTTGTGTTATGAGTAAACAGCACTGCCTTATATACTTTCTCCACACCACTCATGATTTTATAGACCTCAGATATGAGTAATGGGCAAACTGAAAAGTCCCAATCATCTTAACCTCTCCTCATATAGAAGCTGCTCCATATCCCTAATCATCTGTTGTTTTTCTGAACCTTTCCAATTCATTTTTTTATATAGGGCAGTGGCCTCCAACCTTTTTACTCCCAAGATCACTTTCTAAATGTCAGACAAGCCAAGATCTAGCCCACCACCCCCTTCCTTTGAGGCTCTGCCTTCTGTTCCCTTTCTCTCCATCACTTGATATCCACAGTCCTTATACACTCTCAGGGTATGGCTACCCTGCCACTTTTTTCGATCTTTCTGTGGGACGAGGTTTTTCTAGACTGGGCCAAATGTCGGAAAAAAACCCTTATTTTGGAAGCCCCCTTATTCCTTGTGGAGCAAGGAATACAAGGGCTGCCAAAAGAACATTTTCCAGAAAAACTCTTGTAGTCTAGCCGTACCCTCACTGGGTTGAGACAGGAGGAGCAGGCTCTAGGGTGGGAAAGAGGGATTTGGGTGTGGGAAGGGGTGAGAGGCGCAAGCTATGGGAGGGAATTTGGATGCAGGAGGATGTGGAGATGGGGATGCTGGTTCAGGGAAGGGGTTCCAGGCTGGGGAGTGTCGGGGTCAGGTGGAGGGTTGGGATGCTGAACAAGCTGCAGGCTTGTGAATATGAGGGTGCAAGGGTTTGGGTTGGGATGTGAGAGGGTCTCAGAGCTGGGAGGTTGGGAGTATGATGGGCTCAGGACACAGATTTGCGTGTGAATGGTGCAGAAGTGTTGTGGCAGAAGACTGAGGATGTGAGGGTGCTGGAGTCTGATGATCTGAGAGGCTCAGGACAGGGGGGTCCAGTGCATGATAGGCTCAGATTTGGGGTTGGGGTAGGGAAACAGGAGTATTACAATGCTGCGGCCAGATGGGAGCTTGGCCCCAATTGGGAGCTTGTCGGCTAGGCTTCATTTTTAAATAAAATATTATGTCAAACACAATATCAGCAAAGGCAGGGAGCTATGGGGGTTTGCAGTCGACTGGTCAAACCCCGCTGATCGACAGGTTGGTGATCATGGGTTTAGAGAAAGAGATAAGTCAGAAACACTTTCCCCCTACATATTACCATTTATGCTTAGAGCACAGAAATACCATACTGCTGTCAAAAAGATATTTTATTTCATTCTTTTGAACTGGTTAGATTGATGAAAAAAATTCTCCAAAAGGTCATTTTGGACACACAATATGTATGTGAAAGGGAAAAAAAAAAAGAGAGGTAAAATGAGTGCACACTGAGTGGCCTCAGATTTTAGCATTCGTTGGGCCTGCACTAGAGATATTAATGATTTACCAGTTACGGTTAATTGGTGGAAGCTAGCTTCGGGCCTGCAGTGGGTGGGTGGGGGTCCAGCCCAGTTGTGGTAGGTTGGCTGGCTGGGGAGTCTGGCTCCAGCCCTACTGGGCTGGAGCCTCCCACTGCCACTTAAACAGTTAACTTGTTAAACTTAATGTTTAACTGGTTAAACAAACAGGATTTTACATCTCTATCCTACGGAAGTGCAGAATTAATATCCCGCACAGACTTGAATTTAATTCTGAGGGCGAGAGGAAGAGAAACTGCAAGTACAACTTTTGCCCACCAAGGGCAGATGTGACACCATGGCTGGCTGCTCTGGTCTTCCTTCCTTGCAGCATCCTGCCCAAGGGGCCAAGTGAGGAGGCAGAGGATATGGGAGGGTTGGGGTACATGGCATTGCTGGGGAGAGGGTGTCAGAGAAGGAGGTAACAACACTGAGATTAAGACAGTGCAAAGGCTGACTGAATGGGATATGTTGGGGTCACCTGTGGTCTGCATAGGTGAAAGCTCCCCAGCTCCTTAGTCTCTGCTCCCTCCTCTCCCAAAATAATAGTGCTATATTTTCTCCCACCATATCCAACATCTTTCAGGTCTGCTCCAAGGCTCCTTCCCATCAACTACTTCCTTCTCTCAGCTCCTCCATGACCTCCAACTCCCCCAATAATTTGCACTGTTTCTGATGAGTCCAAGACATACACCTCCATGGTAGTTTAAATGCATTATTCAGTGTTCTATATTAATAAGCTTAGTAAGGAATCTATTTGTCAAAAACGTTTCCTGAATATTTGTTACCTGTCAACAAATGTCTAACAATACAGACATCTGGAAATAAGTCATCAAAATCGTTGAAACTGATGTAATTATATTGTGTTGGAGAACCAATATATTCAGAGTGTTTAATTTTTGGTGCAGAATTTTCCCATGAGTATTATATGCTCCAGCAATAGAAAGCTGCACATCTTCTGTAAAGTCTGCCCTTCACTTTTCATTACAGAGTACAAGCCTGCTGCACACTCCCCAAAACTAGCTCCTCCAGCTGTTCATTTAGCATAGATCCAAAGGTGAAAATGTAGTAAGGATGACATGTTCAATGAGCAAACGCAATCAGCCCACTGGGACAGGGAGTGATTTTGTGCTTAGAGGAACACAAGAGGAGCAGGACAACAGAAAAGTGAGCAGGCAACTCAAAGTGAAGATACAGCAAAAAGTCTCGATGGCTATGGCAGCTCCAATGATGCACATGGCAGACTCACAGGACAACCAGACGCACAGGTACCCCCTGTAGCCCATTCTAATCCACATTCCCTCCTCACCAAGTTCCATAGCCTCCTCTCCCATGGGTTCCATAATGTGTAGGGGATAGGGAAGAGAAGAATCAAGGGCAGCCTTACATTGAACCCTCAGGGAGGTGTCATGGAACAAAGGGCTGTTCTCACACTTGAGAGTGCTCAGCAGGAGGATTATACAATGCTGTTTTCCTTCTCTTCTACCTCCAAACTCCTTTTCTGTCCCTGCTTCTTTGTGTTCTCTAAATAAAAATGTATGACTTCTCAGCAACAGTCTCTTGATTGCTTGTGTTGCAGGCAAGAACACTTAATGCAGGGGGCACCTCATTAAGAGGCACATGCAGGACTGTCACACTGAAAAAGTTTTGTGAATGGCCCAACAGCAAAGTCTCTCTCATTTGTAATGCCTCTTGGTGTTCTCTCCTTACTGGCTTGATGTATGGCTGATCATAATTAGTGGCTAAGCGCTCTGCCTTGGCCACCATCCTGGCATAAAATTTTCCTCTCTTCTTGTCACATATTATTGAAGCATACTGCAGGCTGCCACAACAATGGAAGTGTTTCTTTTTCCAAGGTCTAATCTAATCAGACTGAAACCTTCCCTTTAACATCCAAAAGCTCATTCAACTACTATTCTGCACTTGCTCAGCCTATAGCTGAACTACTCCTTACTGCAGTCCAGGCTTCCTGTGTACAGCTTCATGAGCCATAGGAACAAGGGGCAGAGTAGATCTCCAAGGATCACTACTGACATTTTCAATGCCTCGGATGTTAATTTTCTGGTCGGAGAAGAAACGTTCCACTTCGCAGCTTTCTGAAGAAACCGGAGTTCCTAAAGATGCATGCAGCATGCACCTTCCTGACCTTCCCATGTTGTAGAAGGTATTGATTGCCTTGACTTCTTAGGGCACAGCAGCCCCCACAGTAGATTTACCCACTCCAAACTGATCAGTAGCTATCTGGTGTTGCAAGCTTTTAAAAGACTACTGTAACTCATTTCTCTGCTGTCAGAACAAGTCTCATTTTGGCGCTTCAGGATGGGGGAAAGCAATTCACAAACTTCCAAGAAAGCGGCCTTACACATGCAAAAGTATTGCAGTCGCTGCCGATAGTCCCATAGCTGTATAACCATGTGATTCCACCAGCCTGTGCTTGTCTCTCACCACCAGAACTGGCATTCCTCTGTGTCAATAGGATCAACTGCCACCAGCATCCGCCAGTTGCTTATCTCAAGTGCTTCACCGATGGGGCCCATGAACTGACTCTTGAGATTCTTCCTCATTCCAGTAGACAGGATAGGCTCTAGACATACTGCAGCATAAGGCCCAAGATGTTTACTATGACTGCCACAGAACTTCACTGCTGAACAGGTTCCATGTGGAGTTGCATGCTTATGCTGTTATGGCTGCTGCATGGATACCCAGGGGGAGGGGCGGGAAATGGTGCAAGAAGATCATTGGCCATTGATTTCAAGCAATGGGGAAAGAGATGAGTGCATTATGGGACACTGACAACATGAACCCAGAACCACCCGCCGCCCAGTTTGGTCCCATTAAGAGCATAACCCAGAATGCAAAGAGGCCACAAGAACTGTGGGATAACTACCTACAGTGAACTGCTGAAGTTGACAGTATCCACCCTGCTGGGGATGCACTGCATTGAACTCTTGCACACAGTTCGACATGCATGTTTGACTTCACAAAGTCAGGTGCTTTAAAACAAAAAACTTAAATAAATTACACCTTTTCTCAGTGGAGACAAGGCCTATTGATAAGCTACATTCTGAGAGCTGTCCCTTCCCCACACAATCCAAACTTGTTTAGTGATGTGGGGGGCCCTACATCAAGCCATCCACAGCAGCTTTTGTAGTGAAGAACATAGATTAATGCTCACGTAAAGAGAAAAACAAATGATTTGTGTGACGGTACGTACCGGTACAGTGTACTGGGACCTTTTTTGGGAAGCACTTGCAATGCACCACTTTACCCTGGCACAGGCCCCAGTTGGCCCTGTGGGAACTTGTGCCGTGCTGGCATTTTCTAATTAAGGAAGTTTTTCTGCTTTTCTCATGCCCGGCTCGGCACCCAAAAGAAGCCTGCTTGGGACACGCAGCAATTAAAGGGGTCACGACTGCATTTTGGTCCCAACCTCCCAAATCCCTCCCCTTCTCCCCCCCCCCCCCCCAGCAACAAATTTTTGTTGGTATTTAAAAGAAAAGAAAAAACACAACCCTAGTACCAGCAGTCCTTTGCTTTTTCATATAAACAAAAACCACACACACACACACACACACACACACACAACGTAATTTTGAAGAAAATTTTTCCTGGGGACCACAGAAGTGACACCCTGTGTCTCTCTGCATCCCACAGGAAGTTTTCATCCTTCCACCTCCCTGTTGCTGGGGGAAAGGGGCCAAAAGCTGCACGGTTCCCCGTTGCTCTACCGGGTAAAAGGGGAGAGCTCCTGGCCCAGTGTCTGCTCCATCTGGGCTCCACCCCCAGCCTGCTGCCATGCCGGTGGTGCTTCTGGGGGGAGGGGAGGGGAGGGGAGAGAGTGGAGCATGTACCTCAATAAATTTATGGTAGGGGCAGGGTGTGCCTAGGGAGGGAGCAAAGGGAATAGGATATATGTGCGGATGGGTAGTGCAGTAAGGGGGGGTTAGTGGGGGGGGGATGGGTAGTGTGGGGGTACAGGGGGGATAAGGGAAGGATGGGGTGTAGGAATGAAGGAAAGGTAGGAATGTAGGGAGGGGCAGGTTAGGGAGGATGGTGAGTGTAGGAAAGGGAGGCAGAGGGATCACATTGACGTACAGGTTGCAGGGAGAGGGAGATCCCTGCCTGACAATGGCCATGGGGGGGGGGGGGAGGGCGGAGAAGAGCTGGAGCTAACCCAGCCTAACAGCCGGGGGGAGGGAGAGAAGGGGGTAGGCCAGAGCTGCCACACCTCAGACAGGCCTTCCCGGGATGGCCAGGAAAGAGCCGAAGCTGCCTGGCTCCCAAGAAAGGGGGATTGCTAAGTGTAGCAAGCAGGGGGCACCATTCCCTAGTAATTTTTTTTTTTAAAAGCAAATTCCATATGGTAAAATTCTCATCTTACTCAAGTCATTGCAGATTTGCCATTCAAAGGGGCCAAGATATCACATGCTACATACATCCAGCAAGCCACCACCTATTCTATTACTTAGAACATCCTTTTGTAAGCTTCTTCTTACTTCATTTATTTACGTAGGCACAGTCCAGAGACTGGATAGGTTTTAAACACAGGAGAGGGTTCAGTTAGACCTGAAGCTTCTCAAAACGCAACACAGTTAAGTAATATACAGAGAGTATCTGCTGTTCATCAATCCTTCCCAAAAGCTTAACACATGATATAATCTACCAGTTGTGGGGTAAGGAGGAGAATTTATTCTACTAAAAATCTACCATTTCAGGAAGTACCTGATCTACTCCCATTTTCCATTTGCAAATTTTATTTACCAACTAATATTGCCATTAGCTGGTTACCTTGGTCTTACCTGCCAGTTAAAATTATCAATAAGTGAAAATTCTATCAACACCCAATATTTTAAGCTACTAGTTTACATACCTTTTTAAATAAGTCTAAAAATACAGTAGTTTCAGCCCACCCACACAAAAACAATACAATTTTGGACCTTTTCCTCTCTTCTGCCTTCCATTTCTATTTCTATTTGAAATTGTAGAGATAGGTAACATGTTGCCAAATTTACTGTAACTGATATCAAGGAATGGACTGGTAGATATATCAGCCATTCCTGAGACTAAAAACAAAGACTTTAAAATAATGGTCAAAGCTATGGTTTGTGGAACTTCAAATACTGGAATGTTTTATATTCAAGCTTACACAACATGGCAGAGAGGATCCCACTGCAACACAGACAGAGCAACTGGAAACACCAACAAGGAACTCATATATAGCTTCAGGACCTGTTCCATGAGAATGAAGAACAATAGTAAGGAAGCCAGAGACAATTTTTAGGTGCTTCCCTAGTGAGAAGTGGCTTAGAAGATCAGTACACCCAAGCCTCCTCTGTCAGTTAACAATATGTCTGTCTTAAGCAAGTGTTCAGACAATATTTAGTGTGAAACTGAGGGTCTGCTAAAATAAATGAAATCTCCTCCCCCTACTGGAACAGGGGACTGGCAGCTTGCATGACTTCAAAGAGAACCATTAGGAGTCACCTGATCATTAGTACAGCCAGCAGCAGCTGCCCACCTGCTTCACTTGCTGCAGGATACTTGCCAGACAGACTAGAGTTCAAATTAAAACAGGTGCCTGATCTGCCTGTCTCCTGGAACCTTCTCTGCAGTTTGCCTTCTGACAAGCTGCAACGGTTCACAGCCAAAAGCAAGAAGTGCCTGACTCCAGACAGGCATGGCAGCTGGCTCCAATTGCCACTGAAGTTGCTCTACTGAAGATGGTACCTACCCCAACTTTCTCCCATTGATAGAGAACCACACCTCCCCAACAGGCAGTAGCTATTTTGACAGGATACTTCCTCCCACTGACTTAGCATTGTTGACACCTGGGATGTAAGTAACTAATCAACTATCCAATAAGCAAAAGTTTATCAGATAGTCAACACTATTCAACTAGTTGCTCCCCTCCTTGCTGCCTCTACTAGAAAGAGGAAGCAAGGGGAGAGCAAGAGGGCAGGGGGTGCTGGTGGAGCCGGCTTAAAAGCTAGTTGCTCCAGTTCCGTGGGAGGGGCAGTGTGATAAGGGGGTGTTGGTGTGGGAGGGCACAGTGCCAGTGTTCCACCATTGAAATGTACAAGACTCCCTGCTGGGGCTTTTGTGCATTTCAAAGACTGAAATGCTGAATGAAGCCCAGGGCCAGTGGAGGACTCCTGGGAGCTACTGGGGCTCTTGTACATTTCAAGGCAGAATTCCCTGGGGCATTTCTGCCTTTGAAATGTAGCAACAACAGGTGGATTCTCGGTACATTTCAAAGCAAAAGCGCCCTTATCAAGTAATTAAGTAGTTGATGGAAATTCCATTGACTGTTCAATAGTTGATTAATTTTAACATTCCTAGCTGACACCAGGTATTAGATCAATTTAACTGTCTCCTCCAGAGTGTAGATTTTTCAGTCCCCTGACTAATTTCTGTGCAGACCTGGCCTGAGTCTTGCCCTCTTAGTCTCAAATCCTCTTGTATATGCCAGGACAGGAATGATAGCAATGTAGTGCCCAGTGTACCACAAGATTTGATTACTAGTTTACCTAGACAGGGAAAATAAGAAAATGTCACCTATCACTTTGTGCTAGCATAGACAAGGCAAATTCTGCTGAGCTATTTGCAGTCATCCCAAGCAGAAGTACAAGATGAAGTTGTGGTTGACACTGTGGTACCTAGTTTACCTTCTATCTAGACCCGTGGTTCTTAAGATATTTATCTCTGTGGGCTGCAGGTGTGATCTACAACGTGTTGTGGCATCCAATATTTATGAGGGACGCATCCAGTACCACCTCTCTGGCCCTGAGTATGTCATGTGGGCCACAGGCTGAGAACCACCAGTCTAGATAAATCCCAGGGGCAGACTACATTATAGGAGCTAGTGCAACTATGCCATTGTAGTGCCACAGCATAGATCAGTGGTCAACAACCTTTTCCAAGTGGCATGCGAAGGTTTAACCCTCCTGCCCTGGGCTGTGCCCCTCTCCTGAGGGGCACTGGAGGGGAGGGGAGGGGGGAAAGGGGAGACATGGAAGAGGGGGCTCTCTCCACCATACACCCCTATGGATCATCTTAGTTAACGCAAACCTTCTTTCTGTGGATCACCAGTCGCTAATGGAAATGGACCATTAATTACACTCGAGCCATTTTGCTAATGCTGCAGCTGGGGAGTATGGTTTAATTTAAATTTAACATGAGTTAAAATGTTTAATCTGTTTGTTTATCAAACTTCATTTTAAATAATGTTTTCTTTATTTAAGGGAGGGATGGGGAATCTTTTTTGGAGCCAATGAAGTGAGGAGTAAAAGTGTAGGGGAATTAGGTCAACTGGTAGAGGGCTTGCTTAGCATGTGAGAGGTAGTGGGATTGATACCCACCTTCTCCAGGAACCTGTAGGTTACTTTTAGGGGGGAGGGATAGCTCAGTGGTTTGAGCATTGGCCTGGTAAACCCAGGGTTGTGAGCTCAATCCTTGTGGAGGCCATTTAGGGATTTGGGGCAAAATTTGTCAGGGGTGGTACTTAGTCCTGCTGTGAAGGCAGGGGACTGGACTCAATGACCTTTCAAGGTCCCTACCAGTTCTAGGATAGGATAGCACTTTCAAAAGCACCCATTAAAAGTTAATGCAGCAGACACATACTTTTAGGGTCCTAAGAAAAGCCCAGAGCACTGAGTCTCAGAGCCAGACTCAACTGACTTGGGCGCACGCTGCAGGATCAAAATAGCACCATAGATGTTCCGATTGAAACCCAGGCTCCAAGATCATTTCCCCTTGCCAGGTGTCCAGAGCTGACAATGCTATTTTTAGGCCTGCCCCCTGAACTCCATAAACCGAAGTCAATTAATCTGAGAATTGGTGACAATTCCTCTCTCCATTGTGTAGACACACATTTAGTCACTTCTGAAAGTGGGACTTGGCCTCCTTAAGTCACAGTGTGTGTTTGAAAATATTGTTTTCAGTGTTATTATGTAAAGGTTGCAACTACTGCAGGGCAATATCGTACTTAGAATGCAATATTCAGTTGATTATCCTTTAACAAAACTTTGCACTTACATAACTCCTTCCATCTGTGAATCCCAAAACACTTTACAAGTGTTTGGAAATTAAACCTTCCAACTTGCCTGGGAAGTATCACCACTATTTTACAGATGTAAAAGACTGAAGCATAGATTAAAATCCTTGCTACACACTAAGGCAGTGGTCTCCAACCTTTTTACACCCAAGATCACTTTTTAAATCTCAGAACAGGTGACCATCTACCACCCCGCCCCTTCCTTGAAGCCCCACCCTCTCTATTCTCCTCCTGTCCATCACTTGCTATCCCCAAGCCCTTACTTACACATGCTGATAAACAGTTTATTTTTAAATTATGCAATACATAAAATTAAAATCACGTGTTTATAGTTATGAAATAAATGGTCTGTTTTTTATTCATGCTATTTAAATCTAAAATGAAGCATTTAATTATACATTATAATGAGGCTGGGGGCAGGGGAGAGGGCAGAGGACAGGGTTGTGCAGCAGGGGACAGAGTGCCAGTAGGGACAGGTTTCTGCAGCTGGGGACAGGGTGCCAGTAGGGACCGAGTTCGGAGAGTGGGGACGGGAATAGGGACAGCGTTCAGTAGCTGGGGACAGGAGAGTGGGGACAACGTTCTGTGGCTGGGGAGTGGGGGTTGGGGAATGGGGTGCCAGTGGAGGCAGAGAGTCCCCTGCATCTCCCTCCTCCCAGGATTCTCCCCCCCCCCCACCCCAGAACACCCCATGCACGCGCGCCTGCCCAGGGGGCCAACCCCCCCTCTGCGCGCCTCCCGCAGGGCTGACTCACTCCTCCCGTGCACTGCAGGGAGCCAATGCTCCCTCCCGCAGTACGCCGGGCAAAGCAGCTAGCACACTTCCCGAACCGCCAGAAGTGGCACTAAGCTGCGGGACTGCTGTCCATCCCCAGGAAGCTGACACTACCTCCATTTTCACTTGAGGTAAGTAGTGGGGCTTCTCGGGGGTGGGAGGGAAATGGGGGTGGGCAGACAGGACGCCTCGCGAGCGACTGGTCGAGGCCTCGCGATCGACCAGTAGATCGCGATTGACCTGTTGGTGACCACAGCACTAAGGACTTGTAATACAAAGAGCCTTGTAGAATCCCACTAATGATCATTATACCTAAGGGCTAGCAGGACGGATCCCAGATTAAGCATGGTCTAAGGATCCACTCCCACCCACCCCCTAAAGTTGAGTAAAGACACAGCTCTTTCTTGCTACACAGATAGAAATAAACTATGTTTTTACCCACTGGTGAAAGTACCTTAAAAATTTACAGGTTCTACCCTATTGCAATCTGGCTCTCACCTGGCTTTTGCCACAACTCAGCTAGCTCTTGAAAGAGCTGCACTCCACAACACACCCACTTACTTTTTAGACAGATGTAGATGTACAAACACAGGTTACAGGAACCCCACTTGTAAGGTTAAGTTGTTAGAAAAGGGAACAAATCTAAGGGATTTCCCCCTACATCAACTCCACATAAAATGTAAGTTCCACTCTACTGTGCCACTTTCCCTGCTGTAGGGGAGAAGAGGGTTTTCTATCACTTCTCCCCAAGAGCTTCTCAACTGCTAAGAATGAGCAAATCTCTACTTCCTCAGTTTCCTGGGTACCTTACTTGGATGCATCAACAACATGGGGAAAAAAATAGATCTCAACCAGGTTGACATGTCAGGCTGGACATAAGTATAAACAGTCATCAAAAGTTATAGTTGAGAATACAAAAAAACCCCACCCCACATTCTTCCAGTTTGTGAACATGGAAGTTTAAGTAACGAGATTCAGGAAATATAGCTGAAAAAAAGCTCCCAAGAAGGTCTGCAGGGACACAGACTGAAATTCTGTGGGCATCATTTGAACAGTTACAAAACCCTTTTTAAGTAATGAGTGTGACTACAACATTCTATATACCAAGTAAACACAAGCTAACATGATTGACTTGCAAAGATAAAGCAACCCATATGCTTCCATATTCCTTACAATAAATGAAGGGAATAGCATGGTTACATTCATTCCCCTCATGCAAGTAAAGTTAGGAAGATTAATGTAGCTAATAAATAGGCTTTTTACAGGCTTGACCACTGTGGTCCAGTGCCCTTGGGACCTGGCCAGTCCCAAACAAGGACATTTGCCAGACCAAGGGAGGTCCCTGGTCACCAGCCTCCTGGACACCCACCAACTCTGCTTCTGGCCCCAGCTGGCCCCCACTACCTTCAGCCAGCTGTGCTGCCAGCCCTGGCTGGACCCCTCAACTCTGGGACTCCCAGCTGTACCCACCTGAACCCCTGCCACAGTGCTCCTAGCCATACCAATAGAACATCCAGTGCTGCCTAAGCCCTGACCACGCTCCTGGCTGTGCCACCTGAGCTCCCCGTACTGGCCAAATCCACTGCTGTGGGGCTCCTTATGCAGGAAGGGCACCATTTCTCTGTTAATTATAATTCATGTAAATATGTCTAGGAACAGGACCGCAGATGTTGCCAGATTAGAAGTCCCGGTCTAGGGAGGTACAACCTGTAGAATCAAACTTATCAATGTCAGTATGTCTCTATTTCAGCACACACAATGAAAAAGTATTCCCACAATTACAATTGAAGTTTAGACAGACAAAACGGGGAGGGGGGGAGGGGTGCTCAAGAACATGTGATTTTAGGCTATTTATTTCATGTAGTTTGGCATATGATGTTGACAACCTGTTTTAACCATTATAAGCTTAGAGTCTCGGGCTACATATACACTACAGGGTTTTGCTAGTAGATAGCATGCTAATGAAGCACTCATTAGCATTTGTCACTGTCATTAGTGTATTCTCTGCCTGAGGCTTTTGGCACAAGAGGTTTTCGTGCAAAAACAAGCAGCACAGACTGATCCGTTTTGCTCAAAACGGATCCGTCTACATGGCTTGGTTTTGCGCAAAAACCTCTTGCACAAAAAGCCTCAGACAGAGAATAAGTTAATGACAGCATGACAAATGCTAACAAGCACTTCATTAGCATACTCTGCCAGCAAAACCCTCTAGTGTAGCTGTAGTGTAGTGTCTAGCACCATTAAATAGTTGTCTGACCACCATTCCCCTTCATAAATTTTGGAAATTGTGGGAAGTCAACTCAATAAAAACTTAAGCCAAAGAACCAAAATTAGGGTAACTGAAGATTTAAACTGATAAAAGCTATAAGGACACTTAAACAACATTAGCCATCAAAATAATAATAAAAAATAAAAACCCAATTTCTGTCAGACCTACTTATAAAAGCACTGGATGAAAATAGAAAGAGTCTGCCAATAGAGCTGTCTGTAAAGTAGAGCAGCTGATACAACTGACAGCGACTGGTACTGCTACTATCAATAATATCCAAACAGGATTTCTATTTCTCTGCTTCCAAATTTGAAATGTGTTATATTTACATGAATTATAATTAACAGAGAAATGGTGCCCTTCCTGCAGGGTTTAAGAGAAACAAAACAAAACACCACACCATAGCCCCACCTTCTATATTTTTGGACAGACTACAAGTCATCACAAAGGCAGATGATGTATAAAGTGAAATGGTTGTAGAAATGATCTTAGTCACTGCAGTATGTACAGTATATCTTGGAAGTGTATCCTAAAATGGAGACAGAGGAGAAATGATCACTGTCCTTAGGTTGCAA
Organism: Pelodiscus sinensis; assembly: GCF_049634645.1. Taxonomy (NCBI): domain Eukaryota; kingdom Metazoa; phylum Chordata; order Testudines; family Trionychidae; genus Pelodiscus; species Pelodiscus sinensis. The sequence goes on from NC_134717.1 coordinate 31,844,899, forward strand.
AAAAGGTGTATGAATAGCTGGGAAGGACTAGAAGCAAGAACTATGAATAAATCTTGGGCCATCTGGGTCAACAGACAAGTCCCAAAATATATGGCATGCCAAGGGCCCTTCACAATGTTACTTATAATACAGACAAAAAAATTTTCATACTAACTGTACATTCAGGGGGATGGGCAAGTTACTTACAGTATGGAACACACCACAGTTAATCTGTAGTGAGTTTGTTTTTGTTTTTAAAGAATACTTTTGTATTGGAAAAACCACACACACACACACACACACACACACACACACACACACACACACACACGATGTCCAAAATAAGTAGACCCATCAAAGGAAGCAGCAATGCATTTGCCAGCTGCTTCTTTTGAGTGCTTACCTTTCCTCCTACCTTCAAATTCATACTCTTCTTTGGAAGAACATTATTCTCAAACATTACACCTTTACAGATAGATCTTGGAGGGCATTTATAAAATACTTGATGTGGTCACTATGGTTGCCATGGGTAAGCAGCATAGGGGATAATTCAAGGCTATAGGACACAGAAAGGAAAACTGAAGAGACATCTAAATACATCATTGACCATAAACAAATTATTTCATTTGCTTCATCCTTTTCATTAACAGGATTTTTTCCTAAGTAGAAGATTGGGGACCACAGAAGTGTCTCAGTGCTTGTCATACAAAAACAGATAATGTCTGTAGATTCAAAAACATGGTTCTACCTGGAAATCTCAGTTACTCCATTTTGAGAATGTTCACTTGATGGAAAAATTCACTTACAGCTAACAACCCTTCAAACTTAGACATTCAGATTCCAGGCTCTCTCCTATATCACCACCAATAACAAAAGTTCCTTTAAGACAAATTATGCCCTCAGGTGATAGCTGTACATGCCCACAATCTTCAATAGGTGTAAGCAGGGTATGAAGTCAAAGGAAAGTGAGTCATTCTTCCAGTTTACTATAAAATAGGGATGTGAATGGTTAACAGTGGGGGCCACTAATTTTTTACCTCAACAAGGCATTGCTATAAATTACATTACTGGAAAGGCTAACAACATGCTTATGCCCCAATGTTTACAAAGTGTAGTTAAAATCTTTAGGTTGATGTATAGATGAGCCCATTCTCACCTACATAAACAGTTGTTTGATTTAATCATCCATAAATGCATTGCACCATCAAATCATTAATGAATAAAATGGACTTAAGAGATTCAAATGCACACATTATTTTTGGCTTGTTATTTTCAATGGCATCTGCCACACTGGAAGCCAGTGTGTCTTCTCTCTCATATCAAGAAATAGGAAATGTAACCATTTTAAACATCACCCAGGAAGATTGCATTGTATATAGTCCAGAACATTTGTTCTACAGTCAATGACTCAGGCACATGGTTGTTTGTATATAAACACTAACAAGCACTGTAACAGATGAATAGAGTGGAATTTGGTATCTAGTATTATTCTCTTCAGAAAGCAGTCATTGAGACTGAGTTATTAGCAAGAGCTTTCCCTCTTCTCCCCCCCCCCCCCAAATCTGGAAACTCTAAATCGAGCCAATTAGCAAAATAAAAGGCTGTTTGCTATTATACCTATCCATAGGATAAGGCTAGAGAAGTTATCCTTAAAATTAATACTCAAAAATGTAGTTTAATTTTTCCTTTTAAGGTTTTCTTTCCCCTGAGTAAGAGAATTGTTCACATTCTCAACAACTGAGACATTTTCCTTCCTCAATACCCATTTCTTCACAACTTTCTTAATTGAGGTCTTGGGGGAGAAGGAAAAAGATAAATGGAAGATTATTTTCTCAAGGCTGAGTTCTAGACCAGACAAGAATCCACAGACTGTGTTAATACCATTCTTCATCAGGCTAATGGGATTGCTCTTGAGGAACAGCAGTCAGCCTTGTCTCACAGAGCTGACCAGAGTAACACAAAAGCGCTTGCTTCCTGGTCTCTTTCAAACTAGTAACCATTTCCTACAGCCTGCATGGAATGCTTAGAAGGCCACGTTCTACATTTCTGAACTGTGATATTTGCAGTTATCAACACACAATACAGGAGTCCTGGTAATATCTATTTATGTCAGAGGGTTTTTTTCCACACCATGAAATCACATAGGTCAACCATTTTCAAGTTGTCCTATATGACTTCAATGCATTAGGAAAGGGATCCTTGATTACTCAATGAGCAAGTGACAAGGACAACTTCGTATCACGTGGACTATGTTTTGGAGAGATAGTTTAAGGCATGTTTGATAAATACTTTATAAATATTTACAAAGCTTACAGAAAAGCAACAAGTTCTATTTTGGGCTCAGGTGATGCATTAAAACTCTGCTTACAGACTTTTAATATTGCTTACAGGAAAGAGACTTAATGGGAAACCAGACCCCACTAAATAGCTGCATTCTTCAAAGGACTAAATTACCAACGTTTTGTGTGTGTTACTCATTGTCATGTTTATCAATCAGCATGAGGCGACTGAAACAACAGGAAAGTGTCAGCCTTGTTCACCAATCCTTTCTACATTACAAAAGGAACTTGGAACTAGTGAGAACTCTAGCCTGTCTACAAAATGTTTTTGTGCTGAAAGCAGTGACAGAAGAACCCAGAGGCGAACCGAAAATAGCAAGTCGTCCATTTAAAAGCAGCATTCATCCACCCAGCCAGCCCACCGCCCTCTTCCTTCCCCCATTTTCGCGTGTGAGATTCCCAAGCATTTCCCCCCCCAACCATTGTGGTTACAGCGTGGAGGGAAGGGTTTAAACTTGGCAAAGTGACGTGCAACATCTGAAACCACATTTACCTTGGGGGAACCAGAAGACGACTCCCGCCGCATTCCTGCCTTCGAAGCTGGCCACACGGCAGCTAGCGAGGCAGGGCGCGCAGGGGAGGTCACCGCCTCTCGTGCACTGGGGGCCCAAGGCCCCCGGCGGAGGGAGACACCCGGGGGAGGCCGGTTGGCCGCTGCGGGCAGGCGCCGGGGTTTGGCTGCCCGCGCCCCTGAAGGCGCCCCCAGCCCGAGGGAGGCAGCGAGCCGCCCGCCCGGACCCGGCCCTTCCCAAGCGGCTCGGGCCCCACTGCCGGCAGCGCGTCCCCCCGGCCCGGGCCGCCCGCCACAGCCGGGCCGGCAAGGCCACTCACCGTCTCATAGCAGCGCAGCGGGAGGCGGCGGCGGCGCCGGGCGCTAGAGGCGGGCTGCCCTCCCCATGGGGTGGCGGCGGCGGCTGCACGTCGCTGCGCTCTAATCACGGCGCTTCCCCTCGGCTCAGCCCAGCCGCATCCCCCCAGCCCGGCGCGGCGGCGGACAAGGGGCGGGAGCTGGCAGGGAACGAGACGCCGGAGCCAAATTTTCCGGCGGCGGCAGGAGGGGCCGGGATGCGGCAGGAGGAAGTGGCTGCGCCGCGCTCTGCCAATGGGCGCCCGGCGCTGTAATTAATAACCAGGCACCAGGAGCATCATTTCCTCCCGGCACCGGCCCAGCGCGCCGCCCCGCCGCGCCCCCTGCAGGCCACGTTCGCGGCCCCCGGGCCCCGCGTGAGGGAGCCGCCAGCCGCAGGGCAGACGCGCCAGGCGGATGTGGATTGCGTTTCACTCAGGCCGCCGCAGCCGGTGGCGCTGCCGTCTGGCATAGAGTGCCCCTGGCGAGCCCGAGCAGCCGGGCGGGTTGGGCCAGGCACCGAGCGAGACTGACTTCAAAGCAATAGGGGGGGTGGGGCTGTTCTCTTCAGCCGCCTTCCATTTCTGAGCCATTTTAGGATGGACTTTGGTCACGCTCTCCAGCCTTTCTCTGCAAGCGGGACACTAGGCTTTTTAAAACTGGAAGGCTGTGTCTAGACTGGCAAGTTTTTCCGCAAAAGCAGCTGCTTTTCCAGAAAACCTTGCCACCTGTCTACACTGGTCGCTTGAATTTCCGCAAGAACACTGACGATCTCATGTAAGAAATCAGTGCTTCTTGCGGAAATATTATGCTGCTCCTGTTCGGGCAAAAGTCCTTTTGCGCGAAAGGGCCAGTGTAGACAGCTCAGATTTGTTCAAAAAAAGCCCTTATTATGAAAATGGCGCTCAGGGCTTTTTTGCGCAAAACCACATCTAGATTGATACGGATGCTTTTCCGCAAAAAGTGCTTTTGCAGAAAAGCGTCCGTGCCAATCTAGACGCTCTTTTCTGCAAATGCTTTTAACGGAAAACTTTTCCGTTAAAAGCATTTGCGGAAAATCATGCCAGTCTAGACGTAGCCGAGGTGTATTGCCAGGACACCAGTCAGGCTGAAATGCCAAGAGCTGCGCTGTGACTTGCTGCAGTTTAACCACATCTCTTAAAAACTGATTTAACCTTACAGGGATGCAACTTTGGCAGCTGACAAGGACCCAGAGAATGCAGCTATAGAACTGCTCCTTCACTAGCGAGCAGGGCACAGGCACACTTGCACCAGGGAGCTGTGAGAGATGGGCTATTATGCCAGAGGAATAGGTAGAAAACTTTTGAGGCAATGAGCCCCAGCAATATCCATACTCATGTCAGACAGAGAGCCACTTACCGAAACAGTGTCACTCACAGATCTTAAAAACCAATGACTAGTCCTGTGGCACCTGAGAGATTAACAGAGAGAGAAGACAGTGTGTGCCATGAGCTTTCTGGGCAAAACCCACTTCTTCAGATGAGATGATCTTGAGTTTCCCTCTACTCCTTCAGCTTTGAATTCCTTGCTTTCTGCTCCTCTCCTCTTCCTTCCTTCCTTCCCCCTCCTCCCCCCCAGCCTTCTCTCTGGCTCCTGCAAAATATACTACAAATTGAATGGAATAAATACCTAGTATGTGCAACTATCCTGAATCACAGGAGGCATTGCAGTTGTGCATTCAGATCTGCATTTATTGACAAACATGGGAGGCAGTGGATGGAGAGGAAAGGTGAGTGTACAAATTCAGCATTCATCCGTGTTTCTGTGAATTAACATAGGAACATTTGGACAGTTTTGGTCCTTTAACTGAGGCCATTTAAAGATACAACCACATACATTAAAAGCAGAATCTGGCTCCTTGTATTGTTATTCAGGCCCATTCACTTAAAATTTTGCTGGCTTAGGTATGTCAGGAGTGCAAAAACAACACATCCCTAACTAACATAGCTATTCTAGCACAAGTACGGTTCTGCTGGTAAGAAGGTACTTTTGCTGGAATAATTTAATTTTGTTTGCAGAATAGCATAAGATATATCATCACAAAAACTTTTAGGCCAATAAAAACTGCATCCACTCTAGAGAGTTTTACCAACATAGTTCTATATATTGCTATACCAGCAAACCCCTTCTAGTATAGTGGTCTTTCCTCAATATAAATTTTATTTATTAAACTTAGATCTGAAATATGAGAGAGTAATCAAATAAAGATGGAATCTCCAGAGCTAAAGGGAAACACTGGCTGTGGTTCAGGAGACAGTTTGCAAAGTAGGAAAATCCAACATCTGGGGCTCATCACAAGAGGCAGTTTACAAACTCAGGACAGGGGAGAGGTTTTGGTGCTAATGAAAAAAATTGTTCATCTGGACTCTCTCTGGAGTCTCACTAGTAATTGCTTTAACAGTCAACAATCAACTTTAAAAAATACCATTATAAAATACATAGTAGAATGTTTCTGATTAGTAAGTAGACACATAAGGAAAAAAATGAGCTGCTCTGTGAATTTGTTCTCCGTTTTCATAATTCTGTACCAAATAATGAAATATGCAAAAAGTTGGATTCATCTTTTGACTGTCAACTACTGCTGGCAACTTATTTTTTAGTTTCCTACATCTTGTGTCTGTACACATGAAAAATAAAGTAACAAATATTAATAAAATAAGTAAAATAAAACTTCACTGCAGAATTAAATGTATTTACAAGAACAAAATATTCTATGAACAGTTATGCTTGAGATTCTGTCAGATATGTTGTTCTTTAGGAAGATCATAGAGGACCCTAGTTTAATTCTTCTGAACAATTGATCCATTGGTCTGCATTAAGGTAATGAACTGAAGGGACTGAATAGGAAAATAAATTGATTTATGGATATTTTCTGAGTTTATATAATTTCTGCATATACTTACAATCACTGAATAATCACATGAATCCTGAAGGTTAAAGGACTCATTTTAATTCACTTTAAAATGCAGCAGGTTCTGGAGAGAGATGTTACTATGCTAATTTGTGAGCTTCAAGAGACCTGAACCTAAGAACAGCCATACAGGATCAGACCAAAGGTCCATCTAACCCGATAGCCTGTCCTCCAGCAGTGACCAATGCCTGGTGCCCTGGAGGGAATGAACAGAACAGGTAATCATCAAGTGATCCCTCTCCTGTCACACAGTCCCAGCCCTGACAAATAGAAGCTAGGGACATCATCCCGCCCCATGGCCCTATCCTCCATACATTTTTCTAGACTTTGAATTATCTGGAAGAGTGGAATGGCAAAAGAGGCAGTGACATTAAAACACTGCTGTGGCAGCATGGCTGGACTCTACTGGCAGAGCTGCTGACACAGGAGAGCAAACAGGGCAGTTGCCCTACAGCCCTATTAGAAAAAAACTGCCCCTCCCCCGGTAAAAAGTTTGGCCAGGCCGCTCTTGCTATAGTGGGCTGCAGTACTCCTTGGGAGAAACCGGCCGCACCCTTCCTGCATACCATTCCCTTTAGAAAAAGGGAAGGAGTGAAAAGGGGAAAATAGCTTCAAACTCTCCCACCCGTCACCTTGGCATGAGAACTTACCTGGTCGCATGAAACCTGCTCAGCTTCGGCCCAACCCCTGGAACACAGACCCCCCACTTGGTGACCATTGGGCCATATATGGTAATATGCAAGCGCGGGAAAGCGATGTGCAGATTTGGGGATAAATACCCATCGCACAGTTCACGCGAGGGGGTCTTCGCAACACACGTACCACCGTGCATGTGCCTGCTCGTATACTTCAAAGCGCTGCCGATCTGATCAACCGACCAGCCACCTCCCCCGACACTCGGGCGTAACCAAGATCTTCGCAACCGAACCAATATCTTTGAAATGTTCCGTGTGCTGTGTAAGTTGGTATGTATGATTTGATTTTTCTTGTTCTATAAGCTTGGTGTTGTAGTTGTTTTGGGTAGTACATAAAGTTTGTAGTTATCACTGTTATTTAATTAGTGTAGCTGGATATTTTTAGAATAGAGACTATTCCCCTTGCCATTCCCATCATAAGAACATAAGAACGGCCGTACTAGGTCAGACCAAGGGTCTTTCTAGCCCAGTATCCTGTCTACTGACAGTGGCCAGCACCAGGTGCCCCAGAGAGGGTGGACCAAAGACAATGATCAAGCGATTTGTCTCCTGCCATCTCTCTCCAGCCTCTGACAAACAGAGGCCAGGAACACCATTTTATCCCCTGGCTAATAGCCTATTATGGACCTAACCTTCATGAAATTATCTAGCTTCTCTTTAAACTCTATTATAGTCCTAGCCTGCACAGCCTCCTCTGGCAAGAAATTCCACAGGTTGACTACACGCTGTGTGAAGAAGAACTTTCTTTTATTCGTTTTAAACCTGCTACCCATTAATATCATTTGGTGTCCTCTAGTTCTTCTATTTAGGGAACTAATAAATAACTTTTCTTTATCGGCCCTCTCCACACCACTCATGATTTTATAGACCTCTATCAAATCCCCCCTCAGTCTCTTTTATAAACTGAAAAGTCCCAGTTGCTTTAACCTCTCCTCATATGGGACCCGTTCCAAACCCCTTATCATTTTAGTTGCCCTTTTCTGAACCCTTTCCAAGGCCAAAATATCTTTTTTGAGGTGAGGAGACCATATCTGTACACAGTATTCTAGATGTGGGCGTACCATAGTTTTATACAGGGGCAGTAAGATATTCTGTGTCTTATTTTCTATCCCTTTCCTAATAATTCCTAGCATCCTATTTGCCTTTTTGACCGCCGCTGCACACTGCATGGAAGTTTTCAGAGAACTATCCACGATAACTCCAAGATCCCTTTCCTGATTTGTCGTAGCCAAATTAGCCCCCATCATACTGTACGTATAGTTGGGGTTATTTTTCCCAATGTGCATTACTTTACACTTATCCACATTAAATTCATTTGCCATTTTGCTGCCCAATCACTGAGTTTGGTGAGATCTTTTTGGAGTCCCTCACAGTCTGCTTCTGTCTTGACTATCCTAAACAGTTTGGTATCATCTGCAAACTTTACTACCTCACTGCTTACCCCTTTCTCCAGATCATTTATGAATAAGTTGAAAAGGATCCTTATATCTCTGATATGTTTAGCTAGAAATCATAGAATATAATAAATACTGTAAATTCATTATTAACACGGTCTATTAAAAATCTCAGAATAAATACTATAAATTCATCACTGTTATAAATAAATATTTTTTATTTGATAAAACTGTCCACCTGGTTCTATCCTTCCTCCCTTGGGTATGCATCATCGGACCTGTGATTCTCATGACAAGCCCCACAATCTAAAAGGACTCAGGGCTCTGACCCATTGTGGCAGCAGCAGAGAGCCCTGGGTCCCTCAAATCACCGCTAGAGCCCTCTGGCTCCCAGCTTTCATGGGTGCATCCCTTGGGTTCTTGGCTGCTGGCCATGAAAGACTGGCTGAAGGGAGCTGCCCCACCACCACCACCAAGCACAGCAGGCTCAGTGCATGGCCCATCAGTAAGTCCCTGCTTTTGCTTTCGCCCCTGGTTTTTATTATTCATAAACAGGGCTCACCAAGCCATGGCGACCCCTGCTCGCCAGCTGCACTGTCCAGCGTTCTGCACCTGCACAGATCGCCCGAACCCGGCTCTTCCGGGATGTAAGCTACTCGCTATGGGCAAGTAGATTACATAGATTGTTGAGCCCTGTTCATAAACCTCTGAGAACACTTAAAGTAAAAGTGTTAATCCAAGGAGGAGGAAAACATGTAATTACAACAAGGATTACTTGTTCCTATGCCTGGTCTATGCTCAGTTTTTACACTTATCAGGCTCAAACTCCACTAATATAAATACCTTAATATAGATACTAGGGAGATGCACCCCCTGCTCACTACGCTCGCCAACCCTCCCTCTCGCTGGCCGCTTTCACAGCCAGAGAGCCTGTTAATCTTGCACCAAACCCAGCTGCACTCTCCATGGCCCCAAGTCACTTGCACCCTTCTCCACTACCGCCCATCACACCCCTGGATGAGCCCCTCTATCTGAATGCTCTTAGCCTATACCACCTGCTTGTGCCCTTCAGTCTCCCCTCCCACATCCTTCCTGCTCCTGCCCAACCTGCCAATAGTCCATGGCTCACAGCCCACCCCCCTCCTTCCATCCCTAGCCCTACCTCTGTCCTCCGTTCTTACACCCACATCTGCCTGCCTCCATTCCTACTCATCATCCTCCCTAACCCCTCCTCCCCATTCCCCTCCTTCCATCCAACTCCCAACTCCATTCCTACATCTACCCATCTTCTCTAACCTCTCCCCTGAGGGGAGTGAGCAGGGAGCATATTCCTGTAGTATCTATATAAGGTATTTATATTGGTGGAATTTGAGCCTGATAAGTGTAAAAACTGAGCATAGACCAGCAACTAGTCGACTAGTCCTTCACATCCTTGTCAGAGAGTGGGACTTGTAAGATTGTCAGTGTTCTTGCGGAAATGCTATGCTGCTCCCATTCAGGGAAAAGCCCTCTTGCGCAAATGCTTTTGCTCAACAGGGCCAGTGTAGACAATGCGGTATTGTTTTGTGCAAAAAAGCCCTGATCGCGAAAATGGCAATCGGGGCTTTCTTGTGCAAAACCGCGTTTAGATTGGCACGGACGCTTTTCTGCAAAAAGTGCTTTTGCAGAAAAGCGTCCGTGCCAATCTAGACACTCTTTTCTGCAAATGCTTTTAACGGAAAAACTTTTCCGTTAAAAGCATTTGCGGAAAATCATGCCAGTCTAGACGTAGCCAAGGAGTTAACTGCTTGCTTAGGATGGTACAGCTTAGGAATGCACTGTTTACTTTTAACAGGCTCTGAGACCCATTTCAAGGCTATCTACCTGGTCCAGGAGGGAGGGATTGTCTGGGAAGATCAAATAGCTATCTATGTTGAATGTTTACCACCTGCTAAAGCTAATTATTTCACTTGGGAAAATAGTCGATGTATTAGTAATTTTGCCAGGTTCTCAAAACAATCGGTGTGAGTAATGTAGATCCGATAATATATAGGTGCCGGGGATCTTCCTAACATTGGAACCTCGGCGTAGACCGAAGCTGCGGAAGGTGCTATGTACTGGCCACTGGTGGCCATCCCCTGTCCTTCATCAGGGGGTTCCCAGCCGCAGAAGGGACGTAGGCGTTGCATTTTATTCTGAGGTTTGCTTAGGCTTAATAAGCATTGTACTTTCTTAGTAAGCCTTGTATTTGCTTAATAGGTATTGTATTTTATTTTGTGATTTGCTTAATAAGTACTGTACTTTATTTTGAGATTTGCTTAGTAAAATCTTTAAACCTTCACCCAATTTGTGTGCTTATTGCCTCCAAATCCTTTAAGGGAAGAACCATGGCCTCTTGGCAATACAAGGGGGTCTCCACCATGCAAAGGCAGGTGCCCCCTCCCCCCCAGATAGCCCACCCCCCACGTGGCTGTGTTGGCAGCCTCTCCAGATGCTGCTGGGCCTTCTCTCTGTGAAGCCTCAGGGATTGCCGGACAACAGTAGCAGTTTCCGCAGGGGTGGCTTGGTGCTGATGCAGCCAGTCGGGGTGCAGCAGAGGATGGGGCAATGGGCGGCTGGGGCATGGAGCCTGCATCCATTCCCAGTATGAATGAGCCGCACCCTGGGCTCTGCACCAACTGACGCAAGCCCCTGCATTGCGGGCTGAAAGCCCCCACTTGGAAGGAACACAGCCTTGTGGCCCCTCTCTCTGGTCAGCGAGCCAAAGCTCAGCCCACCCCATGCACATGGTCATGCACCACAGCCAGCCACCACAAGCCACATGGCACAGTGGTTGCAGGGGGCCAACAGGGCTGGCCCAGCATGCACCCAGCACCTCCTCTTACCCACCACTCCCACGCCACTTCCCCTGGAGGACTGCTCCCACAGATGCCTCAGGCCCTCTGGCTTCCGAGAAAGCCTCCAACATCCCCAGGTCCAGATGCCTCAGAGCCTCTACCTGGGGTTTCTCCTCCAAGTAAAAGCAGCAGTGCTGCCGCAGTCCCATTCCAAGCAGCAGACTGATCCGGAGCGGCACCCAGGCCCTGGATGGAATCGCTTCCTGCCCCAGACACTGTCTGGGGATGGGCAAAGATGCTTGGCAGTCTGGCCTAGGCACATTCTGCCTCCGAAGGGTCCTGCTTAGCTCTGGTCTCAGCCCTTCAGGAAGCATAATCTACCTAGGACGAGCTGCCAGAATAGCGTCTGGGGCAGGGAGGCTGTGAGAGGGTGGAGCCTGCGGGATACAAAGGCTACGTCTAGACTGCAGGCTTCTTTCGGAAGAAGCTTTTCCGGAAGAGATATTCCAAAAAGCTTCTTCTGAAAAAGAGTGCCCACACAGCAAAAAGTGCATCGAAAAAGCAATCTGCTTTTTCAAAAGATAGCGTCCATTCAGTGTGGACGCTATCTCTCATTTAAGCTGTGATTACTATGGATGGAGTGGCCACCAGGGCACCTGTGCTTTTTCCTCTTTTTTCAAAAGAACCCCCCTATTCCCCATCCACACACTCCTTTTTCCGAAAGCGCTCTTTCAGAAAAAGGCTTTTTCCTCATAGAAAAAGGTTTACTAATGTTGGAAAAACCTCTTTGTTCTTTTGATTTTTTGTCGAAAGAACGTGATTGCAGTGTGGATATAAGTGAAGGGTTTTTGGGTTTTTTTTCAGAAAAATGGCTGTTTTTCTGAAGAAAACTCTGTAGTGTAGACATAGCCAGAGTGACATGATTACATCACACTGTCTTTCTGCAGTAAAAACTTTTTTATATGAATGACAGTTTTAAAGAGATTCCTATGGAAAATGGGAAAAATAAGACAAATCTTGTATGATGGATGGAGTTTCCATGTACTTTTGGCTTTTATAGATTGCTGAGAGGTTCACAAACATTGAATAATCAACTAATCCGCATAGCATAACTGGGAGGGGAACAGTCATGTAGTTAAGAGTAAACAATACACCTATTTCTCTCTCGGGGAATATGGAGTTTTAGTCAGTTTACCCACATCTGTTTTCAAAATTATACCATTGCAAGGGAAAACTGAGGTTAAGTGACTTGTTCAAAGCCAAGGAAGGAATTGGTGCTAGAATCAGAACTCACCAGTTTCTTGCTAGCTATCCAGTGTAACTAGGTCACACATAATTTACATATAGCTGATTTTGTAGTGAATAATAGAAAGAAAAAAATATGTAGGCGAATGAGTCTCAGCATAGGCCATATACATTAATGTGTATTTATCATTCCTTTGAATATAACACTCAACACATCATTGTCTAAAGAGTCCTAGAAATTGGAAACTAAAATTGGACTCCTGATAGTTTTTCCCTATTAATGTGATTTATTACATAGGATTGATCAAAAGTGCTTGTTTGTTACTACAGAAGTTTATTTTATTAATATTGTTTTTCTTTCTTTAGGGGAAAAACAGCCTTGAACCCTGTGTTTAAAAAAAAGCATAAATCACCCTGGGCTCAGTGGTTATAGAAATTGCTAGGGGTCAGGAGACGGGTTCCACAGTCTGCCACTTATTGTTTTGTGATCCTGAGTAAACTCACAATCTCTCCCTGCCCCATTTTTCATACTAATAAAATGGGGATAAAGATAATACCCACTTTTGTCAAAGAATTCTGAGATCCCATTCCAAAGGGTTTTAATAATGACACATTGATGTGAAAGGGTACTAAAATTCCCATTCAATGAGTTCAAACAGCCCTGTTAATTTTAGTACTGCTGTCATATATAACCCCCAGAAAACAACTACAAACAGGGTATCATTCCTTACATTTTGCTATGGAGTCATGGGTACAATCTTGCTGTCTTTTCACGCACAAAGCCTTACTGACAGCTACAGATATACCAAAGTATTTGCTAGATCCCAGTCTTGCAGATTAATAATCCTCACTGAAATTAGTTGAATTTTTGCACACACAAGAACTAGTGGAGTTACAATAGTGGGGAAGAAAGGTTTCCAAATTTTCCCACTGTTACACCCATTTCTAAAGTGTATGATCCTTAATCGTTAGTATATGGGCCCCGCCCTGCTCCCTCTAAAGTAAATGACAAAAATTCCATTGATATTAACAGATGCAGAATCAGGACTTTCAAAAATTACAAACTGTATTAAATCAGATGAGGGGTTTGTGTTCCAACAGTTCCCAATGTTTCTTCAATATTATTTCACATTTAAAATTTTATAACATTGGTCAAGCCCCAAAAGCACTGGGGAACTTTTAGGGCAGGCCCAGATGCTCAAAAGATACCTGACTCACATGAATAACTGAGGATCTGGGCCATTGTCTTCATACAATATTTATGAAACATAATGGGTCCCAATGTACAATGGTAATATAAACATAGAGGGCCTGATTTTCCCACCTTTGCTCATGTTGAGGAGTATTTTAGACTCTGATACCACAAGCGCTCATCCACCATCTGAGTAGCTTTACATGTGTGAGTAGTCCCGCTGATTTACTGCTTGCAATGTAAGATACAATTCAATCTGAATCAGATTCCAAATAATAAAGAATAATTTGTAATTGTTCTTAATTCAGCTTTGCAATAATTGCACTGTATTATTAGATTAAGCAAAACCACTTTTGCATAGCATTAGCAGAATAACTGTCATTATCATTCCATTTTTTTAAAATAACACTTGCTTTTTTTAAACAGACTCATGACAGGCAATGTTTTATTTTTACCAAAACACCCACCAAAATGCATTCAAGTTTTGTAACTGGAAAAATTTGCTCTACTAAACAATACAACCTCTCTTTTTTGTGCTTTTAGTATTATTTGGGAATAGCAAAATGGAATTTATTGAAATTATGTAAAAAATAACTTATTAAAATTGCTCCCCTTCTAGGTACGAGACTTCATACACTTGAGTCACAATATATGCTACTGAAAATATGGGAATATAATGAAAAAACTAACAAATATTGAAAACAAGTCTATAATCTAGGGATCTGATCTCTAGAACTAAGTTAAATATCTGCTAAAAGAAATAAGGCAAGACTCACCAGGCAGTGAAATTCTGCACTTACAAACTTCTGCTCCATCAACAGCTTGCAGTGTAAAACTGACAGCACACTGTTTGTCTTCACATGGAGTTTTCAGAGGACATCCCCCATCAACAAAATGGTTTTGAAGAGCAGAACTAAACCCATTGCTTTATGAGGTGCTGTGGCACCTAGGGATGTGGTCTGGCTCATCTTGTTTGTTCCTGAAGGTGTATATTCTGTGCACTTCCCAATTCCAACTCAGCATGAATTGTTTGTTTGCCTCTGATCCTTTTGGCTTAATCATGCCCATTCCCATTCCAACTTGGCTAAAGAAGGTACTTTCTTTGGCTCCTGCTTCTAGTATTTGGCATTTAAACATGAACTAGATCTCTCATTGGTAATATTTACAGCAGCATAATATTTAGGTTCCAAGGCTTTTAAACACATTATTAGTTTCCCATTACCAAGCACAGCTGATCTCTATATTCACAAATGGATCTCTATTCACTTGTTATCCTTGCTATCAAACAGAAATACATCATAATAAGTTAGAGTTAACAGAAGTGGTTACCCCTGAAAAGTGTCATTCACCAGTACCAAACGGGTAGCCGTGTTAGTCTGGATCTGCAAAAGCAACAAGGAGTCCTGTGGCACTTTGTAGACTAACAGATGTATTGGAGCATAAGCTTTCGTGGGCAAAGACCCACTTCATCAGATGCATGTAGTGGAAATTTCCAGAGGCAGGTATAAATACGCAGGCTAGAGATAACGAGGTTAATTCAGTCAGGGAGGGTGAGGCCCACTTCTAGCAGATGATGTGGAGGCGTGAACACCAACAGAGGAGAAACTGCTTTTGTACTTGGCCAGCCATTCACAGTCTTTGTTTAATCCTAAACTGATGGTGTCAAATTTGCAGATGAACTGTAGCTCAGCAGTTTCTTTTTCAAGTCTGGTCTTGAAGTTTTTTTGCTGCAGGATGGCTATCTTTAAATCTGCTACTGTGAGTCCAGGGAGACTGAAGTGTCCTCCTACAGGTTTTTGTATATTGCCATTCCTGTGGGCCCTGTGCCTGAAAGGGTTGCCCCAGTCGCCGTACCTCCCTCAGGACAGCCAGTACGTGTGTGTCACTTTAGAAACACTGGTAGGAAAAAACCCTACACAGCTGGCAATCAGCAGAATCTGGCAACCCAGCACAGGGCACTAGTAAACAAAATGTCTTGTGGGCCACACACAGAATTCTGATGGGCCACAGGTTGCCCATCACTGTTCTGCACTATGTCGCTACAGTGGAACAACTGCCATGCCATAGCTGTGCTGCTGTAGCATAAACAAAACCTTACTCCATGTGATTCATAATCTGGGATCTGATCCTCCATT
This sequence comes from Pelodiscus sinensis, assembly GCF_049634645.1. Classification (NCBI taxonomy): domain Eukaryota; kingdom Metazoa; phylum Chordata; order Testudines; family Trionychidae; genus Pelodiscus; species Pelodiscus sinensis. The sequence continues at coordinate 31,860,473 of NC_134717.1, forward strand.
CCTTCTTCCGTCAAGAGCACAAAATATATAGAGTTTATTTCTTAAAAGTGGAGATAGACTCAGCACTATGGAAGAAATAGAACTTGTCCATTTGAAATAGAGTAGAAAGCAATCACCCAACAAAGAGTTAAAATCTTAAAGGACAATCCATAGTGAAGGAGAGGACAGTTCACTTAAAAAAGCAATTAAGATAATCAACAGTGAATAAGGAGATGCTGCTTTCTGCACCTTCATAAATGCCATGAAAGTAGGGACCAGGCTTCCTTGTTGTAGCACAGTCTGATTCTAATCATGACACAGCAGGGAAGCACTGAATAGATGAAAAGTTAGATCAAAGTTGTCAAATGGCTTCCTTTAGGAGAGACAAGGCAACCTTAGGTAAGACAAGATCACAGCCAAAGAACTAGAGTTCAAAAATTTAAAGTCATCTCATCTATGCAGGGGTATTGGCAAAATATAGTGAGGGTGTAGGGGGTGGGGAAAAGAGATAAAAAAAACCTTCACAATTAGTAAGAAACAGATAAGGGACTTGTTAAAAAAAGAGAGAGAGGTATTGAATCTAAATTATTCCATGTTAGTCACCAGGGTGTGTATATCGGTTTTCCTGCCAGCACATGTGTACACACACATCTACACAAACTATGTCTAGACTAGAAAAGCAGGTCATATTTACCAACTCACTAATAGACATTGTTAAACAAAGCTGAGTACCTTTTAAAACATTTTAGCTGACCATCAACCATAGAGAGCAGTAATTGCTTTGATCCGATGCACAGCTGCAGCCCTGCACAGATATCTTTTGGCTTCACCACTGGAGCTTGTAAATTCTCCAAACTAAGCTTACACACCTTCCGGTGTCTGGTACAAAGATATCTATGATAATTCCAAAGTCCAGTTGCACAGTTCTCTTTAGAAATCATGAGCACTATGCAAGTTTACACAAGTTAAGCATACAAAGATCGGTTCACAGAACTTACTGGTTCCAATGGTGCTGCCAAAAGAGCACATATACACTGTAAGTCTGCAGCTCTATTCTGGTGGATAGCACTGACAGGCTCTTAATAAAACCAGGAGAATATGAGAGCTCCCCTAGTCACATAGCACTACAATTATTTTTTAAAGTAAAGTAAAACAAACAACAAGCAAGGAAATTAAATGCAGAAAAACCAACCTGTGTTTATACAGCAGTGACACAGTGAAGTCAAGATTACAAAAACATTGCACGAGAACTGCTTTGTTTTATTATTTCTGTTATTATTTCCAGTTAAAGATGTACCTCATTGTTACACTGCAAAGTCCCCAACTATTAGATTCAATGGAAAGTTTTCCACTGACTTCTGAGGAAGCGGAATCATGCCCATAGTCGTTATTGCAGAATTTGAAAAAGCTTGTGCAGGCACAAGTAGCTTAGTATGCTCCAGCTGCAGCTCTGTGTATGTTTGGGGAGCGTGGGGATTTTCAGACTCCCTGACTACGTCTAGACTGGCATAATTTTCTGCAAATGCTTTTAACGGAAAAGTTTTCCGTTAAAAGCATTTGCAGAAAAGAGCATCTAGATTGGCACGGACGCTTTTCCACCAAATCACTTTTTGTGGAAAAGCGTCCGTGCCAATCTAGATGCGCTTTTGTGCAAAAAAAGCCCCGATTGCCATTTTCGCGATCGGGGCTTTTTTGCACAAAACAAATCTGAGCTGTCTACACTGGCCCTTTAGTGCAAAAGGACTTTTGCCCGAATGGGAGCAGCATAGTATTTCCGTAAGAAGCACTGATTTCTTACATGAGATCGTCAGTGTTCTTGCAGAAATTCAAGTGGTCAGTGTAGACAGCTGGCAAGTTTTTCCGCAAAAGCAAACTTGCCAGTCTAGACACAGCCCGTGTGCTGTGGGGGCAGAGTTTTCCCAGTCATTGGATCTGGTGGCAATCACTCACTGCATTTGGCAGTCATGGAGCAGTGCTTTTGGGCTAAGAAAACCAGCACTGATTGGTGGAGGACCTCGTCATGCCGGTATGGGATGAAAAGCAGTGGCTGCAGAACTTTAGGATGTGTACAATAACCTTCCTGGAACGGTGTGCTGAAATGCCCCCCAAACTGCGGAACAAAGGACACTTGAATGAGAGTTGCCCTCTGGGTTGAGAAAAGTGTGGCAATTGCTGTCTGGAAGCTGGGCACTCGCAATTGCTATTGGTCAGTTGCAAATCAGTTTGCTGGTTAGTTTACCATTGGAGCTGGTTGCTGCAAGCATCCAGGGCATTCTGCTACTGAGGACCATGATTCTGGGAAATGTGCATGACATAGTGACTAGCTTTGTAGACACAGGATTCCCAAATTGGGGGGAGAGGGGCACCCATTCCGATTTTAGCACCAGCCCACCTTGCCAACAAGTATATTAACAGGATGGGATACTTCCTGATGGCACATGTGGATCACCAGCGGCATTTCACAGACATTAGTGAGGGATGGTCTACAAAGATACATGCTCCTTCGGAAACACTTTCCGGAACAAAAAACTGCAGGTGGGGGACATTCTTTCCAGACCACAAGATTATAGTAGGGGATATGGAAAACCCATTATGAACATGGGAGACCCAGCTTACCCCTTGCAGCCCTGGTTTGTGAAACCATACACAGAGCACCTGGACAGCACTAAGTAGCATTTTAACCAGTTGAGCGGGTGCCTCGTGGTGGTTAAATGTGCCTTGGGGAGATTGAAGGCAAGATAGAAGTGTCTCTATGGCCAGGGCTTGCCGAGCCATGGAGAGTCCCGCTCGCCAGCCGTGCTGTCCAGCGATCTGCGCATGCGAGATAGCCCAAACCCGGCTATTCCAGGTTGTAATCTACTCTCCACAGCCGCAGGCGAGTAGATTACATAGATTGTCGAGCCCTGTCTATGGCAAGCTAGACCCCTCTGAGGATGATATTCCCATGGTTATCACAGCATGTTACATTCTGCACAATTTGTGTAAGTCTAAGGGGAAATTGTTTGCTCAAGAGTAGAGCACTGAAGCACAGCACTTGGTTGCAGAATTTGATAAGTCAGACACTAGAGCTGTCAGAGGAGCTCATTGGACTGCTGTCAACCTCAGCGAGGCTTTGATGGAGACTTCTTAAAATGAAAGACACCGAAATAAACCTCTGTTACATTTGCTTACAGGCTGCACATACCACCACCTCCCACCCCCTTCCAATGCAACATATAGTCAGGAACATGCCTTGAAAGCCTGAACCTGGGATTTCAGTGACTAGTCTGCAAGATTGTTGAACAGTAAATAAAAGTGTAGAACTATTCTAAGTGTGTCTTTATTCATCAGAAAACAGGGCACTGAAGTGCAATCAAATATCTCCAATAGCTACTAAGGAAGGTACTGGCAAAAAGCGGGGGGGGGGGGGGGGGAGAGAAGTGCACAGGAAAAGGAGGCATCTCAGAGGAATAAAAAGGAATGTGTGTGTAGGCAGGGAATTCTGGACACAGAGTTTTGAATCTTTGGGGGGGGGGGGGGAAATACCTGCACTCCATAAGCCACAGCCACTTACCCTGCATCTCATCCCCTACTCCCTGGTCCTCAGAAAGCAGCTATTCAGACTGGATATGTCCCTCAGCAGTGGAGAACAGTTCTTGTCTGCCAGACACACCCAGCAACCAATGGAGAACTCTCTACCTCATCTTCTTCATCTACTATTTCAGCCTCCAGGTTAGGTCCTCTGTATACTATCTCAGTGCTTTCCGAAGTAACCTCAGAGCTTTTGGTGGAAGTGGGGGGAGGGGTCACCCAGGACAGCATCCAGCTCCTTACAGAAATGGCAGGTCTTTGGTGAAGCATCAGCGTGTCAGTTTGCTTTACAGGCCTTATGACAGACTTGTCCAAGTTCTTTAATCTTTGATCTGCACTGCACCATGTCCTGCTCATATACCTTTTCACACAAAGCTCAAGAAATGTTCCCATATATGTCCCAGATCCTGTGGGTCACTCTCAGCTGGGACTCAACAGAGAAGCTGATTGGGAGTTGTGAGCTATTTCCTGGAGGCCATAGTGATAAAACACCTCAAGGTATCTAAGCTATATGTTTGCCAACACCACAGGGAGGGTACATCTAGACTGTGAGGCTCTATCGGAAAAAGATGCAGAGTGCATTTTGCATATCTTTTTCCAATACTTTTTTTGGAAGAGGCTTTTCCGAAATTTGGTCTACCTAGACTGGGCCAAATTTAGGAAAAAACCCTCTTTCGAAAGCCCCCTTCTTCCTTGTGGAATGAGGAATACAGGAGCTTCTGAAGGAGCGTGTTTGCTTTTTTGCCAAAAAAGTGAAAGAGCAAACGCATTCTATGGACGCAGCGGAGGTTTTTTTGGGATACCTCTGGTATCCCAAACACCCCCCCCCCTCCCCCCCCGTCTCGCTGTACTCAGAGGGAAAAAGAAAAGAGTCCCTCATGAAGCTGGAATTTTTTTGGTGACAAAAATGGCCATATTTCCTGACAGAAGTCACATTGCAGTATAAAAACTCACGGTTTTGTTGAATAAAGGCACTTTTCCTCAACAAAACTTGCCAGTGTAGACAAAGCCATAGAGTTTCTTGGCCGGGGGGTGGGGGGGGGAAGGAGGGAGGTAAATAAAGAATCATTAATGGCCTACTGTCTCATTGTTACAGGGACAGATCTTCACAGAGGAACACCCAAGTCCTTCAGCTAGCTCATGATTCCTTTTGGTATAAGGCACTGACCTTATTCTTCCACGCACAAGATGAGCGCAGCCCTTCTGTGTGTGTGTTCTGAAAGCAATTGCTGCATGCTCAGAAACAGTTCATTATATCATCTCTTCATTTTGAAAAAGGAGACATTAAAAAGGGATGTGAACCAAAGCTGTTAGGTTTGGACATAGGAGTTGGGAGAGTGGGGGGAAGGAAATCAGATACAGGGATTTGGTCATCCCATTATAATGACAGAACCCATCTGTCAAGTTTGGATTCAAGTTCAAATACCTCCAAAATGCAGGGCTTGGGTTCAGGCAAGTAGAGTAAAACTCCCCACCTCTGGCTGAGGCAAAGGTTAAAAAAAGAAAATGAACTCCACTGAGAAGAGAGTAATTATAAAATCAGATCCCCCAGACGCCATTTTTATTTTCTTCTCTCCTGTAGCTGATTAAGGAGCTGGCAAAAGGAAGAAGTGTAATTTATCATCTGACTAGGGACAAGGAACTGAAATCTGCTTGCTGTGATGTTTCTGAACAGCTGGAAAAGAAAAGAGAAAATCTCTGTTACTAATTTAATATTGGACGTGACAAAAATAACTCAGCAGTATATCAGAAGGCAGACAGAGTAAACCAGCTAATGGTAAAGCCTGCTGTGAGATACCATTATACTTTATTTAAAGCGATAGGGAAGGTCCAAGATTCCTGTAAATCTCCTGTGACTGGCACATACCTGGTTATAGCCTTGAGTAAATCAGTCTGAGTAGTCCAAAATGATCTAGCAGGCAGCTATCTTTATAGACTCCAATAGAACCCTTTTTTGGTGATGTAATTGTTGCAATGCCTGGAAGAGTGAGAGATTTAAATATACTTCAGTCTATACCAAACTATCACTGCAACAACTCAGCTGTGAATGGTATTTGGGGGAGATTAACGGGGGTGGAGGGTAGGAGTGGTTATAAACAGCCATTTAGCAGCTCCTCTGCAGGGCAGCTGTTTGAAGCAGACCCGTGTGTCAGCATGAAAGAAGAAATGGATCCAGATCATCCTTGTCAAAGGGGATGTTATCCTCCACTAGTTTTGCAGAGATTTGTCTCAAGCGTTTTCTTATAAAGTAATCAAAAACCTTGTGCATTTTGGCTTAACACAGGACGCATCTCGATATCAAAACCACAGTATTAAAGGAGAAGCCACTTCCAACTTTAATGATCCAAAAGGTATATGAGAAGAGATGTTGAAAAAATATATTACACTATTACCACATTGCAACTCTAAGCAGTTGAATATTTGGGAATCAGAGGAGTTAACAGCTCATATAGAAGTTGCCCAAATATTCTGTCTAACATGAGTTATGTTATATTGCAAGTGTTGAGATCCATGTGCCTAAAATGCCACTGTGGATTAATGTGTAGGATATCAATGTTGGTGCTGACACACATAATGTAATTACCTCGGATTCATTACATGAAATAAGATCTGGATCCTCAGAGATTGGAGCCAATGGAGTTGTACTAGAGTAAAATCAGGATAACAGACCGATAATTCTGTCCACTCACAGAGTTCAGAGGGCCAACTCAGCATGAATCTTTCTCAATGGTGATGAATGGATATGCAAAAGGAGTTTCTTCCTACCCTTTCCTTACATATTTTGCATTGTGATGTATTTCTTCCCCATAGATGACAGGAGAGATCACATCCCTTGCCAAAGTCTGGAGTAAATCTACACTGAAGAGTTAATCTGAGTTCTTACACTGGGTTTAGCCTTAACCCCTCTCTCCAATGCACACACTGACAGGATTCATTTAGTCTTCCAGATTAACAGGAAGATTCAGTTTGACTAGACTGTTTATGCAGGAAAACCTTTAAGAAGAAATGGCGGTTTGATCACTTCCTTAGGTGTAGCCTGGAGCTGAAATGGAGCATTCACCTGCCCCCTGAAATCCCAAATGTACATTTGGACATGAAGAAAGATGCTTGTCTAATTCCATCTCATTTTACTGTCTGCAGGATTCCTTCAAATTCAAGAAAAAAAAGGGGGGGGGGGGAATGTTAAAGCCCACTCAAGTTAGGATGGCAAAAGGAATTCTCAACAACAGACCTTTTAATCAGAAGTGCTGTGCTGGGGACATCAGCTGAATAAATAATGAATAGATTGTACAAGCCACCTTGATTAATTAAACATTTACCCAATCAGTTAAAATGAAGCAAAAGCACTCAGAAGAATACAGGCAAAGGTTTAAATTAATGATAGTGGGGAGTAAGGAACCAATCTGAATCCCATCTCCTGTCTGGCCACTGGCCAAGAGGTGGAAAAGCACACACTAGGGCTGTGTCCAGACTCAGGGTTTTTTTCGAAAAAAGTAGCCTTTTTTCGAAAAAACTTCACCTGCGTCCAGACTCAAGCCGTGTTCTTTCGAAATTAAATCGAAAGAACGCGGCTTTTCTTTCGATGGCGGTAAACCTCAATTTACGAGGAAGAACGCCTTCTTTCGAAAGTTCCTCTTTCGAAAGAAGGCGTTCTTGAATGTAAATAGGGCTTCTTCGAAAGAGAGCATCCAGACTCACTGGATGCTTTCTTTCGAAAAAGCAAGCCGCTTTTTCGAAAGTTCAATGTGCAGTCTAGACGCTCTCTTTCGAAAGAGGCTTTTTCGAAAGTATCTTTCGAAAGAGCCTCTTTTGAAAGAGGCTTGCAGTCTAGACATAGCCCAAGAGGCCCTGCATACACTCCCACTGCACACCTTTCAACGTGAGACTTTCCTGAACCCAGCAGAACTATCTTGGTGGGGTTGCTGAACTGCGCCCCACCTCCTCTTTAGATCTGTTGAGATCGGATGGCCAACTCTCCAGGGCCAGATAGACCAGACTCCACTGCTATAAACTGCACCCACTCCATCGAGTCAAGGAGATTTGGCAACCTTCACCACCCCAGGCTACTGCTGAAGCTTGGAGCAGCTGCAGAGCCCTGGGCCAGTGGCAGGATCCCAGGGCTAGTGGGATTGGCAAGCTCTGTGGCAGGGCCAATGGGTACTTGGACCCCAAGGGCCAGTGGAGCCCATGGGACCAGCGAGTGGCAGGATCCCAAGGGCTGGTGGAGTCCACAGAGCCAGCAAAACCCCAAGGGGTTGGCAAAGCCCACAGCAGCACAACCCCAGGGGGCCAGCAAAGCACGTGGGCCAGCAGGATCCTGCAGGGGCCAGCTGGAGGTCTGAACAGGAGGAGTTGACGGTGGGACCAACTTTAAGGTGTGGGGAGGCCAGTTGTAAAACCTGGGGGTGCTGCAGCACCGCTGCACTCTTACTTCCCATACCTAGGTCTAAAACATGTCAACACCGATGCAACTCCTGGCCAGTGCTGACTCAGAGAGGAGTGTCATTTATTGACAGCCACTACACTTCATCTAGCCCCTACATTTTCCTTGGAGTCCTTCAACCCCAGGCAAAACTCTGCTTAGCTTTTGGTATTTGACAAAAATATAGCAGTAGGCTAGTTGGACATACTTGGAAGAATTCTCTCATCTCCCTCCTGAGCTGGCCTTACTGGGGAGGTCCTACCTACAAGGATGAATAACCCTCTTTTCTATTTAAGGAATTCGCATCTAAATTCCATCACACTATGTCAGGCTGGTCTGGTCTCTGCCAGCAAATAATTTTCTGAAGATAATTTTTCATATTTTTGAATGGATCAATATTTAAAACCCGTTAGTCATGAACCCTGCCATTTAGGTGCTAGTAGTTCTGAATTTAGTTATTACAAAGAAATATTGAACAAGGACAGCAGAAATAAAATCTAAGCTAATGTTGCTATGGTAGCCAGTGGCAACAACATTTGCTTAGGGCTGACAGGTAAACAACTGATTGTAGCTGGAGAAGGTTAGATGTCACTGATTAATATACATTAAAATGGGGGAAGGGGTGTGAATAAAAGCCAAGAGCTTTCCAGGATGAAGCTTTTCTTTTTTTGTAATTTTGGACCATTTAATTAGAATTCTAATACAGCTGCAACACAGTTTTTGTGTTTCAATTTGATGCAAGAGTTCAGTAATTGGAGTCCACAGTTCAGGTCATCAGTAATAATAGCATGTAATAACAGGGCATACTTTTCCTCTGCCACTAACATATTATATGTGAAGGAGAGGCAGAGATTTGCTAATTGTAAAGCTCTAGAATGCAAGAACAGGCTTTTAATCCACTGCCATTTTTATCTGAAAAAAATCCAAACAGTTGGGGATAGATACAGCTTTTCAGTTCTTCAGCTTGTTGCTTTGACTTTTTATTGGCTCAAAACGAGATCTGTGGAAGGGAAGAGGTTTATGCTATTTCCCCCACTTTATTCTGGATAAAGACCTGACAGATTTGTTTAAAGATGTTGAGAGCCAGAGGGAAGGGAGAGGCAAGGTTTTGCATATTTTTTTTTAAATAGATGTCTTGTTTTGCACAATTTTTCTGCAGGGAGAGAACTAGCAATATTATTAAATCATTAAAAATGAAACCTCCAGGAAAAAATTAAACCTCCAGGAAAGCAACTTTCATTCAGACGTTATAAAACTCATGTTTTTTCTTTAGTTTTGTTAACATTTAACTCACATGTCTGGGAAACATTTGGGAGAAGAGATGTCTTTGTTAGAAATTCAACATTTCCAGTCCATCAAAAAGCTTGTGTAGGTTCATTTCAATACCACAAACAAGAAAGGGGATTCATATTTGATTTCCCTAATTTTCTTACAATAAAAAGTAGAAAAATAAAAGTTTCCTCTAAATTAATAATTACAAATATTTAAATTAGACATTTGCTAGACACCTTTGCTGTGCTGTGATTTATGTATTGAAACTGAAGTGAAATATCATTATTTTACAATAGCCAAGATACAGATTTGATATACACTTGACAGGTGAACAAACATGAACTTTGCTCCCAGTTTCACAAATGGCTTTGTAAGCCTCATCTGCAAACCCTGCCTTGAGCCACTCTTGTTCTTTTTCTTTGCTATCAAAATAGAGAATCTATTGTGTTGTTGTGAAATGAGTTAATAAACCAATGTTACTGCATTCAAATTAGGAAAATCCCTTCTTTCTTATTTCAGTTATACTATGTCCTTCTCCCTCAACAGCTTTTGGGTTTTAGTTTCAGTAGGGCTACTAAGCTAGTTTTCCAGATAAGGATGCTTCAGACTCTCAGATCACAGAGTCCACCTAAGTTGCTGGGCTCTTCACTATGCCTACTTTAACAGGTGCTGCATGATGCGGAACATGCGTTTGTTTAATGCGGTGTGGACTCCCTTAGGAATCAGCATGTCTAACTCTTTCCCAGACCTGCGTGGGACACATCTGTGGTGGTTACTTTCTTCTGTTTAACTAGGAAAATGAAGCTAGCCCTCATTTCCTTGATCCACACACACACCATTTTGAGCATATTATCTATCCTCTCTGACCAGCCCCAGTCATCTCCCCCCCCCCCTGCAGTCAGCTCACATGGAATTCAGCTGGGCCTGGTCTAGATCATAACCCTTGAAGCTGGAGGTCTGAATCCAACACTAGCTTTATAGGGGAATCCAAATGTCTTGAAATGTTCCTTTTCCCAGGACCACAATATCCAATGACTGCACCCTGCCCTCCCCCAGAAAAATAGATGAGAAGGGACAGAGGGACTGCAAGTTTCCCTGTGCAACAGACAATCCCTTCCTAGGATAAGGGTTTCAAAGTTGGTGAGAATACTGGGAGCCTTCACCCTTAAACTCCTGCTACTTGAGTCACAGGTTCTGACTTTTCAAAGTGGTAGGGCTACCTCTGCCCTAGCCTCGCCCCCACTCCACTTCTTCCACCAAAGCCCCATCCTGCCCCTTCCTGACCCATTTCTTCCTGCCCATTTGTGTTCCCTCCCCCAAGCATTCTGCAACCTCACTTCCTCCCCATCCCCAAATGCTACCAGTCAGCTGATAGCAGCAGGTGGGAGGTGCACAAAGGGAGGGAGAGGCACTGATCCACAGGGTCAACCAGCAGGAGGGCAGCACTTGAGGGAGCTGATGGGAGACTGTCAATGGATGCTCAGCACACACCAGTTTTTCCTTGTTGGAACCCATCACCTGGGTATCCTTGGGAAACTTCACTCCATCTTCACAGACCCCAGGCTGCAAGCAGCATCTCAGATTCCTGGTTAGTCTGTGCCCATCCTCCTCCAATTGATTTAAATATGAGCAAATTATTCTCCTTCTCACCAACCTGGACCTCATCCTCACAGCTGCCTTCCAACAATTATACAGACCCCTATGCTGAATTAAAGCTATTACAGTGAGGCAATTCCCTCCTAGGACCAGCCTGACAGGTTTCACATAATTAATGGAAAGGTGACTTTTGCACCACTGAATTGAGATACAGCCTTCTCCGGATGCTTGTGATGGTTGTAGCCTATGCTTTGACTAGACAAAAGACTACTATTTGAGAGGGGCAAATTATAATCTAGATGATAAAGAACAGCTTTGATGAATGGGAGGGGTATTACCCTTTTCTGGAAATCCCAGCCATTCAGTTAACTAAATTGCCTATGAGGGTTAAATCCAAAGACAGGGAATCTCCAGGAGATTTTGGCAGGGAACCAGGAGAGGCAATGAAAAGAGTGAGCATTTCTGAAAAAGCAGGAATTGTCTGCTGCAGGGAGACAGATTGAAGTACATGTCTTCCCTCCCCGCAAAGGAGAGAGGAGTTAAGCCAGGAACAAGACATGGAATTTCCAGTGATATCCATGACTAGAGAAGGACTAAATCTTGGAACAGCAGATATGTAAGTAAACAAGAAATGTTTAGTTAAACAATCAGTTGGTTTTGGGGTGGGGGGGTTTTTTTTGTTTTTTTTTTTTTTTTGGTTTGTGAATTCCTCTGTGCTGAGCCCATATATGCTGCTCCACCCCCCCCCCCCCTCCGTACAATGTAAATTTTAAACTGAGTCCCAGGGAAGCAATTCTCTGTGCTAATTCTCTGGTTTTTCCCCCGTTGCTCTGTAATACCTAGTAACCAAGTGTGCTTTACCAACTACTGTATGTCTTTGTTTTTTTAATAAAACAACCTTTTTAAGACTATGATCTGATTCCTCTGTCCTAGAAGGCAGGAGGTTGTGTGTGCACATGCCTAAAACTGAAAGGTCAGCAATTATGAATTTGTTTTAAGCTCTTTCCTGAGAGGGTTGAAGAGCTTGGGGGACCCCACAGGAAGAAATTCCCAAGTGCTTCTGAGGCTGCAGCATGGAGAGGGGCTGGGGGCAGAAGAAGCTGCTGTGAAGCAGCCTCTGTCTGTGGTGGGCCCAAGCTCCTCACAGACAGAGGCTGCTCCGTGGCGAGCCCGGGCCTGCTGTGGATAGAGACTGGTCCTCAGCAGCAGCCTCTGTTTGTGGGAGGGAAAGGAAGGAGGTTTGCTGGGGACCAGCCTTTGTCCATAGTGGGCCCAGGCTCACTGTGGACAGAAGCTGCTCTGTGGGAGGGAGTTGGAGCAACCTCTGTCTGTGGGCAGCTCAGACCCCCCACAGACAGGGGCTTCTGCCACCCCACGCTGCTTCCCCTGTACCAGAGGCAGCAGTATGGGGTGGCAGGCAGTCTGCACGGGGAGCTGTTTTTTAAACTGGCTCCCCTCATGCATTGGCTCCTGCCTGGCACCCCACACTGCTGCTTCTGATACAGAGGCAGCAGCTCAAGGAGGCAGGGGCCTCCCTGGGAATGGGGGCTCCCTGGGAGTGGGGGCTGAGCACACTGGCTGCTGGCCTCAGCCCCACGGACTATACAATAGTCAAGTAACCAATAAGAATTTATGTAGTTACTAGACTATTCAATTACCCAATATCTAGCATCCCTACTCCAGTCCTATGGCCAGCCCCCATGGGAGGTAGAGATAGAGCACCACCCAGCTCTGCTCTGGCCTGAACATGGTTTTCTGTTCCCATATCTGCAGCCCTAACCTGGATTACCTTACCCATGTCCATGTCTCACTCACCACCCACCTCCTGGCTGTGTCTAGACTGGCAAGTTTTTCCGCAAAATCATCTGCTTTTGCGGAAAAACTTGCCAGCTGTCTACACTGGCCGCTTGAATTTCTGCAAAAGCACTGACGATCTCCTGTAAGATTGTCAGTGCTTTTGCGGAAATACCATGCTGCTCCCGTTCGGGCAAAAGTCTTTTTCCGAAAAACTTTTACGCAAAAGGGCCAGTGTAGACAGCAGAGATTTCTTTTCCGCCTCTAGATTGGCCACAGACACTTTTCCACAAAAAGTGCTTTTGCGGAAAAGCATCCTGCCAATCTAGACGCGCTTTTCCGAAAATGCTTTTAATGGAAAACTTTTCCGTTAAAAGCATTTCCGGAAAATCATGCCAGTGTAGACGTAGCCCCTGAGTTGTGGCCCTGCTTCTGGCCCAGCTCTGGCTGGAGGGACATGACCCTGAAAAGTTTGGGTATCACTGCCATAGGGCCTCAGTTCAGAGTTCCAGGAGCTGGCAAACTCCAAGTGGAGGTTACATATGCTGCAGGATTTAAATCCAGTTTACTAGGGAAAATTTGGAGTCTCACTTACAGAGTGGAGTAGAGCAGACAAATGGTTGTCTTAGAAGTGGAGTTTAGAAATTGGGGGATTGACTCAGAATGTGATTTTTGGTATAAGAAGTATACATGAAAAGGCAAAGAAACAAATAGTAACTGTTAGAGATGTGGAGTGAAGGTAAGTATCAATTAACCTGTTTGTAGATTTAAAAAAAAATACCTCCCAAGTTTGGTATAGATCAAAGTCTGATTAATATTCACACTTTGTTTGCCAGATCTATGTATTTTTATTTATAAAGAATTACGTGGGAGGGCAGTGGTGTAGTTTAATAAAAAAGCCACACTCTTGTTTTGAAAGACAGCCTACAGTAATTCTTCAGTGCCAAGATTGTCTCTTACTGTATGTAAACATTTAACAAAGAGGCTCTGATTTCAGTTGGGCCTCTAGGCTCCACTGTACTACAAACAATGAGTATAAACACCAAGAGCTCAGAATTCAAGAGCAAATCTGCTAGTGTCAAAGCTATGCTGGAGAAAAGGAGACTGCAGTTTTCTGGAGCACCACGCTAACCACATGACAACCTTTATTCTAAACTAGGCAGGTCTGAAAACTTGATCGTATTCCTTCAATTTGATGTAGCAGTCCATATTTCATTCTGTATTGCCCAAAGATTGCTCATGGAGCAAGGGCACCATTTATGGGGACTAGGAGGGCAGTAGCTCCCCTCCTGAAGTTGGAATCCCTGGATTTCATACTTGAGGTCTGGCTAAAACTGCATGCCCTGACTCCAGACACAGGTCTTAACTGCAACAGAGTTTGAGCTGCTTGCAGTTTTGCCTTTGGTGCAGGGAATTTGTTATAAAAAGAGGGAGGCAGGGTGATTAAGAATAACAAAAGGTTGGGCATTCAAGTAATTAAAGGATGATTAGATCATCATGAAAACATTGCTGGATATGCCACTTAAAAGATAGGAGAGTAGAAACGAGTGTTGTACTGCTGGGATTTGCATTTGAATCACTACTGTTAAACTTACAAATATTCTTGAAAATGTGATGAACAGTGACACTAATCCAAAGATAACTCCAAAGAGTTACAAAGGGATCTCACAAAACGGAGTGATTGGGGAACACAAGGACATATGGCATTCAGTGTTAATAAGTGCAAAGTAATGCACATGGAAAAATATAATTCCAACTATACATACAAATATTGAGGTGTTTAAAATAGCTGTTACCACATGTGGTGGGCCCCTCCTGCCTGCCCTCTTAGATCCAAGGCCCTCCGGCCTGAGTCCACAACACAATTTAAGTCTGGCCCTTTAAGGCAAGGCCACAGCCTTCTAACCTGAGTCCACAACACGGTTTAAGTCTGTAGTGGGGACGCACCCTTAGGTAGGGGGACGCAGGCCCACCCTACACCACATCCCGGCCCAGGGCCCTGTGAGCAACTGAGTAGAGGGTCAGTCCCTCGGCGGGGCAATTCAGCCGAAACGTACCAACGTTCTCAGGGCAGGAGGGGCGGTTCCTGCTCCTGCCTTGGGCCACTTCTTAGCTGGTTCCCAGGGGTTCCTTCCCATGTACTCGCCCAGTTGGCTGCAGCCTCCAGGCCAGCATCTCCCCGGCGGGCCATCCTTGGGTTGCACCAGCTCACCTCCATGTCCCCTCCCAGCCTCTCCTGGAGTCTCCAGTGACAGCTGTGCAGGCGCTCCCTTCACCAGTCCTTCTCCTCCAGCTATCCCATCAGATTGACTTCTTCCCCAGGCTTTTATGTTTGAGCTGCAGCCCGGGCATGCTCGGTAGGGCTGCTGGGCGAGGCCTCTGCAGCCAGGTAACCCTGGCTGGGCCCTGCAGGCTCAGTGCAGGGCTGCCTCGCCCCCTCACACCACTCAAGAAAGATCTTGGAATCATTGTGGATAGTTCCCTGAAAACATCTGTTCCATGTGCAGTGGCAGTCTAAAAACTAAGAAGCTAACAGAATATTGGGAATCATTAGGAAAGGAGTATATAAGAGAAAATATCATATTGCCTCTACATAAAGTTATAGTATGCCCATATCTTGAATACTGTGCGTAGATCTGGTCACTCCATCTTAAAAAGATACATTGTATTTGGACAAGGTACAGTAGGAGCAACAGAAATGATAAAGGATAAGGAACAGCTTCCATATTAGGAGAGATTAACAAGACTGGGACTTCTCAGTTTAGAAAATAAATGATTAAAGGTTAGGGTGATATGTCAAAGGTATAGAAAAATCATGAATTATGTGGGAAAATAGAATAAGGAAATATTATTCATAACATAAGATTCTGACAATTAAATGTATAGGCAGCAGATTTAAAACAAAACAAAATAATTTTTTTACAGTTAACTTGTGGAACTCTTTTCCAGGAGATGGTGGAAAGGCCAAACCATAATATGGTCCTAATAAGAACAAAATAAGTTCAACGAGGATAGGTCCATGAATGGCTATTAACCGGAATGGATAGGGATGGTGTCCCTAAATTCTGTGGCTATATCTACATTGCACTCTCTTGTGCAAGAACATATGCAAATGAGGCACAGCTATGAATATCGCCATGCCTCATTTGCATATGTTCTTGCACAAGAGAGCACAATGTAGACACATAGCTTGTTTGCCAGAAGCTAGGAATAGGCAACAGAGGATATATCATGATAATGATATTTTCTGTTTATTCCCCTCTGAAGCACCTGGTATTGGCCACTGTTGGAAGACAGGATACAGGACTAGAAGGACTATTGGTCTAACCCAGTATGGCTATTATGATGTTGTTATACATATCTGAAATGTATCTGCCCCCTTGTTATACCCACCAAACCCTAATCCCTTCCAGAACTGAGAGTGAGTCCAGGAGTCCTGACAGAGTCTGTCTCTCTCCACATTTAGTAACAAAACAGGAATATACTTTAAAATGTTAAGGCTAACCAGTGTTCCTTAATTGACTTGCCACAAGATGTCAGAATAGGTTAATGTTAGAGCTGAGTGAGTCTAATATTAATGTAATTTTCTTTCTTTTATATAGGAATTAGATACAGTGCTCCTGTCAGCTAACTGCTAAGTTGTCTGCCAAAAAAGTAGAGTTTTCCATTGCCTTGTTAGCCCCTGGAGAAATGCGATGCGTGTGTGTGTGTGTGTGTGTGTGGCGGGGGAGGGAGAATAGGGTGGATAGGCCTGGTTTCTCTCCCCCTCCTCCCAAATTTGGTGCTTGGCTTGTACTGAACATGCTCAGTAACACTGCTGAAGCCTCTGCTCTCAGTCTGCCCCTCCATGCTCTCACTCTCTTCTCCCCTGCTATCATGGCATTCACAGGTTGCTTCACCCACATCATCAAAATCCGAAATGGCACCCCTTCCCATGAGATCTATTGGATTGTCTGTATTTTTCTTTGCTGCTTTTTTTACATTAAGCAATACTATAGTAAAAGTTTAGATGAATTGGTCGTATTAAGTGTAATTAAATAATTTAAAAAAATAATTCATTTATGTGATCCAAACAAGCTAATGAAGCACTTTCTCCCCACCAAATTCTTTTTTGGTCACGTGATCAGAAACCCAAGAGCTTACTTCAAGAATTGTAAACTGTGTGTGCTGATTGGAATTTCAGATGAGACATAACCACCATTGTGGGAGGCAGCATGCTCTGAAGGAGCAAGCACAGGGTAGGAGAGTCATATTTCAGGTATAGATGGATAGCTGCATTCAGATATCATGCTGGTGAGTGCATCAAACACAGAAAGAGAGAGAGGCAGAAATCCTGGATTTTGTTACTAGTAACCATTTGTTTAGATCTCAACTTGCTTGCTGTTTCAGGGAGTACCAGCCTCGATGATTTCTCTCTCCCCCACAGCTGAGGGAATTTCTGGTCAGTCTCACTAATATATTATTGAAATTTATTTATGTATCACAGAAAGTGTGCAAGGTGCCTGGCACATCTCCTGTCCAAAGGAATTTTACAAACAAAGATAAATACAAGTACAAGACTAGATCTGGGAGAACAGCCCAAGTAAGGAGAGCTTTCAAGTAAGGAGAAAAAAAGATTCTTGGCAAAGGTGGATTTTAATTTATTTATATATAAATGCCATCACCTAGCTCTTATAGGGAACTTTTCTAGCTCACCTGATGAAGTGGATTTTACCCACGAACACTCATGATACTATACATATTTTTGTTAGTCTCTAGGTGCCACGGGACTACGTGTTTTTAAAGTTACAGCTGAACATGGCTACTCTGAGATTTTTCATAGGTAGTTCTCAAAGCATTTTGCAGAGGTGGCCCTGTATCATTATCCCTGGTTTTTACAAGAGGGGAAATGGGTTGTGCAAGGTCACTGAGCAGAGCCAGGAACAGAACTCAGTATCTAAGGAAAGAGAAAGAAATGACTTGTGAGGAAAGAGCAAAAGTGCAAGAAAAAGAATGGAGAGGTGGTGACGTGTGTGGGAGGAGTGTAAGTAGTAAGCAAGAAAGCAGAAGGAAATGAAATCCGGGAGGGAAGTATGGGGGGAGTGAAGCTTAAAGGTGATGACAAGGACCTCAGATTTGATGTAATATGAGACAGGAAGGGATTTGAGGCAGCTGGGGATGTGGACTGAGTGGCAGGAGAGAAAGATGTCTTTAGCAGCTGTGTTTTGATTAGCGTGGAATGAGGAGGAGGAGCTGGAAAAAAACTTATGCTAAGCAAAGCAAGGACAAGGGACTTAACAGTAGGAGTGGCCAGAAAGGGGCATATTTGTTGATGTTCAGGGGGAAAATAAGAAGTAACAAGCCTTACTCAGACAAACTGAACATAGAGAGGGCAGGAAAAAGAGGAACCAGAGATTATACTGGGATTGTCACCATTCCTGTGCCCCAGGCTCTCCATTTTTATTTTGCCCGTGTTCCTATTTCACTTCGTCTTTTCAGTCTAGAGCTGGGATGGACAATCATTTTTTGATGGGGTGGCCACATCAAGATTTTGGTAAGTGGTCAAGGGCCGGGCTTCTTTATGGAGTGACTGTGGGGTCTGGGATGGAGGCTGGGTACAGAAGGGTGCTAGGGGTAGGGGACTGGGGTGCAGGAGAAGGCATGGGGTCTGAGAGGGGGTCTGCTTAAAGGAGGGGCTGTGATCTGGGGCAGGAGATTGGAGTGCAGGGTCCAGGAGGGGCATATGGGTTCAGGAGAACAATCTGGCCTGGGAGAGGGTTTAGGAGGGGTACAAGGTTGGCAAGGGAGTTGTGGGGAGGGAGAGGCAGGCTTTGTCTGGAAGGCACTTACCTAAGCACTACCTGGCAAGCAGCACTCTCAGGCAGGCTCCCCCATCCCAGTCCCAGACAGCTGGCTGGCAGTGCATGTGGCTCTCTGCACTGCCAGCAGGGCAAGGGAGGGCGGGAGGAAGAGGCTTCATGCACTGTCCCTACCCCCAGTAAAATCTCTTATCTCCCATCAGCCAGTGTGGAATAAGTGTGGAATAAGATCTGATCTCTTGGCAGAAGTTCCACACTACAGTAAGTAGCTTCAGAAAGCTGGGTCATTTACACAATCCATGGCACTCTGTATTAGGGATGTCTACGGGTAGTCAACTATATGATTAACCCATAAGCCTAGGCTTATCAGTTAATCTTGACTACACACATTTCTCTCTCCCCCTTCCTCACCTCCTGAGGCAGCCAGGGGGGAGGAAAGGGGAGAGGGACAGGCAGAAGCCAGTGCTGGAGAGAGCGGGCTTAAAAGGGTAGCTTATTTCAAGGTAATTTTGAAATAAAGCACTGTTCCAAAACGTCCCTTAATTCACATGGAACGAGAGTTACAGGGACACCAGAATAACCCGTCTGTTATTCCAGCATCCCAAAACAGCACCGCAGTCTAGATGTAGCCTACAAGAGCTGCAGAAGGAAGCAGGGTCATTTTCCCAAGTGCCAGACTGATTTGTCAAGGTCTTATAGGCTGCATTGTGCCACATGCAGCCCATGGTTCTATTGTGTGCACAAAGACCTATCTTGACTTGTTGATCCATTGGACTCACCTCATGTTTTCCAGTCTGCCTAACTAATAATCCCATGATTACAGGGCAGGTGACCTGCATGCCTACATTCTTGTCTTTGACCCAAGTTAAAAAAAAAATCAATGGCCTGATTTCCTTATTTGTATTGTAATGTTGTGCCCATTGAAGGCCTTCAATACATATTGTAATGTAGTTAATTAATTTCCTAACTTTCAAAAAGTGTTTCCAACTTTGGGATTCCCTTCCAAAAAATCTCCAAACCAAATCCAACCCTAATGTTACATCTTCAGTTTCAGTGAACACCATCCTTATTGTAAAAAGAATGCATAGAAAAAAATATCACTGACTTATTCAGGGAGGAGGTATATGGAATTTCAAGCCAAAAATGTGACAGATGTATTTAAGATTCAACCTACATTTTTAAAAAACAATGCATGTTTCTCTTGCTCCAGAAAATTAGAGAAATAGGTTTTTGATAAGCAGTGAGAATTTGCTTAGCTCTGATCCCCTAGGGTAGCATCCAGTGCAATATGTTGCCATACTTGCTTCAACCTTATGGAGAGGTGGGATCTACTTCTCCACTGCTTTACACGTTGCGTAGCCATCTGCATCTGTTGCAGATTCTATTTAAAATTCAGCGTTCTGGATCTGGTAGCAATTTCTTTAGTTTGCGTATATATAACTGCACAAGGATACAGCAGTGCAGAACAAGATACCTGGTGTCCAATCCTTATTCCAGGTTACAAGAAAAAGCGTACAGAAGAGGAGGTCGCTATCAACTACTGCTGCACAAATTTAGTTTATGGTAAGGTAGGCCCAAGACTGTATCTAGTCCCCTGGTGTCAGAGGGACTGGCATAGGTGGGTGAAGAAAACTTGCACAGTATGTTCCTGCTGGTCCTGATTGAAGACACTAGTATTGGTTCTTTACATTAGTGAGTAAAAATGTACATATTCAAACACACACAAAACCTGAAAGCAATAGTTGTCATATAGACCACAAGATGGCGAGCTTTAGCATCTGTTTAAAGGAGGCTACATTGCAAACACCCACCCTGCATAGAATAGAACATTAAATGACCGTATCTCACTTTTTAAAATGCTTTAGGTCTTAAAAAGAAGAAAGCAAGGCATGAATGAAATGTTAAGGATGAGAGTGGAGCTGGGCTTGTCATACAGAAGTAATATTGCTGCCCTTATCAAATTAAGGAATAGTAAAAGTTCCCTTACAATCTAATTACATTAAATTATTTAACTTATAAAAACAATAGGTTTTACAGTAACACCTGAGGCAAAATAATCAAAAAAGCAAAAGCTGAGTGACAGAATTCTGTATCCAAAGAGCTAATAGCCATTATTAATATTATTGGGGGGCTGACTTGAAAGGGGTGTTACTAAAATTACAGTAATATCTCTGCACTAGTATATGGCTCCCTGTTCAAATTTGGGGGGATATATTACTCTGACAGCAATCTCATTGATGTCAATGGAACTAAAGCAAGAGATTATTTAATGTAAGTATGGGTGGCAGAATCTGGCTCTCTGTGAAAGGGATTTCAGAACAGTTTTCATCATATGTTAACAGCTCCTGGCAAAGAGAATGATAGTGAATAGCCCAGAAGGGTATTTTGCTTATGGAGATGATTTATTTACTCAGTGCAGAAATCCCTCCTGAAAAATGGCATGGTGCCTGTAGGAAACCCGGAGATGCCCCAGGTCATGTATCTCTAGTCATTTGATTTTCAGATTGCTTCAACTGATTATACATCACCATGTGCTTTGAACAAAAATGAAAGGGATAAGTACAGGGTGTTTCAGTAAAGACACCAGTGAAGAAGTCAGTAGAAACACTGAAGAGATAAGAGTCCATGTCAACTCAATCTGCACATCTTAAACATGTGCCTCTATATTATCAAAGCAGCAGGCAGGGATTTCTGTGCAGTTCCTATTAACTTTAATGGGTACTCATGTGGCTAAAACCCCATGCTCCACTTTGAAAGAGCACTTGACATGTGTGGATGTGGCTGCTTCATCCGTGTGTTCTATACACCACCCCGTGTTGAGCTTTTCATTAATGTAACTGTAGTTAGATTCTGTTTCTAAAGGAAATGTGTCCATTGGCAAATCAGAAAGCATTTCTAACACACCAGTTCATGAGTAGGAATCCAAGATGAAAAGAAAGAAGAAATCCATCACCCACAATATTAGCATAAGCTCCACTTAGTATTCAGGCACCCAGCCCAACTACTTCGGCAAATAAAGGTGAAATGAAATGTGATGAAGGAAGGAACTACAGGACCAAGGAAAAATATTTAACAGGTATTGTTCCTTTATGGAAGAGAGACGCCTAGATTTCTAAAGTAGTCATCCAAAACAGAAACTCATGTCTCATATAGCGGTGGTCTGGGGAGGTTTGGTGCTACCCGAAATTGAATCCAGTATGGATCTCATGATAGTGAACTCTTCTGAAGAAGTGGATTGTGCCCAGGAAAACTCATGATACCATATACATGTTCTGTTATTATTTAAGGTGCTACTAGACTATTCATTGGGGGGTTTTTAAAGTTTTTCTTACAAGTTGATCCTTCTAGACTGTATCCACACAAAAAACTTGGGTCAGAAGTGAGGGCTCCCCCATCTGGGATTTGACCCAGAGCTAAAACAACAAGAGAATCAAATCTGAACATTCAGCCCCTATCACTGCATGAATGAGTTTGGATTCATGTCTCATTTGATCCATCTCTAATTTGGGGCA
This sequence comes from Pelodiscus sinensis, assembly GCF_049634645.1. NCBI lineage: Eukaryota > Metazoa > Chordata > Testudines > Trionychidae > Pelodiscus > Pelodiscus sinensis. The sequence goes on from NC_134717.1 coordinate 31,882,417, forward strand.
GGGCAGTCTTCCAACACACCAGGAATGGTAGAGTTTATCAAGATGCAGACTGATTAGAAAGTAGAGGGTGTGTGTGGTAGAGGGTAATTCCTTAATCTGAAAAGCTAGATATGTTCTGATGCTCAGAGGTTTATTGCTTAGTTAATGTTGTTTGATCGTTGGCTGTAAGGCAGAATTCATGTACTGGCACCCAACTGGCAAAATAAAATAAGACAGTGGGCAATATATTTTTAGTTCTTTCAGTTCCTTCCGCAGCACAAGGGCACCTGCACCAATGTAGATTCTATGACACAGAGGCAAAGCTAGGATTTTGGGAAGCATACACTCACAGCAGATATTCATGGTCTGTGTGGTGAAGCTTTATTTGAGTACCCTCGCTGTGTGTCACAGGAATGGGGATAAAGCTGGGTGAGCCCAGTGGATCTGCTACTACAAGATCCATCCACAACATCTCTGTATTGTGCTGCAACCTCCACAGCCAATGGCAAGTTTTTCTCTTATCCAGTGCTATTCACCAGCACACAGTGCACTTCCTAAGAAAAAGCTTGATTGGTCTCTAAGTCACATTCATGAGAAAACTCCCATTGCCTCCAGTGGTGCAGGATTATGCCTTAAGGGTGGATCTAGAGTCCCCGATTAAGGTCCATCATCTTTTGGCAATACATAGCTATAAAAAGGGTTAGGACAACATCAGGTTCTGTGTTTTTTTTTTTGTTTTTTTTTTTTTTTTGCAAAAGAGACCTGGCCGGAAATCACTCCCCTTTCACACACAGATCAACTCTCCCTTAAGATTTCATTGTCTGCTTTGACCCTCCAAGGAGATGAACCACGAGTGTGAAAAACTGGTTGAAATATACAACTATCCCTGGGAACTAATGACAAACATACAAAAGAAAGTGACAAGAATTGTTGGGTGCCACTGCCAACCATCTGCTTGACAGAGACCAGTGTACCAACCCAGATACTGAGCACTGCTATGGCCATGGGAGAAAGCTGAATGAAAAGATGGTAAAGATGCTCAGGGCATTAAGGTAAAGGATGAAGGAAAAGTGTCTCCTCCTCTTCCCTTTCATAGTAATTAGGGAAGAAGTAGCTTGGCACTGGAAGGGCACAGTCAGGAAAGACTGGTGAAGGAACAGGAACATTCTTCCTTAACATTTTTGTGGTTTCCCCCCTTCTACCACAACTTCTTCACTTTCAAAGTTTTCAGCAAATTCTAGTCTGCATCCAGCTAACAGGGCATGAGGGAATGGGGAGAGTGTTGACATGGTTCCTAAACATGAATGGGACAGCCATTTTAATAATTTGATAGTAATTCAAATTGGATTTTGCAATCAGTTGGATATGAACACAAATCCAACCTAATGCCGGCACCCACACTCACATCAGGAAAGTGGTGCAAAGAGGGACATAAATGAGTGATAGCAAGACTGACAAGCATAGGTACATTTTTTCTTCTTTATTCTAAGGTTTTATACTGTGAACACCCATCCTGTCATATTCAAGCCCCTGACTGGTAATAACATGGCTACAATACAGGGTGCTTTGTCTCAAGTACAGTAACAGAGTGTGGAAGAGACCAGGCATATGCATGTTGCAGTTGTGTGTGTTGTATTTTTCTTTCCTTGTGCTGTTTGATTATGGATGAGTTTGTGTAAGGACTAGTGTGTCTTCAGAGTATCCTTTGACAGTACATCTCTTTGGACTTCCAGTACAGTTGCAAAACCACCTAGGCAATCATTGCTGGGGCACTAAGGAGAAGGAGAGGAATTGTTGAGGGCTTTTTTAAAAAAATCCAGCAATGAAGATTAAGGAGGCTGTAAATATTTATAGATAGAAGGTCCAAGGATTACACTACACTCCAAAACATTAAAAGGGTGGGTCTTGAACAAAACCCAGCTGGAAGTTGCACTTTCAAAAGACACTCCTTTGTAACACTGAATATTTAAGATTACTTCCCACTTCAGATCCATACAGGGCTAAGCAGCCTGACAGAGTTCAGCATGTAAATAGGTATAATAATGGAACTGAAGAGGCTAAGTTTCTCTCACTCATTTTCCTCTCAGACATTCCAGTGTGCATGCACTTGTATGTAGCTCTCTTGCCAAAACAGTTGATAAAGCCCCAGCTAACATGAAGAGCAAGTAGTTTATTTCAGATGGATTTCTCTTGAAAAGGATTAATCTGTGCAATATTTAGATTGCTCTGGAATCAAATATGTTAACTGAGTATTTTTCAGAGGTGCCTGATTCTCCACAGAGTAGTGCAGTACTGGGAGATTTTAATATCACTTTAATTTAGATAATTAGGCAAGATGTAGAGAGGGAGTGATCTGCTATTCCTAAATCAATTTTCTCAAAGCATTTGGGGAGAGGCACCAGATTGCCTTTTAAAGACCCCAGTGAGAAAATGAACCTCTGATCCTACTGTACTTTTCAGAGCTAAGACTTGAGGCTCCAGGCTTATCTACACGTGGGGGAAATGCACTCTTTGGAGTGTGATTTCTAAAGCACTATAATGGGCCAAGGGTTAATTGGTCTGCGTGGACCTTGGGTGCACATTGAATGTTCCCTAGCACACACATTGGCAATAGTGCTGTTTGAAACAGAACCCCTTAAAAGTGAGCTCGGTGAGTCTCAACAAACCATTTAATGCACAGTGATTGGTGTGTGTTAGAAAACACACCCTTTTAGCCCCTCACCCAACCACATAGACAAACCTCCAGGCACCTCAAGGCTTGCTGCTCTTGGAAAGAGGTGTGGCTACAGTTAGTGGCTGGTTGGGATTACCAGTGATGGGCATATGTAAGCAGGTGGGGAAGTTCCCTTGGGCTGTGCATCCATAATTGGAATTGTTTAGTTTTGGGTAAGCTCTGAAACTACAGCCCTGAGTACTTGTGGTCATTAAATGTGCTCACATTTTTCAAGACAGACAGTTCAGCAGTGACACTGGGGTTAAGTGAAATTTTTCCACTACTGTCTTGTACCATCTTCAGAGCTTTCCTCTTCTTCTGAGTGGCTGTGTCTACACTGGCGCGAACTTGCGCCAAAGCGGCCGCTCTTGAGCAAAAACTTGCTGTCTGTCTACACTGGCTGCGTGTTCTTGCGCAAGTAAACTGACATTCTAATGAATGAAATCAGGGCTTCTTGCGCAAGAACTATGATGCTCCCGCTCAGGAAGAAGCCCTCTTACACAAGAGCTCTTCCAGAAGAGGCCAGTATAGACAGGCAGCATGAATTTCTTGCGCAAGAAAGCCCTATGGTTAAAATGGCCATCAGAGCTTTCTTGCACAAGAGAGCATCTACACTGTCATGGATGCTCTTGCGCAAAAGCACATGCCAGTGTAGACACTCTCTTCTGGAAGAGTTTTTGCACAAGAACTCTTCCACAAAAGAGTTCTTGCACAAGAAGCTGCCAGTGTAGACGTAGCCAGAGGTGAATGTAGCTCTTGTTTGTCTGGGCAATGCTAGAACCAGCATGCTTTAGGTTAGTTTCCCCTAAGATTAGGGGATGTAATCCAGACGTCTTGGTGAAATCACAGAATGTGTCGTTATGATACTGCAATCATCATGCCTTTCCATAACTTCTGAGTCCAGGGGATGACTTAAGGAGATTCAGTCTAGTGACCTTCGGTAGCACAAGCTGCGTTCAAATAGTCTGGAGTCAGAGACAGCTACATATTTGTGCCTGTTTCCAGTGGCCTCAATAAAAAATCAACTTCATAACATAATAGAGAAGAGTTCCATATCCTCTCTTGCATAAGGCAAATTACAATTAAGTTCTATCTGCTTAAACTGCCATTAGGTTTCCACTGGTATTATTAATCACTGCCTCTCAAAGTCATTTTGTGTTGCTGTACACTGTTACACAGCTGACACATTCCAATCCAGAGCAGACTGCATTTCAGTGACGGGGTCAAACATTTGATAAAGTTTGAGGTTCTACTGTAGAGCTTCTATTTGTGAACGTTTTGGGAATGGAGTTACTTGTAACTCTGAACAGGATGTTTGAGTTTGCTTCCAGAACTTTACAACTTAACTTAGACTTACTACAACTTTGAAGTTTATATGCAAAAGGAGAATGCTGCTTCCCCTTCATCACACACACACACTTACTTTTTAGTGTAGTATAACACAGAACTATCCTTCTTTTGGTCTTTGCTGCTGCCTGATTATGTACTTCAGGGTCCAAATGAGATGTGTGGATGACTGGTCAAGTTATAGCTCTGGTGTTGTTACTTCTGAGGTTCTACTGTATTTTTTAAAAGACATTTGATCTGTTTTCACTTATAGTGTGAAGAAAAGATTTGAAAGAGTTATTGATTGATGTAATAGTTTTCTTTCCTTGAAAGCAGGAATTCAGTTCTTTCTGCTTCCTTATAGTCCCCTACTGTAAAGAAGCCAGAAAGTATTCTCCAAAACTGAACTTTCAAAAGCAGAAAAGCCAGGAAGTAAGGGTATGTCTACACTACCCTCCTAGTTCAAACTAGGAGGGTAATGTAGGCATACCGCACTTGCAAATGAAGCCCGGGATTTGAATTTCCCGGGCTTCATTTGCATAAGCGGGGAGCCGCCATTTTTAAAACCCCGCTCGTTCGAACCCCGTGCAGCGCAGCTACACGGGGCACAAACTAGGTAGTTCGAACTAGGCTTCCTAGTTCGAACTACCGTTACTCCTCATTCCATGAGTTCGAACTAGCGGGGTAGTGTAGACATACCCTAATAGTCTTCATTAATTCACAACACAGCCATCACTACTTGCACAACTCACTCATAGCTCACAGAGCTACTGAACAGAAGAATTAAATATTTACATTTGAGAGGAACCCTGCATAGATTGTAATAGGCCCCAGTGCTGAATCTACTTCAGATGAACAATGGGGTGAAATCCTGTCTCCACTCACTACAGAACCAGGATTTCACCATAAACCTTTCCAAGAAAACAGAGGAGTAGAGTTCTAAAGTCTAGGACAGAAAGCTTATATAGCATAAGGTTGTGGGACAGATCCTCTGGTCCAGCTGCACTGTGCTTAGCACAGCTAAGGGTTAGGAGAGGTGGCAAAGATTCTTTAATACAGGATACTCACCATCCATTGCACCCTGACATCAGTAAGAGGACCTCATCTTCAGCAACTCTTGAAGGCCATCTGCCTCTCATTGGATCTTCCCTGCCTCTGTCCTCCAGCCAGGGTATGTCTAGTCTCCTTCCAAGGTAACAAAAAAGTTCAACTAAAAGTCCACAAAATGGTTTCAACATGAAAGAGCCTTCGGCCCCTTCCCTTGAGTTATTCCTCAGCCCATCTGTTAGGGGTCAATCTTCAGCCACTCTGGACCCAATATTGAGTACGTTGGGCTTGATTGCCCCTTCTTTGGAGCTGGTAGAGGAACCCAAGGTTTCAGCCCAGAGAGCCTTTAACAAGAAACAAGCTCTGCTTCTCCACACATGCTGCTGTTTCCATGGGCTGCTTCCTATCTCCAAGTCGTCTTGTGTTGCTTCCCATAGCTTGTGATTTACACAGCCTCACGTTGGCTCTGAGTCCTCTAGCTTCTCTCTTCTCTGCTGAACTCATAAGTCTTCTCCCCTCTCATGCTCTTGTTTTACTAATCCTATATCATGGGCCTACCCTGCACTTAGATAGTTTCTTGTCTGCTTAGGCCACATCTCAGAGCTCTCCACTGATCAACTCCCAGGGGTGCCAGAGGAGGAGGAGTGTTCTTTTTACAACAAAATGCTGTTTTCTTTGCAGACTTTCCCTGCTGAGCTCCCATTAGTTCCTTATACGGCCCAGGTGCCTAACTATCTTGACCTAGCTCCCTCTCCTCTGGCCAGTAGACAGTCACAGGTGCCCTAATGGGCACTTAACTCCATGTCTAAGAGGTGATGGGAATAAGCCCTATTGGATTCTGGGAAGTGGGTATTGATAAGCCTGCCCACAGCTAAAGGACCTGTCCCCAGCATATGGGGAGGATCCACTGAGCCCAGGAAACCAAATGAGTACTGGGGACAAATAAAAAGAAAACCTGGGCAGATGTGATGGTCAAAGGGTCAAAAGAAGGGCGCTAGAAGGGGACACCAAGTAGAGCCCTGAAGAGTGCCCAGTGCTCCTTGGAAGTATTGAGGAAGCCGGCAGACGCTGCCCAGAGGAACTCCGCCTGGATGTGTGAATGGATAAAGGAACAAAACCAGGCCCCACGGTTGCAGGCCCTCCCTCAGCCAACTGCCACTCCGCTGTTGCTGGTACTTTGACGCAACCTTTATGGCCCCAGGACAGTGGTCTGGTCTGCACTACCCCAGAGTTCCAAGATTATTGTCCTTTGTTCCTGAGTAGTAGTCATGCAGTTGGGGGATCTGCAGAGTGTAAGGATGCCAGCTATACTGCCCTTTCTTCTTCATCACCTCACTACAAGTAGGTGGGCCTGCTGAGGTCAGTATAGAGGCAACTACAGCTGATTCACCATGGACTCAGAGGCTTAAAATCTTAAAGGTTTTAGACGTGCTTTGCACTGCTGAAGCAGTGCAAAGGACTTGGTTCAAGGCCTATGGCTCTAAAACCTTATGACTTATTGGGCAACAGCTTATAAAAAGACATTGCTTTTAGCCTCCTATAGTGCTACAGATTAGCAAAGAGGTTGATTTACTCCCAAAGGCTTCGTCCTGTGCTTTATTTGATGGAACATAATTTATCAGTTTTATAAACATAATTAAGACTTTTTAAAAAATATATTTTCATATACATGGCAGTGCAATTAGCATTCAGGTGACAAGATTATGTGGTTTTAATTCAAATGCAAAACATTTAATAATTTGGTTTCCACAGTGCTCATTACAGCTATCTGATGGCTCTCTCCTTTGATCTTTACCTTTCATCATTCCCATTCTGAAAAGTTACCAAGTATTGTTCACATTCTTGTATTTCAGAAATACACAGTAGAGTTAGAAACAGGCCCTGGGCTGGCTACTGACTAGAGTAAGAGTGTACATGATAGTGGATCAAGGGGGAACATGTAGCCCTTAGCGTACGTCTACACTGCAGGGTTATTTCAGAATAGAAACTCTGAAATGTACTATTTCAAAATAAGCTATCTACACTGCAAATGCCCATTGAAATAGCACTGAGCTAGTTTGAAATAGAGCGTCCACACTCATTGGACACTGAATCGCATTTAAGGCCACCCAGAAGCACTTCAGACAGGGCATCAGGACAGCACTCACTTCTTGAACTGCTTCTTGAGGCTTGAGCTTAAAGGGACCTGCTTGTACAGCCGTGTCTCAGGCTCCTCTCCTTTGCCTACCTCCTTGAGGGACAGGAAACCCATTCCACTGCCTGCTTGAGTTGCCCGTGCAGACACCACAGCACTCCTGCCCTATGCCACACCTCCTGCTGCAGTTACTGCAGGCTGCCCTCGTGGCCCTGCAGGAACAGAACCCCCAGCTCATTGAGGGGTACCTCCTCTCCTCTCTCCACATGCTGCTCATGCAGCACGACCCCTCCCACCTTTCTCTGCACACCATGAATCACCTTTTCTGGCAACTGAATACCAGTTCCGACTGGTGGGACCAGATCGTCATGGAACGGTGGGATGACCAGCAATGGCTCCAGAATTTCAGCATGCAGAAGGACACCTCCTTGGAACTGTGTGAATGGCTCACCCCTGCCCTCGCACAATGGGACACCCACATGAGACCCCCCCGCCCAAAAGTGGGTCCCCATAGCTCTGGGGAAAGGCACCATGCCAGACAACTACCGCTCTGTCGGGAACCAGTTTGGCATGGGGAGATCAACCAGTAGGGTAGTGGTCATGCAAGTATGGAGCTCTCATGCTAGTGTCCCAGGAGGGTGGTGAACTGCTGGAATGGGATTCCCTAGGGAAGCGGGAGGGAGTGGTAGAATGGTATCTGAGGGATGGGGGAGGGCGGGTTGGGCTCAGGGACCCCCTTGATGGCCCTGGCAACCCTGTGAGTCTCTGTTTGTCTCTTTCTACAGGTGGTGAGGCCATCAACACCATCCTGCTCTGCAGGATCATCCACCTGGGCAACATGGATCCCCATATCACCAGATTTGCTGCCATGGGCTTCCCCAACTGCAGGGGGGGGCATTGGCAGCACCCACATTCCCATCCAGGCTCCTGACCCCCAGGCACCCAACTATATCAGCCACAAGGAGTACTTTTCTATGGCCCTGCAGGCCCCCATGGACCACCAAGGCCGGCTCACAAACATCAACATCGAGTGGTCAGGGAAGGTGCATGACGCCCAAGTCTTCCGCAGCTCCAGCCTCTATGAGAAGATGCACATTGTCACTTTTTTCCCGACTACATCATCAGGTTTGGAGACATTGACATGCCAATGTGCATGGGGAGGACGCAGCCTACCCTCTGCTCTCCTGGCTGATGAATCCCTACATGGGACACCTGGACCAAAGCAAAGAACGTTTCAATGTCAGGCTTAGCAGGGCCCACATTGTGGTGGAGGGCATCCTTAGGTACCTGAAAGGGAGATTCTGCTGCCTTCTCACCTGTTTTGACCTCGATGTGCAGAATGTCCCCCAAGTGGTGGCGGCTTGTTGTGTCCTGCACAATATTTGTGAGAAAAAGGGGGAGACATTCCTGCAAGGGTGGGGGGCAGAGGCCAAGTAGCACAGAAAGGCCTTTGAGCAGCCACACATGGCTGCCATCTGGCAGGCCCATCAGCGGGCTGTGTGCATCCGAGAAGCCCCGAGGGAGAGTTTCACACAACGACCCCAGTGAGACTCTCCCCAGGCTTCCCCACAAGAGGCCTGTGCATTGCCCCAGGGTGCCTCTCTTCCCTCTCTTCCCCTCCCCCAGATGATACAATAAAGCAGACTTTTTTTTAAAAATTGGGGTAAATGTACCTGGGGAAAGAACCTAGGAGGGGGAAAGAGGGGGAAGGAAGCGGGGAGGAGAGGCTCAGGGATTGGGCTAAGGTGGTCCCACCACCATGTGTGTTGGGCCCTCAGCAGCCTGGGAGGGTGCTAGGGTGAGGGGCAGGAGCAACCAGCAGGTGGTTGACAGCAGTGGTGAAGCTGCAAAAGCTCCCAGCAGATAATGCAGCACAGCTCCACGTCCATGTCAAGAGACCTCTGGAGGCCACGCAGGGCAGCGATGTGCTCCCACTCCAGCTTCTTGTGGGCTCATCTGTGGTGGCAGCTCCCACAGGGTTTGGAGGCTGGCACGGGAGGTGTCCTGGGCACCTCACTCACAGCTGGTCCAGCTGTGAAGAACAAAGTGAAGGGCAGTCATCGCAGGAGACAGGGTGCCTGGAGCCAGCCCTCATCTCTGAGCTTACATCGGAAAGCCTTGGGTCAGACGAAGGCGATGTGCTTGGAACAAGGCCATCTGTGGCCTACAGAGCACGCCCTTTCCTGCAGGGGCACAGATGTCCCCAGTGGGAACCTCACTTCCCCCATGTCCTGGGGACAAGCAGGCATGGGAAGGTGCCAGACAGGCCGGGAGCCTGCGGGCAGGAGGGGGGCAATGGGACAACTCGGCTTCCCTCTGTACCATGCACATGCCAGGACTGGCAGTGGTGGCGTCCCGCAGGGAGAAGAATTGTATCCCTACCTGCTGGAGGTGGGGTTAGGAGGGTGTTGGGGGAGGTGTGTCAGTGGCAGACGCCTCCTGCTTGGGAGGGTGCTACTGGGTTCCCCTCCACTTCCTTCCCCACCCAGAAGGCTCCCCTAGCAGAAGCTCATTGTCCTCCACCTCACCATGCTTGTCTGGGAGTGGATGCTGCCCTGAGAGTGAGGTTCTGACTATGTGCCGTTTGCGGCACTGCTCGGTGTGTGTGTCCAGGACCCCGCCCTTCTTAGTGGTGGCTTGCAGTGGGAGGGTGTCCCACCATGGCTTTGGGACTAAGGCAGGCCTGTGCAGGCACCCTGTGAGCAGGAGCACAAGGGTCCTCTATGGCATCCTCCTGGGGCGGAGTGCTCAGGACCGGTGATCCATGTGCACCCACATACACAGGCTGCTGCGCCATGCCCGGGCCGAGAATGTGAAGCGAGGAGTGTGCAACACCTTACTGCCTGCCGCTTCCCCCCGAGTGTCTAGGGACAGATGTTGCTCATCTGATGGGCCATCTGCTGCATTGGCTGATCTCTGGGCAACATACTGGGAGGGTGGTAACAGCTCCAAGGATGGGGTGAGATCCCGGCTGGCCAGCATCATGGATCCCAAGGCCTGCTCCTCCTCCTCCTCCTCCTCCTCGGCTGCAGACCTGCCCTCCGGGAGGGTAACAATGGGCGTCTTCCAGCCAGAGACCACACCTGGAGGGGAGGGACTGACTCTCCACCCAGGGTATGGTGGAGCTGGTCGTAATATTGGCAGCTCAGAATGCTGCCCCTTAGCAAGACCTATGCGCCCTAGCCTTGGTATAGGCCTGCCTCAGCTCCTTCACTTTCATCCATGCTTACTCCTGGATGTGGATGTGTCCCCTCTGTCCCAGACTATCGGCCATCCAGCCATAAATGTCCACATTCCTACATCTGTGCAGAGATCCTGGAGGTTCGCCTCCTCTCTCTAGGTCTCAATGAGATCCAGGATCTCCGCACCAGACCAGGAAGGCTCCTGCCTCTTCTGCCCGGAGTCAGGGACTTGAGACCTGTCTGCAGCTGTGTTGGCAGCCTTGGGGGGCTCAGGTGCAGTGCTTTGGTCTGCCATAGCACCAAGGAAGACAGGAATGGCTGCTGCATGGCACGGTGCGAGGAGGGCCTGCTGTGTACTGCACACTGTTTTCCCTGCTTCTGCACCTTTAAAGCCTATGGGGAAGAGGAACTGATGAGTGTGGACAGAGTGGCCAGCAGGGCCCCTGTGGGAAGCCCCAGAGGCCCCTTATTTTGAAATCGCCACAATGGTGCTGTCTATACATGCCCTATTTTGAAATAACTATTTTGAAATAGGTGTTATTCCTTGTGAAATGAGGGTACAGATTTTGAAAAAATGGGCTTGCTGTGTAGATGCTCACTTTGTTATTTTGAAATAATGTTGCTGCGTATACGTACGCCCTGTGACCAGAGGGTTATGTATGCAAACAAAAGTCTCTGATTTTGTGGTGTCTTGGCTCTAGATGTGGCATTTGCTTTTGTGCAAAGCAGATGTTAAATGTTTCCAGATCAGAATGGTTATGTTTTGCATTCTCTTTCCACAGGGGATAGTGATTTATGCCAGGTAGCAAACAATTAGGCTCACAGTGTCAAGAATCAGAGCTTGCGCAGTCATGCCTACTGGTTAGAAGTCCAGCAGTGGGCATGGAGCTGAGAGTAGGAATCTGAGGCAGAAGCAGAATGCCTGGGCCATGGGTCAAATAAGAGTCAGAGGTAGAAATCTAAGCCAGAAAGAACTGGGGTACCTGGAGTCAGGGAAGACAGGAGACGTGCTGGCTCTGGGGCAGGAGTGAGGCTGCAACAAGGCTGGAACCAAGCAAGGATCCAGGACCTCAAGCAGGGGCTGTCTCCACAGTAGATCACAGTGCCTTGTCTCACAGACAGCTTCCTGAAACTCCCTCCAGCCTTAAATTATGCAGCTGGATTAAGCAGAAGTCAGTGGGGCGCTGCCAACTGGGTCTTCCACTTCCTGCAGTAGACTCATAGACTTTAAGGTCAGAAGGGACCGTTGTGATCATCTAGTCTGACCCCCTGCACAATGCAGGCCACAGAATCTCACCCACCCCTCCTAGAATAATAGTACCTTGTCTCCCAGGCTACGTCTACACTGCAGGCTTCTTGCTCAAGAACGGCTGTTCTTGTGCAAATCTTGCAGAGCGTCTATAGTGCACGTGCATTTTTGCACAAATAAGTTTACAGTACAGAATCAGAAAACAGGGCTTCTTCCAGAAGAGTTATTCCTCTCCCCGCAAGGAATAAGCCCTCTTGCACAAGACCTCTTCCACAAGAAGGCAATGTAGACAGGCTACATGAATTTCTTACGCAAGAAACCCCTATGGCTAAAATGGTCATCAGAGCTTTCTTGCCCAAGAGAGTGTCCACATTGCCATGCAGGGGTGGATGAGAGTTTTGCGGGGCCCAGGGCAGCACAATTTCGCGGGGCCCCTCTCACCAGGCATCTCCTCTCTCACCTGTGTTGCACAGCGTTTCAGCACGCCGTGCACGCACTCCTCCACCGTGCAGCGTGTAGGGAATTTAAAGTGCGGTATCCCGTGGGTCAGTCCGCCCCTGAGCGCGGGGCCCGGGGCAGCTGCCCTGCTCGCCCTACCCTATATCCGCCGCTGCTGCTATGGATGCTCTTGTGAAAAAGTACATCGCTGGCGCAAAAGCACATGGCAGTGTGGATGCACTCTTGTGGAAGACTTTTTGCACAAGAACTCTTGTGCAAAACAGTTCTTGCTCAAGAAGCCTGCAGTGTAGACATAGCCCCAGGGTTTACAGTGCATTCATCATAGCTCTGCCATGGCTGCCAAATGGCAATCTGGTGAAAGCATTGGTCTCCCCCAGTCTTAACCTGGCTGTTAGCCCCCCAGGGCCTTTTATCTTCCTACCTCTTCAGGGGTGTCACTGGACCAGGTTTGTTTGAATGGTTCCCATGAAAATTATCTTGCAGTTTAGGGGCGTGAATATTACCAGCTAGTTCTCAAAACCGCTCTTGGGGCAATAGCTTTCCCAGTCTAGGAAGTACCACAGACTGCCCCATTTTATTTGGAGTCATATTCTCTGTCATCTTGAACCAGATCATCAATGCTGGTACGTAACCATTGGATTCAGAGAGTTCTACAATGAAGTGCATGGTGACAGGGGCCCAGAGCCTAGATGGAGTTTCTGGGCAGGAAACCAATTCCTTCGTGCACAAGTGACTCACTCGCAAGAGACGAACACTGCATTCCAGGTACAAATGATAGCCCTGCCTCCCAAACAGGGCCCTGTGGAGCCCCTACCTGAACTTTTTCATAGAAATGGCCAAGGCAGGATCCATCTAATCTAACCTTCCTGAAACTCCGTCCATGCTTAAATAGGGCATCTGGACCAATCAGGGGACATAGCATATGTTGCCTGTGGTGCTTTGTCTCCCAGGATTTATAGTGCCTTGATCATGGCTCTTCTGTGGCTGCAAGGTGGCAGTGTGGAAGTATCAGTCACCTGGATCCCTGAGCCAAGTTCTTGCTTACTGGATCCTATTCCTTACATATAGGCTCAAATCCAGTGGTTGGTTAGGGGATGAAACCTGATGCTAAGAAGATGGCTTGTCAATACTGTAGTAGGAAAAGCAATTAATAGACAACTGTAAAGTGAAATAAACTAAAGCAGGTTTCTACTATTTTATCATATACTTTCCTGTCATTGTTTGTCCTGCTACAATTCCCACCCTCCACCCCTTTGGCATGCAATTTATACATTAATTTAGTGATGTATAACTTATACTACCATGCACGCAACCTTTGAATCTAGCTCAACATCCTTTGCTCCCTTCATTCTGTTTCAGTCTGGGACAAAAAACTTAAGTCACTGCTCTAACTCTTGTTTTGGTTCTTTAGAAGATATAATACACATAGTTCTGGTATCCTGTATGAAATTAGGGATCTTGGATTATGTGGTTTTAATATAAAGGATCTATGTATAGAGAGAAATGCTTCCCGTTGCTAGAAATCCACTCAGTGCTAGGACTGGCATAGGCTTCCCAGCATGTCTAATCTTATCTGAGCTAAGCTCTGGCCCAGGCTCCTCCTCTATTAATTCTACTTCCATGCTTTTGATTTAGCTGGGGTTAGTCCTGCTTTGAGCAGGGTGTTGGATGAGATGACTTCCTGAGGTTTTTCCAACCTTCATCTTCTACAGTACTACAAAGTGGAACTAAAAAGCCAACCCCAGGAGGATATACCCATCACAGGAAGCTTCTCCCATGGCAGATAGCCAGCACGCACAGCCAAAGACAGGGATGTGGGCAGCTCTCCCTTTGCTCCAGTGATTTCTCAATTGCACCATTTCTCTTCCTTGGCATCGCTGGCAGCCAGTGTAACTGAATGCACACGGCCAGCCCAGAATGATGCGAGTGCAAAGCCACCTTTGTAGCTCCTCTTTGGCGGCTGAATATCCAGGCTTCTCATGTTTGGATAGCCACTTGCTTGGTACTTTTGAGAAAGGCAGAGATCAGAGTGCTGTAGCTCAGAGCAATACTGAAACTTCTATTGTACCCGAGACAGCATTCAGCATCTCCTGATGCCAGCATGTGTCAGGAACACAGCGTGTGCTGCCATCAGAAAATGGTTTCTTTGATCAGAGAGCTCAGAAACTTCTGTCTCTTCCAGGACAATCAGACAGCCAACAGGCATCAGCTAGTTTTAACTATGTATATTAAATCTCACAACTTCAATCAAGTGTTGTATCTAAGGCTGCATTAGTAGTGGGTTTGTGGATGACCCAGATGGTGGGCAAGGTTCCCTCTAAGCTGCGTAATAGCATGGCCCTGCAGCTGCTTAATCAGCCCTGCCCCGGCAGGGGTTCAGGGCTCTGCATACGGAGCTGCCTGGCTGGGGGAGGAGCACTTATGTCTCAGCTATAGCATCAGCTCCCTGCTGAGGATAGGGCAGCAAGTCTCTCCCAGCGGGTTCAGTGTGCTGAGCCCTGAGCCCCTGGCTGGGCAGGGCTCATTAAGTAGCTGCAGGGCTGTGCAACCACACAGCTTAGGGGGAACCTTGATGGTGGGATATTGGAAAGAAATCAGAATTTAATGTGATCCATTCCAGTCGTTGGCATAGGGCTTGTTTCTAAAATGTAAATTCCAATGGGATTTAAGATAATACCTGAATTCAGGAATACTAGGAAACCATTTATATCAGTCTTCTATATTCAGGGAATCTAATCCCTCCAGGAACAATACAAAAATTCTTAAATTTGATTATGTATTATAATTCTAGTGAGAAAAATATTGAAAACACTCTGGAAAGTTCCAGAACTTCTATATAAAAATAGAGCACTTTCCCAGGTACACTAGTAGCATGTAATAGAGCAACCAATCCACTTCTCGTTACGTGATCATCCACTTGTGAAACTAAATATCCTTGGCAGTAAAAGAGGACATTTTAGGGCTTTTATAGTTACAGCTGATGATTGGGACCCAGCTACAAGATAGTGATACTGTCCCTTACCCAGTAATGTTACAGTTGAAATTTGTTATGTAGGTGGGAAATGAATATTAACTCACATCTATGGAGATTCCCCCGTGACAGGATGCTAAGGCCCGCACTCCAAAACCCCCCATCAGGGCCGCATTATGACTTCGTGGGCCCTAGGCACTTTTGCCTTTGTGGGCCCCTCCCACCATAATAATATCCAGGGCTCAACAAATAATGCAATCTACCCGTGGCGAGTAGATTGCAACCCGCAAGAGCCGGGTTCAGGTGATCTGCGCATGCGCAGATCACCGGACAGCGCAGCTGGCGAGCAGAGCTCGCCGCAGTTCAGCGAGCCCTGAAATATCAATATTAAAAATTATTTTTGATATAACTTTAAATACTTAAAAAAAAATTTTTTTTCTGTTTTAGGAAAAATTTAATAGATTTTCGTGGGCCCTAAAAGTTTCATTTTTTTCTGATGTGAGAAAAAAATTAAAACATTTTCTTCGACCCTAAAAGTTCATTTTTTTTCTTCTGATTTTAAAAGAAATTAAAACATTTTCGTGGGCCCCTAAAAGTATCTTGGGCCCTAGGCACTGTGTCTACTGTGCCCCCCTTGTTGGCTATGTACGGGGCCCGGTGAGCTGGGTGTGCTTGGATGCTATCACCCTGCACTTTAAAAATCCCAGCGCTGGCCATGCCCGGCGAACGGCGAGTTGGGATTGACGCATGTGCAGCGTGCCCGCGCGCTGCCAACAGCTGTCCGGGATGGCACCTGGGAAAATGGCAGAAGGGTGCAGCAGGACAGTGATGTGGACAAGGGGGTGGGATCTGAGGGAGGAGAGAAGAGGGCGGTACCTGCTAGGGATTGAGGACGTCAAGCCGGAACATAGGTGATTTAAAAGGGAGGTGGGAGAAGACAGAGTGAGAAAGAGCAATGAGAGAGGCAGGTAAGGGGAGAGGAAGCAGCCCAGGGCAAGGCATTTGCATATTGCCTGCAGGCTGGCATGTTTCGGCGGGAAGCTCCACCAGCCGGACTGGACCACCTTAGGTCTGAGTCCTTAGGGCCCTGGGCTGGGATCCATGAGTGAGGGCGGGCCCAGGCCCCCCTCACCCTGCTGCCCAACTATACTACGTTACATCCTGATGTGAACTAGCCCAAACCACAACTGAGAAGGGCTAGTGCAGGACTCGCACTGTGCGGGTCAAACTTCGAGACTTGCAAAACGGGTGATAGTTAAGACAGATAAATAAAAACATTGGGTGACAAACTTTACACCCCCTATGAAATCCCTGACAATTTGTCCTACCCCCCCGCCCCCTCCCAAAAAATACCCTGAAGCTACTCCCAAACAGATTTGCTATAACTGTAGGCTACGTCTACACTGGCATGATTTTCCGGAAATGCTTTTAACGGAAAAGTTTTCCGTTAAAAGCATTTTCGGAAAAGCGCATCTAGATTGGCAGGATGCTTTTCCGCAAAAGCACTTTTTGCAGAAAAGCGTCCGTGGCCATTCTAGACGCGCTTTTCCGCAAAAAAGCCCTGATCGCCATTTTCGCGATCGGGGCTTTTTTGCGGAAAACAAATCTCTGCTGTCTACACTGGCCCTTTTGCGCAAAATTTTTTCAGAAAAAAACTTTTGCCCGAACAGGAGCAGCATAGTATTTCCGGAAAAGCACTGACAATCTTACATGAGATCGTCGGTGCTTTTGTGGAAATTCAAGCGGCCAGTGTAGACAGCTGGCAAGTTTTTCCGGAAAAGCGGCTGCTTTTCCGGAAAAAGTGGCCAGTCTAGACACAGCCGTAGTTTTCTTTGGAAGAATGTTCATTGACTGTTTAGGGAAAGATCAGCAAGCTAGTTTCCCCACACCAACCATCTAGGATGGGAAGCCCTTCCCTCTAATCCCTGGGCAACTTCTCATCCCATCTGCCTGTGGTGAGGAATTGTACGGGGCTGGGATGTGCCCATCTCTCCCACATAAGACTTTGGGGAGGGAAAAGCCTTGGCTAAGATCACTGGGCATTTGTCCATATCTGTCCCATTCCGGGGTGCAATTCAGACCAATGAGGGACTGGATCATCACAACCTTGGGTGCCTCATAATACTTTGCTGCTGTAATTCCCAACCACTGCTGCTCACAAACAGCCTAACATGCAGATTCCATCCTGAGTGTCTATAGCTATAGCCCTGGTCCAGCAATTCTGACCTCAGCCACCTGTCAGCAACACCCAGTCACACTCCAGCTTCCACTAGTTGAGGTACCATTTGCATGGTGAATCCAGAACACTCCCAAACAAAATGTGTGTTCTGCACTGTCTAGCCCTCTCCAGACCAGTTCAAGCATTAAAAGTCTCCTGCCCTTGTAAATGGTCATTATTCAACAGTTTGCTATTTTAACTGGAATTACCAAACAGTTTAGTTTAAACATGACACTGGATCAGTTTAGATTAAAAATGAAAACAGGTTTATTTAACTACAAAGAGATTTTAATGAGTGCAAATATGGTTTTAAAGTCAGAAATGGTTGCAAGAAAAATAAAGATAAAATGGTTCCTAGTAGTTAAAAACTTAACAAGCTAGACTTGGTTCAAGGTAGCATCCTTATCATAGGTTCCCAGTAAAACTATTAATCAAATTCTCAGGTTAGGATCTCTTTCCAAAGTCAAAGGGCTGGTTCCTTTGTCTTCTTATATAAGAGAGAGCGCTCACTTGGCGTGTTTTTGCACCTCCCTGTTATGGTCCAGTCACCCTATGAAATGCATTTTCCTGAGGGTTACCTCTTGATTAAGTTCCTTCCAGCTGTAAGGGTAGAGATATGGAGTCTCGTGGTGAAAGATCTTCTATGCTGTTATTTGCTAAAATGCAGATCAGTCTGCTCCTGCCACCCTTGTTGCCAAAGAATTACTTCTTGATGGATGATTGCTAATCAGCTTTGATAATACCTACCTAGAGGGGTCAGTGTGTCCTTTGTCTTTAAGAAATCAGTTTGTCCCCTCCCTAGACTCGTCTGGTAAAAACACTGTATTCATAATTTCAGCTTATGGCCATACCTCTTACTATGCTTTTTGTACATTAATTACACAAGCATATGGATGATCATGTGTTATTAATTTTTAAATACCTCACAAGACATATTTTTCACAGAACTTATTAGAGTACGCTTGGGACTACAAGGGTGCTTCTTTATTTTGATACAATTAGTATCGTCTGCTCAGACAAAGCATAGGTATGAGGCAGCTCAGACCTGGGGCAGGAGTTTAGGTCAAACAGGCCTTGTTACAAGGTACTACATGATAACATCACTAGTACTGCATGGCATTGCACTTTTTTGTGGGGAATTCAGTTTTGATTTTTTTTTCCTGTTCTGAAATGAGATAAAACAGAATTTTCAAAGTTTCTGCAAAATGAAGCTCAAACCTATTTTTGTGTCAAGACAATTTAAATGTGTTTCATTTCCACAAAATCCAAAGGTTATGTTCCATTACGGACATTTAATGTCCAGTTTTAAAATTTTTCGAAACAAAAATCTAATCATTACATTCAAAAAATGTTAAACCACCACAACATTACTGAAATGCTTCTTGTCATTTTTTCTAACTGGAAATTTGTCCCACTTCCACAAGACATTTTACTTATGATAAACTGGCATTTTCCAATGGAAAAATCCCAAGCAGTTCTACCAATTCATCATTGTCTCGTATCCTTTACACCAAAACAATACAAAAGGCATCACTCTTTGCTCACTTAAATCATTCTGATCATGTGATTTCAGTGACTTCAGTAAAGTAACCCCCTAATGTGTGCTGTCAGAACCTACTTTGTTTTTTAAAACTTTTTTGCTGAATGTTTGAGTAGTTAACCATTAATATTAGTCAATAGTGCAGCCTGTTAAACTGTTACATTGACCTATTTACTGCTAATGCAAAAATATGCAGTTTGGTTTCGTATGATTTAATAGGTTTTGTTCTAGTGGAGATTGACTTTGTTTCAAAGAGGATCTATGACCCTAAAGGTCAATCTAGTTGACTTTTAGACACCTGGACTCAATCCTGAACTGCACTGAGCTCAGCCTTCGCAAAATTCATGGTAGGAGGCAAAGGTATTAAGCTATAATAATGGCCATACTGGGTCAGACCAAGGGTCCATCTAGCCCAGTATCCTGTCTGCTGACAGTGACCAATCATGTGATCCCTCCCCTGACTCCCACTTCCAGAGAAACAGAGACTAGGGACACCATTCCTACCCATCTTGGCTAATGGCCATTGATGGACCTAACCTCCATGACTCTATCTAGCTCTTTTTTGAACCCTGTTAAAGTTCTAGCCCTCACCACATCCTCTGGCAAGGAGTTCCACAGGTTAACTGTGCGCTGAGTGAAGAAAAACTTCTTTTGTTTTTTTTTAATCTGATGCCTATTAATTTCATTTGGTGACCCCTAGTTCTTCTACTGTGGGAATAAGTAAATAACTTTTCCTTATTCACTTTTTCCACAGCAGTCATGATTTTATAGACCTCTATCATATCTCCTCTTGGTCTCCTCTTTTCTAAGCTGAAAAGTCAAAGTATTTTTAATTTCTCTTCATATGGGACCCGTTCCAAACTCCTAATAATTTTTGCTGCCCTTTTCTGAACCTTTTACAATGCTAGTATATCTTTTTTGAGATGAGGCAACCACATTTGTACGCAGTATTCAATATGTGGGCGCACCATGGTTTTATATAGAGGCAATAAGAGATTTTCTGTCTTACTCTCTATCCCTTTTTAATGACTCCTAACATTCTAATTGCTTGTTTCACTGCCGCTGCACACTGAGTGGATGTTTTCAGAGAACTTCCCACAATGACTCCAAGATCTCTCTCGAGTCCGAAAAGTTTCACAAATGGTACTGCTTTGATACATCATTCTAGCATCTAAAGGTTAAAGTCCAGTTTCTTATCTCAGACATGCTGGTGTAAATCTGGTAGTTATGCTGATTTAAGCTGAGTTACTTTACAGAACCCTCTGAGTTTTTGCATTTCAGGCTTCTGCAAGCAGTAAATACATCCTCCGGAAAGACTTGGGATACATTATAATGCAAGAAAATATGTATAGTGGCTGTGACCTATGCAGGATGTGTCATGTTTATCTCTCTCCCCAGAGGATAGAGGTGACTTTGTCTCCACTAAGGGTACGTCTAGACTACCGCGTTTTGTCGACGGAAGTTTTGTCGACAGATACTGTCGACAAAACTTCCGTCGACAATTTGCGTCCAGACACATGGAGTTCTGTCGACAAAGCAAGCCACTTTGTCGACAGAACTCCGTAGTCTGGACGCAACGTTACAGGCAATAACACCTTTTGTCGACAGAACTCTGTCGACAGAAGGTGTTTTGCCTCCTAAAATGAGGTATACCAGCGTCGACAAAACCGCGGAGTTCTGTCGACGTTATGTCGACAGAACTCCGCGGTAGTGTAGACGCTGGTATTGTTTTGTCGACAAAAGTCCACTTTTGTCGACAAAACTAGGTAGTCTAGACACACCCTAAGTGCAAACTAGTCTCCATACTGGAAGAAAAGGTAAAAGGATTAGAGATCCAAGTATTAAACCTACATTGCATCAGAGAAAATGAAAGCTTCCCGGATAGAGTCAGGATTTGGTACTGTGGGCACAGCATGCAGAAGAATGAGAGAAGGTAGTGCCAGCAGGGGTGAAGGGAGGACAAAAGAATAGGGAGGAAAACTGGCAGTATCTAAAGGAGGAGAACCAATAGACCCCAAATAGAGCTAGAATTAAGCAAATAATGTCAGGCTCTCTGCAGAGGTACTACTGCTGAGACTGCCTTGGATGAGTCCTCTGAGGTAAGGGATCAGAAAGAGACACCCTCCCACCCCCATCAACCAGATACATTGTCCTAGGGATGGGGTTTCCGTAACTACCACTCCCAAGAGAAGGAGCAGGGCAGTGATGATTGGGAACTCCCTCCTAAGGATGACAGTCATACATCTGCCATCCACATCAGGAATCGTGAGATCTGTACTGTTTGCCTGGCTCTAGAATTCAGGATGCAACTAAAGGTGAGTCTACACTGCAGGCTTAACTCGAAATAAAGAACGCAAATTGAACTAAATCAGTTGTGTATTTTATTTTGAAATAGGGAGCGTTTACAAAGCACTTATTTCGAAATAGAGCACTTTTCCTCCAATTTCCCTTATTCCTCATACAATGAGGGTTACAGAAGTTGGAGTAAGAAGTCCTCCAGTTTGACAGTATTTTGACACTATTTCAAAATAACTTCCTGCTGTGTAGATGCGGACTAAGTTATTTTGAAATAACACTTGTTATTTTGAAATAGCATTGCAGTGTAGATGTACCCTGAGTCTGCCAAGACCGCTCAAGCCCTCAGACTGCTACCCCTTCCTACTTATCCATATGGGCACCAAAGATATTGCCAAGAATAATCTTGAGCAAATAATTACACACTACATACCTTTGGCAAGAAGGAAAAGAGAGTTTGGGATGCAAGTGGTGTTCTTGTCCATCCTCCCTGTTGATGGAAAAGCCCCAGGAAGGAGTCATCACATCATGGAAATAAATTAATGGCTATGCAGGTGGTGTCTGTGAGAAGACTTGGGCTTCTTTGATAATGAGCTGATGTTCCAGCAAAGAGAATTACTGTGCTGAGATGGGTTCCATCTACAAATATTGAGAAGAATATCTTTGGCCCTTGGCTGGCTAAGCTGATAAGAGCTTTAAATTAGATCTTATGGGGGGATGACAAAAATCCAGCCAATGAGCCTTGAGATTCAAGTAATGAAAACAAGGGGAAGGGTTATTTTCTAGAGAACGTACTAGAAACCGCAACTGCATTAAAAAGACAAGAAAAGTAACAGGGCTGTCTGCAAAACATCTTCAATACAAATATCTTTGTATACAAATCCCAGGAGTATGGGGAACAAGCAAGAGGAATTGGAAGTCATAGTATATAGAGAATGGAATGGATTAGTTGAGAACGTGAAGATGCTCAGGAACTTTGGAGGAAGTGATCTTGAAATGACAGATTTCAAGTTTCTATGGAAAGCAGAACATGAGAACAGCAACACCACAAGGACACTGGACTTCTGAAAGTCAGATTTTAAAACACTCAGAGAAATAGTGGGCAAGGTCCCATGGAAAGACCAATGAGCCTTGGTCTATACTAAGGAGTTATTTCAATTCCTCCCCCCCCTTATTTTGAAATAATAAGGGGAGCGTCCACAGTACCAAGCCAGTTATTTTGAAATAACCAGCCCATTATTTCAAAATCTGTGCTCCTGCTTTCCTCAGGAAATAAACTTATTTCAAAATAGTTATTTCTGGAATTATTTCAAATTTAGTTATTTCAAAATAATTTCCTAGTGTAGACATGCCCTTAAGGAGAAAGAGTTGAAAGGTACTGGCAGTTTCTGAGGGTGTGTCAATGCTACAGCGCTAATTCGAACTAACTTAGTTAATTAGTTAATTCGAACTAAGCTAATTCGAACTAACGGATCCAGACTAAAAAACTAGTTCGAATTAGCGTTTTGCTAATTCGAACTAGCATGTCCACATTAAGTGAACCCTGAACCGGGGTTAAGGATGGCCGGAAGCAGTGCCGGCAGGGCATCAGATGAGGACTTAGAGCGTGGAGCTGCTGCCGAGGGCTAGCCGAGGGCTGTGCTTAAAGGGACCTGACCCCCACCCCGGACAGACAGTTCTCAGGGGTGCCCCGCTTGCAAAGCAGTCCTGTCTTGGAGTGCCCTGAGTGCCCACACTGGGCACATCACAGCACTCGGCCATCAGACCGGCTGCACTTGCCACAGGCTGCCATCTGGAGAGAGGGGGCAATTGGGGGGCTGCAGGAGAGCTTCCACCCCCAGAAGCCCGCAGAGCCACCCCAGTCCTCCCCATCGGGGGCTCGTACCCCATTCCTCCCTCACCTCCTTCCACTTACCCTTCCCTAGCCCCCCTTCCTGATGTACAAAATAAAGAAAACGTGTGGTCAAAAATAGAATCTCTCTTTATTGAACAAAACTCGGGGAGACTAGGAAAAGGAGGTGGGAGAGGGGAAGAGAGAGGGTGGGAGAGGGGAGGGCAACTACAATGATCAGAGGTTTGGAACAGGTCCCATATGAAGAGAGGCTAAAGAGACTGGGACTTTTCAGTTTAGAAAAGAGGAGACTGAGGGGGGATAGGATAGAGGTCTATAAAAGCATGAGTGGTGTGGAGAGGGTGCATCAAGAAAAGTTCTTCATTAGTTCCCATAATAGAAGTACTAGAGGACACCAAAGGAAAGGAATGGGTAGCAGGCTTCAAACTAGTAGCAGAAAGTTGTTCTTCACAAAGCAAAGAGTCAACCTGTGGAACTCCTTGCTGCAGGAGGCTGTGAAGGTTAGAACTAGAACAGAGTTTAAAGAGAAGTGAGATAAAGTGATGAAGTTTGGGTCCATGGAGTGGTATTAGCCAGGGGGTAGGAGTGGTGTCCCTGCCCAAAGTTTGTGGAAGGCTGGACAGGGATGGCACGAGACAAATGGCTTGGTCACTGTCTTCGGTCCATCCCCTCCAGGGTCCCTAGGGTTGGCCGCTGTCGGCAGACAGGCTACTGGGCTAGATGGACCTTTGGTCTGACCCAGTATGGCCATTGTAAGCTCAGGGCTCAGGGTCGGGGGTCTCAGTGGACCATCTTGATTTTCATGCACACCTGCTCCTGGGTGGCCAGGCTGGCAGCTCTCCTGCCCTAGACGGCCACTTTCCTGTGCCTAGTGCGGAGGTCGTGGACGAGGTCCACGATGTCCGCACTAGCCCAGGTGGGTGCCTGCCTCTTGCGGTCCTGGGCAAGCTCCCGGGAGCCACCAGCCTGGTCCCAGGAAGAGGGGGAGGGCTAGGGGGCATTGGGTGGCTGGCTTGAGCCGTGCCAGGTGCAGGATCTGCTGGCTGGGTGCTGGCAGGCTTGCACCTGGCACGGGCATCGTAGCCAGCCCGTGCCCCTTTAAGGGGTCCGGGGCCGGGAGGGGGGCAATAGAGTTTCCCTGGCGGTGCCCAGAGTGGCCACCAGGGAAAGCTGGGGAGGGCTAGCGTCCCACTAGTTCGATTTAAGGGGCTACACAGCCCTTAATTCGAACTAGTAAGTTTGAACTAGGCTTAGTCCTCATGGAATGAGGTTTACCTAGTTCGAACTAAGCGCTCCGCTAGTTTGAATTAAGTTCGAACTAGCGGAGCGCTAGTGTAGCACCTATCAAAGTTAATTCGAACTAACGTCCGTTAGTTCGAATTAACTTTGTAGTGTAGACATACCCTAAGAGATGTAATACTAGAGTCTCACCATCAAGGTTTTCCAATGCAGAGGAAAGATAAGAAAAGCCACAGGAGACTAATGTGGCTGCACCAAATGGTTTATAGCTGAGTAAAACCCAAAAAGGGATGGAAAAAAGGGCATGTCACCAAAGAAGGGTACATGGGACTCACATGAACATGTTGGGCCAAATCAGGAAAGCCAAGGCAAAGAGTAAGTTACGGATGGCAAAGAATGTTAGCGACAACAATAAGAGGTTCTTCAACTATATCAGAGTATGTGTAAACTGCGAGGTTTTTCTGGGATACCTCCTTTTCCGGTATCCCGGAAAAACTTCTCCACTTTTTTTTGCAGAAGAGCAAACAAGCCCCGTCTTCCTTGTTCTATGAGGAAGAAGGGATCTTCCAAAAGAGGGGAGCCTCTTCGGGGGCGGGAAAAAAAGCCTCTTCTGAAAAAAAAATCCTTTTTCTGAAAGAAAGGTGTAGTGTAGACCTAGCCCCAGGAGAGAAAAGAAAGATCATGGGTTGTAGGGGCATGGATTATGATTAATGGAGAATGTGAACTTGTAATGAGGGAGGATATGAAGGCAGAACTGCTCAATGCCTACTTTGCTTCAGTCTTCACGCAAAACACACACACATACCACATGGAACCAGGTGACTAACAAAGTTACTATAGACAATAAAAGTGAAGAGCTGCAGATTAGGATAAGTAATGAACAAGTCAGAGATCTTCTGACCAATCTGAATTAACTCAAGTCAGAGGGGTCCGATGCTGTTCACCCCATGGTACTAAGGAATTAGCTGAAGAAATCCAGAGCCACTGATAAGAATATTTGCAAACTCATAGATGATAGGCGAGGCCCCAGGAGAAGGGCTATGTAGTGCCCACCTTATAAAGGGGGAAAAGAATGGTTTATGGAACTAGACTGATGTGCATGACTTTGCACATTGGAAAGCTACTAGAGCTAGTTATAAAACATTCAATTTGCAAATACCTGGAAGATGTAGAAGTAAACACTAGCAGACACCATGGATTTAATAACAAATCATGCCGAACAAGCTTGATTTCCTTTTTTAATATGGTAACTGGTTGGGTGGATAGAACAATATGATGGACATAATTTATACCTGGACTTCAGCAAGGCTTTTGACAGTCCCACATGACACTGTGATAAGTATATTGCAGAAATGCAGGCTCACTGGAACTACCATTAAGTACCATTTTAAAATGCAAACAAAAAGTACCTATTAAAGGCATGATGTCACTTAAGAAGTTGAGCCCTCCTTCTATATAAATGGCCTGATTGTAGGTTGTCACAGGGTGAACCCACCTGTTCCCTTCAGGAGGAGGTGTCAGGTCTCTGAGGCCTCTCACTTGGAGCTTAACCCTTAACAGTTTCTGAGTGTACCTGACTTTCTGCTCCTGCAGAACCTCTTTCCTCATCAGCCATCAGCCCAGACTGAGCTGCTCCACAGGCTTTTTTAGCTGGCCTCCGGCTGGAGCATGCCTAGCAGGGCTCTGGGGTCAGGGCCTTCTTAGCCAGGTAGTCAGGCTTAATCTAGGCAGCCCCAGTGTGGGCTTGGTACACCCTGGTACATAGGTATAGAGAGCATAATAATCAAATTTGTAGATGATGCCAAGCTAAGAAGAAGAATTGATAACACTTTGCAGGACAGACAAAACTCAGAAGGATTTTGATAAACTGGAGAACTGGGCTATAGACAAAAAAAAAAAAATCAACAAAGATTTCA
Organism: Pelodiscus sinensis; assembly: GCF_049634645.1. Classification (NCBI taxonomy): domain Eukaryota; kingdom Metazoa; phylum Chordata; order Testudines; family Trionychidae; genus Pelodiscus; species Pelodiscus sinensis. Next base: position 31,908,537 of record NC_134717.1, read on the forward strand.
CTTTGGAAAGAAAAAACAAATTCACAAATACAGAATAAAAGGTACCTGGCTTGGTAGGAGAAGGATTTGGGAGATGAGATGGAGCACATCCTTAATATGAGTCAGCAATGTGATACTGTTGGACCCCCCAAAAATGCTATTGTAGGTGGCATTTACAGAGGTGTCTCATGTAAGTCATGAGAAATGATACTACTATTCTACTTGGTTAGGCCTCAGCTGGTCACCAATGTATAGATAAGATATAGGGAAACTGGAAAAGGTCACCAATGTATAGATAAGATATAGGGAAACTGGAAAAGATCCAGAGGCAAGCAACAAAGATGATCAAAGAGCCAGAATTCAAGCCAATGAACCAAAGGTTAAAGAAGCTGGGTATGTATAGTTTGGAAATAAGGAGATGGGGGGAGGAGGGATTATAGCATTCTTCAAATATTTGAAAAGCTGCCATAAAAAGATGGAGAAAAGTTGTTTTCTCTTGCCACAGAGGGCAGGACAAGAGGCATTGGGTTCAAACTACAGCACAGCATATTTAGATTAAATCTCAAGGAAAACGTGCTTGAAAACGTGTTTAAGAACAGCAGGACTCTAGAACAGACTTCCATGGGAAGTAGTGAAAGCTTCATTGGAGGTTTACCAAAGAAGGCAGGATAGCTATCTGGCTTGGATGGTTTAGACACAACAAATCCTACATCCTGGCAGGGGGTTAGACTGTTTGACGCTTGCAGTCCCTTCTAACCGTGGTACTCTGATTCTATAGTTAAACTGGTTTAAAGTGAGATCTGTTTCTAGCTCTAAGTAATAAATTGAACAGACTTCCTCCACATCAGATGAAGCAATCATTGATTGTTCGTTTTGTAAATTCAGGGATAGTTTTAGAGGCAGGTAAGCAGGGTACCAACTTACAGGAGTGTAGAACTGTTGCACAGCTCAGCTCTTTGTTTGTTTGTTTGTCTTGGCTCAGTTGCTTTGGGAGGGGGCAGTGAGAGTCACCAAAAATGTTTTTCATTCTGGACAGGAAAATACCTTCGGTTGATCCTGTTCAAACACTTAATACATTTTGCTGTATTCTTTGTTAAGTTTAATATTTTGCATCCTTTCAGTGTACGAATGACCAGTTCTTTGAGATTTCATGGAAAACTAAATTTCTGGATTGCTAATAATCTGGAACAGAACGACAAAAGAGTCACTATGTTTTGCATGGATCAGATGAACTCTATCTACTTTCTAGCCCACTGCAACCTGCAAATGTAATGAGTTTCCAAAATTGTGCATGCATATTTATCAAACACTTTTGTAAAATATGCATGTTAAAGTGATGGCATTGATTGCTTAAATTGATTTGCCAAAGTATTTGAATATTTAAATGTACATTAATGTTTTAGTTTATCTGAGAATGTTAAGTGATAGTTTACCCTTTATGTTCACCAGATGATGATACAGAGCCAAATTCTGCTTACTGTTAGATAGGAGGGAATCTCTGGAAGTCAGTGAACTTAGTCTGATTACTCACCCAGTTAACAGAGCATAGTATTTGGCACTCTGATAGCTGATTGTGAAGGACACCCCTGCTATCTGCCCTGCAGGATTGACGTATTATATCCAAAGTTGCATATTTATTAGAACTATTATAATCAAGATACACACCTTTTCTTTTACTGCTCCCGAAAACATTAAAAAAGGAACAAAATCACATCCCCAAAGAAGAGCAATTAGCCATCATATTTGTAGAGCCAGACATTGAGAGACACATTCACTGTGTTCATCTTCTAAGGACAGATAACAGCAAAAGAAATGGGGTTAAAATGCTACTGATTTGTGAAACAGTGTTCTGGGAAATATTGTGAGTGGAGAAAAAATGGACCTCTTTTGCTAGATCCATCTTCTTCACTTAGTGCCTGAATAAAATCTGTGGCCTTGATTCTTGGCCTTGAAGAGTTTACCTTTAACATGGAGAGAAGGAAGAGGGAGAAATGAAAACATCAGGAGTCTGGTTATGGCTCCCTGATTCTTGTCGCGAGAATCACAGGTCCGATGATGCATACCCAAGGGGGGAAAGACAGAACCAGGTGGACCGTTTTATCAAATAAAAAAATATTTATTTATAACAGTGATGAATTTATAGTATTTATTCTGAGATTTTGAATAGACCATGTTAATAATGAATTTACAGTATTTATTATATTTATTCTATGATTTCTAGTTAAACGTGTCAGAGATATAAGTCTCTATTCTAAAAATATCCAGCTACACTAATTAAATAACAGTGATAACTACAAACTTTATGTACTACCCAAAACAACTACAACACTAAGCTTATACAACAAGAAAAAAAATCAAATCATACATACCAACTTACACAGCACACGGAACATTTCAAGGATATCGGTTCGGTTACGAAGGCCTTGGTTACGCCCGAGTGTCGGGGGAGGTGGCTGGTCGGTTGATCAGGCCGGCAGCACTTTGAAGTATACAAGAAGGCACACGCACGGTGGTACATGTGTTGCGAAGACCTCCTAGAGTGAACTGTGTGATGGGTATTTATCCCCAAATCTGCACATCGCTTTCCCGTGCTTGCATATTACCATATATGGCCCAATGGTCACCAAGTGGAGGGGGGGGGGGGTCTGTGTCCCAGGGGTTGGGCTGAAACTGAGCAGGTTTCATGCGACCAGGTAAGCCCCGCAGTTCTCACGCCAAGGTGACGAGTGAGAGAGTCTGAGGCTATTTTCGCCTTTTCACATCTTTCCTTTTTCTAAAGGCAATGGTATGCAGGAAGGGTGTGGCCGATTTCTCCGGAGGAGTGTGCTGCAGCGCACTATAGCAAGAGAGGCCTGGCCAAACTTTTTACGGGGGCGAGGGGGGCAGTTTTTTTTCTAACAATTCTCAGCCTAGAGCTGCTCTGACCTAATCTCATGGCCAGTGGGCCTCTCAGGGCCAGGAGACAGCTAGTGCTCAGCATAATCCAGCTGCCTGTCTCATACACCACTTCCTTAATATATGGACATCTGTTTGGAGTGAGAGTGATAGTGCAGGAACCAGAACATCAATATATTTTCAGTCTGTGTTCACCACTATAGAGCCTAAAGAGCTTTTAGGCCAATGTTACTGTTTTCTAATGGCCACTGATTTTGAATGCCTGGCGTGAGACCCTTTGGGCCTAACCACTTGAAGTACTTAACAGAGAAAACTACTGAGAAGTCAATGGAGTTACAGGTACTTGGCATGTCTGAAAACACTGATTTTTAAGATTCCAAAGGGCATTGAGATTATCTAAACCAGTGGCTCTCAAACTGTGGGTAAGGACCACAGAGTGAGTCACAACTTCATTTTAATGGGGTTGCCAGAGCTGGCTAAGAGATGTTGGGGCCCAGAGCCAGAGTCAAAGTCTGAGCCCCATCGCCTGAGGCTGAATCCCCAGGGTCTGTCCCAGCTGGAGTGATTGTACAATCTAGCCCAGGACTGCAACTGGGCTGGGGTGGGAGGTGTCCATTTCCAGCCCCCTAGTGCTGACTCTTCCCACCATGGCCCCGGCCTCCCCCCCCCACCCCACCCCCAGTGTCTGTCCCCAAGGACATGGCTTTGGGGATCACCAGGGGAGGCCTGGTGCATCATGGTGGCAGTGGTCACACCCCTAGACTCCTGCGGGGGAAGTGGAGCTCACTGAGTGGGTGCACTCACTCTGCTTCCCCACAGCTCCTGTCATCACAGGAAGCACGGGAGGGTGGGGCGCATGACTGCCGCCACTGCACTGCGCCAGGCACCCTGATGGTCCCCAAAGCCACGTCCCAGTGAGAGTGGGTCAATGGTGGGAAGGGGCAGCGCTTTTGGGCCAGTAAAGGAGTGGGGTCACCGTGCCATGAATTTTGAGAACCCACCCAAACTGATGTGCTTCATGGCACAGGCCACAGAATTTCACCTAGTAACTCCTGTATCAGGCCCAGTAATGTCTGGTTGAACTACAGTATTCTATTTGTAAGATATTCAATTTGACTTAAAGATCTCAAGTGATGAAAAATCCATCCAATCCCTTGGTAATTTGTTCCAATAGTTAATTATCTTTATTTGTATCTTATTTCCAGTCTGAACTTATTTAGCTTTAACTCCAAGCCATTGAGTCTTGTTATTGCATTTGCCTACTATATTAACGTACCCTCAGAAATATCATCATGTAGCTACTTATGGGGGGGCATGGATCAGAGTTCGCATTGCACTCCCAATCTGTACCCAGCCCCAAACCAGAGAAGCTAATGATCCAAGCAGCAGACCCATTTTGGTGAATTATCCTGATCACTGAAGTGTGGTTGTCTTCCACTGCATCTTTTCCTCCATTCCCCAGTCCATTTGTATCTTATATATGATCACAGCTAACATTCCTGCTGGGAACTTCATTGTCCAAAAGCAGCAGCTCCACTGCATAAACCCCTTTTGTTCACTTATACATGTAATTATCTTTAGTGAGTTGCTTTCAGACACTGCTAGAGTCAGGTTGGACCTCGGTGGTCCAGCATCCTTGGGATCTGACTGGTCCCAAACCAGGGGATTTGCTGGACCAGGACAGGTCCCTCTTCGTGGCCATGCTGCCACCAGGCTAAGGCTCCAGCCTGCCCCCCCACCCCCCAACTTCTGCCGGGACAAGAGTGCCACGGCCAGAGCTCCACAGCCACCTGGCTCTGTAGCTGGGGCTGGAGCTCCGTAGCCTGGGCTAAAGTTTCCTGGCTGCCACTGGGGTTGGGGCTGGAGTTCCCTGGCCACTGGAGCCAGAATGTGGCTGGAGCTCCGCAGCTGGGGATGGGGCCAGAGCTCCCTCACTGGGGTCAGAGGTCCACAGCCATGGCTGGGCCAGGGAGCTCCTCTGGGGCCAGAACTCCCTGCCATGCTATCTGTCTTCCCCCTCCCCCACCTTCCCACACTCTGGGCTCCTGGCTGAGTAGTCGGTGCCCCTTATGGCGTTCCTGCCCCGCCGCCAGAGCTCCATCTTCCTGGGCTCTGTGGTCCAGGAACATCCATGGTCCATGTGTGTCAGACCACAGATGTTGCTGGACCAGGGAGTCCCAGTTAAGGGAGGTACAACCTGTAACCAAAACCATACTGAATAAAACTGCTTTGCTCTTTGGTTTTTGTTTTATCATCTTGACATTTTCCACTGATTCAACAAAAAAAGCACGATCTTGCCTATTCTTAGACACAGGTAGCCGTGGCTGTATTTTTTAAGCTAAAAGAGGATCGAGAGGACTGTTATGACAGTCCTACTTTTATCATTAACAAAAGTCCAGATGGCTGTGTTGTCAGCTGCAGCACAGTAACTGCAAAACAACCATAGCTAAGACTTGAGAAACAGATAAACAGCAATTTAGTTTCCATACTTAACTTCTCCTGGGTGTCTTCTAAACTGAGATTGGCAACTACCCCCATGATAACAAATGATGCATTGTGATGTAAATATGGTAAACTAGGTGCTGGGTTAAGATCACATTCATTGTGCCTAGAATCAAAAGCTGGAGTCAAACCAGTACATTCCCACCCGAGCTCTGATTCCATCAGGGATCTGATACATCTCTTTTTTTGGCAAGCTGCCACTTATTTCCTCCATCTGTCTTACACCTGTCCATGGAACAGACCATTAGTGCTAGTAGAATTGCATGATCACTTTTAAAAAATGTAAATAGAATCTGATTTCAAGTAGAGATTTAAAGGGCTTCTATGAATTAATTGAAAGGCTAAACAAATCAGTACAATGATTTAAAATATAGAATAAAGTTCTTTTGGGCTGAAGTTTTGTTTGTTTTGCTGTATGAAGACTTATATCTCAGCAGCTGGTTGCACATAGCGAAGATGCCAGCAGATGCTACAAACACAATGTGTTCAACCATTTGCCAACATTCCACTGAGCCAGACACACTGCAAGAGCTGCATGTAGCTTGGGAGTCACGGGTTACATATTTCTGTTTTATATGCCGATGCAAATACCATTAAAATTAACAAGATGATGGAATCTGAACAGATGCTAACCTGGTACCTTTGGGTATTAAAAAATAAAACCCCTCTGCCACTTATTTACCTATATGCAAACGAGGCCACGAGAGTGTGGTCTTATTCCCGCTGGAAGTCAATTGCATGAGAATGCCATTTTGGTTTTAACTAGTTTAGTGTTTCTGCTATTGCAGTGCCCCATTCCCAGGAGTGTTAATGGTGACCAGTGTTCTAAAAAGTCATCACAGCTGACAGCAAATTATCTATGCAGCCCTGGTCTTAAAAATGGTTTTATTTTCATTACACTCGCAGTTCATTCTAATCTAACACCTATATTTGACCCATTCAGGGATACCAGGCAGATAGATGAGAGGGTGATTTCAGTGGAGATAAGATCACATTCTCTGCTGTTTGTAAAATGTGTTTTTACTGTCTTGTCTTAACACTTAAATGAGGCATGAACAGTGTGTCCCTGTGCTTCAAAGCTACAGTAGTCAGAGGCATTAGAATTGGACTTGGAAGACCCCTGTGTGTCATCTAGCCCTCCATGTGTAAATAGTTTGGCTCTGTACTAAAGTGTCCCACTCAGATATTCAGTTTCCCCACATTGCTCAATAATCTTGTAAACAAGGCAAGAAAGAACATCCCTGGTCACTGACAACTTGTGATTTTCAGTAATAATATATACAGGAAAGTTGCATACACATGATTTGTCATGTTGTCCTTATCAAAAAATATCCACCTTCATGTCAGTCATCCATGAAATCAGGGACACAGCTGGTCTTAATTATTAACATTTCCTTTTAAAGTAGAACTAACATCACACATCTCCCCACCTAGCATTTTATCCAAAGTCCATTGAACTCAATCAAAAGGCTCCTGCTGACTCCAATGCGCCATAAGACAGAAAAAAATCAAATGAAATCGTAGCAGCATGAACACAAAACAAGTGAAGCATGAAAGCAAATAGGTCAGGTGATCTAAATTCTCACTGTTAGGTTTGGTGGGTTTGTTTTGGTTCCCTCCAAAGTACACTTTTTATCCGTATTTTGTGCAGCGTCAGATCAAACGGATTGGAAGGGGATGGGGTTGAAAAGTCATGTGATGACCTCCAACGGACTCAATGCGCAAGAGTATGTGTATAGCTTTCCAGCCCATCCCCCTCTAAACTCAGAGTGTTGACAACTCCTGAGATTTTATCAAGAGGCTTGCAATATTTGCTGTTTCTCTTAATGCCCTGGTTCCTGGAACCATCCTCTGGGAGAATCCCAGCTTTTGTCTCATTCCCATAGATGCTGAGAAAAGTCAGAGAATATGATTCAAGTGTGCCCTGAAGGCTTAAAAATGAAAGATAAAAGAAAAAGAATATAATGATTTTTTTTGTAATCCCTTGACTGTTAAACTAGTCTCATGGTTCTTTTGGGCTGGACTCTTGATTTTTGAATGCTCGGAGCTGGCAGTGCTTCTCCTATGCCATGTAAGGGGTAGGGGATGAGATAATTAATGCATCCTAAACTGTAGAACAGTGATGTGTTGAGTGTTTCTGAAAGGCAAAGGAGAATAGTGAACAGAGATTTCCTGTTAAACACAAGGAATGATCCTGCAATATACACTCTAATTCCCTAGATAGCTCAAGTTACCATCAACATGGGGTTCTAGCTGCATAAAGCTACTTCCTTCCATACCATGTGGCATAGCTTAGGACCACCAATAGCAAACATCACACTAGTGCTGATGGGTCTACATAACCAGCAACCAACAGCTGCAGTTTTGGCAAAATCATTTAACACAGCCGTGAGTGTGAGGTGAAAAGACTAATCCTTTGACTCTATTTAAAGAGGCTTAAGGGATAAGGAGAGAGGAAAGGAGCAGAGAGGAGACCTATGGGAAAGGGAAAGTGGATCAGAGAGGATAACTGGGTGAAAGAAAGGGAGGGTGGTGGCAGAGAAAGATTAGAGAAGAGAGGGAGGCAAAATTAGGACAGTAAAAAGAAGGACAGAGAAGAAAAGTCTTGAAAAGGAAAATGATTTTTAGAAGATGAAAAAATTCAGTAAGTTTGTTTCAGTTGACGGGAAGAAGCAAAGAAAGCCTAGGAGCCTAGACAATAGTATTCATGAATAATGTATCAGGAAATGTTTAGACGTAAAATCATTTCTGATGCATTCAAAATGTAAAACCCCCAGTTGATCTTTTGCATCACACCTACCATGTGTTACTTACTATTCCAGCTGTGCCTAGCATATGTGTTCCAAATTCACACCCAGGTTAATTGAAATGCAAAAAGAGAGCCTGCTGATCCCATGCTGGGCAGCATGCCCATCAATTGTATGTCCCTCAGTTGTAATCCAATGGAAAGTTGTTCCGGAGCTACCCAGTAAAGGCTGCAGGACTGGGCTTTGATTGCTTTGAAATTAACATACCTTCCTTCTGTTTACACTCTTTCATCAGGGTAATAGAATCATCATGTAGCTTGTTGCTGCCTGGAAATGTATAATCCCATGTTGGACTTTGGAGACATCCACCCACACTAATAACTTTGTGGAGATCTAAACAGGGATAAACATGCAGCTTTGGAAGGAGATGAATTGCTGATTTTTTATGAAATTTGGAAATCACTCCTGAACACTTTTCCAAAGGAGCTGAATCAGGGTTGGATGACCTGACTGTAGGACTCATTGAACAGACTGTAAAGCATATTGGTATGAAATTGTACTATAACAAAGACAGAAGTGCTGGAAAAAATGCTCATCATTTCTATAGGGTGATCTATAGATCAGTGATATTTAAAGTGAAAAAAATAGGCTGAGCACCCCTTTGAAAATGGATAGCTACGTCACTGATTACATTGCTGAATTGTAAAACCAGTTTATACCAAGTTCTCAAATCCATTCACTATAAAGCAAAGCATGCAGGATTTTAGGATTTGTTGTTTTCATTTTAAGCATGTCCAGTTTGTATGTCTGCTCTAGCGACTTATTTGAGCGGGAATTCATTAGGAGTGGAGTGGGGAGAGACTTCCATTGGTCTAAGGATTTAGACACACAGAAAGTAAGCAGTTTTCAAAGGGAGGCCATATGACCACTGGAAAAAGGCTCATGCCTGTTACAAGGCCTACCACTGCAAGCCAACAGTCTGGTGGCAATGATGTTTGCCACTGTGTTTCATAAAAGACTAAAGCAAATCAGTGCTGGATAAGGGGGGAAATGAGTTTAATAATGAATTATAGCATAGTTTCTTGTTTCATAGACAAAGGGAGATTTAGTGCCTAGGAGAAAGATCATATAGAAGGACACACACAAACATGTTGCTAGCAACCCAAAAACATCTGTTTTTGACACCATAGTTGATGCCATATGGATGACACTGATGTAAAGATGAACAGTGAAATCCTGGCCCCGTTGGAGTCAATGAGAATTTTGTTACCAACTTCAGCAAGGCCAGCATTTCACTGGAAAGCTCACAAAGTTACTTCCAAGTTGGAAGATACACATTAAGTTGTGACACATAAAGGCAAAGTCCCTGTTGAAATTCAAACGGGTGGAACTAAGACTAAGGTCCTGACTGTACTACACTCTAACAGCATTTGTCAGTACATCATGACACAGTTGCCCCTCCACACTGCCCCAAGCACTCTTGGATGTTATATGCCTGCTCTCTTCCCCTGCTGACATGTTATGGGATGGCTGTCTGGATTTTCCTAGAAAGCACTCATCCAAATAGGGCTAGACAGCATGGGAAGTGTGGATGTACAGACACAGCAGATACACAGTGGAACTGCGGTGCATGGGGGAATACTGCTCTGTGGAAACTCCCCAGCTGTGTCTGTTGTAAGCGCATCATGGACTGGGTAGAAAAGCACAGTGATACTTAGCAGATTGAGAGGGTCTAAAGCAGAGGTGGACAATCTGTGGGCCATTGCAGCCCACACACATCCTGTTGGCCTCCTCTTCCCCGTACGGGCTGTGGGCTGCAGGGTGCCCACCATTGATCATGAAGCTCATGGAGAAAAAGGACAGCCACTCATGCAGCCCACTCACAAGTCTTAATTGCCCATCACTGGTCTAAAGGAACATAATGGGAAAATATCATAACCCTAGAAATCTTCAGCTAAAGAAGATAATTAGCTTCACCTTTTGTACAGAAGCCCTCGCCAAAGGAGAACACTGGCTGTCTGAAAAGGAAGCAAAATAACCCTAGCTATGTTTCTCTTCAGCTTGAGTACAACCAAAAAGGATAAGGCAGCCTCTGGCACTCAGACCTCCGGTTATCTCAAACCTGGCCTGGCGCATTGTAAGACTTGATTCCATCACCAGTTGCTTCCAACCAATTCTCCATCTGTTACCAAACATATCCCCAGTCCCACCAGCCTCAGTCTCATTCCCTATTGCTAGATTTCTTGTTGAATTAAATTATGCATCAATATCCCAAACCCATGAAAACATGCCCTCTCAGTAGGGAACATACAGTTTTGTGTACTGAGCAGAATTAATCACAAAGAATATGAAGATCTTAACAAATAATTCTTAAGACCACCACAGAAATCCTCTTCCATTTGGGATCAGACTAAGGGCACGTCTACACTGCACTGTTATTTCAAGATAACTAGTGTTATTTCAAAATCAGAATGCGAGCATCTACACAGCCAGTCCATTATTTTGAAATAATTTCTAAATCTGTAAACCTCATTCTACAAGGAATAATGCCTATTCCGAAATAGAAATTTCGAAATAAGGCGTGTGGAGACGCTCCACTGCTGCTGTTTCAAAATAGCTCTTAGCAGGGCCATTCTAAGTTATTCCTCCCCAGTACCTCCTGGGGCTCTAAATTGAGATAGCACGTCTACATTAGGGAAGCCTGCCTCAGACTAATTTTGAGGCTCCCCTGCAGTGTAGACGTGCTATTTCGAAATAAGTTGCTTCAGAATAACTATTCTGGAATAGCTTATTTCGAAATAAGCGTGCAGTATAGATGTATCCTAAATATATTTCCCCTTTTGATACAAGTGGTTAGCCAGCATTCAGGATTTTGATGGTTGTTTCTGTTAGGAGAAAAATTGAAGATGGAGCCATGTATCTTTGATGCAATCCTTTGTTATTTATAAAGAAAGAATGTACAAAATCCAGTTTCCCTAACCACAGGAGAATTCAAGCAGCAGAACAGTTTCCTTGCTCAAAATTCTAAGCCTACGCAGAATTCAAGGAAAAGAGAACGTGTGCGCACTCTCTCTACAAGTGTTTCTCAGGCTACCTTCCCTGTCTGCTCCTTGGTAGCTCTGACACAAATCCAGAGCTCCACCAAAAAAAAATACTCAGCTCCCTGGATTTGCAGTCAACCCTCTGTGAACCGCTTCTTCCCAAAAGGCTATGACATAGCTCAGCTCCTGACAGCTTTATGGCCTGTGTTTTCGATGGTTACTCCAATTGTTTCAGCTAATTTACTCTAAAAAGAGTTTAACTGCTCCTTATATTTATCCTGAATGAGGGACTGTTACAATCTTTAACAAGGCTCCACCCTTCCTTCAGCATAACTACAATTTCTGGAGGACATTTGTGCAAAGACTTTTTAGACAGGAAACAAAAAGCCGTCTGGAGCTTACTTCACTACAAGATACTTATGGACATTCTCTGATACCATTTCTCCCTACTGTTTTCATTCATTTCTCCCTGTCTTTTATCGTCTACAAATGCGTATGCTTCTGTAAAGAAAGAAAATCATATGCCTGACCTCCACAGTGAACTCTCTGCTTCCGAGGATTAAGGAAGACAGATTCTGGGCATGTTTTTCTACTGTATAAAAGAATTAGTTATGTCTTTTACTGTTTTCTCCCTCTCTCTCTTTTAAAACATTATCAAACCAATTTGTAATTTCCAGTAGTAATGCATTGGATCCAAGGTCACTTTCTTGTATTCTCAGTTTTTTAGAGTATGCACAATATGTACAGCAGGAAATTAAGTGACTCAATTAGATCTCTGTTTGTTTAAATGCAATTTGAAGCAGGCGCTTTTGTTTGATCAAGGCTGTGCAAGTCTTTTCCATGGGTTACTGACACACTCAGCAGTAAGGTCAGACAGCCTGCAAGAACCTATTTTGTTTTCATTCCAATTTCTGGGCTGCAGTAATACCTAGGAGGACAGAGCATCTGTTAATGAGACCTTGGGTCTCTTCCCTGCAGATTTTTCTCTAATTTCTTGGGCTTATGTAGTTTCCATCTATGGTAATGTTTGATGCATTCCCATGTGACTGTGTGGAGGTGAAGAAATCAAAAGCCCAGTTATAGTAGCTACCCAGGGTATGTGTGTGTGTTTTTGTTTGTTTGTTTGTTTGTTTTTTAATATTCCCCTATTCCTCACTCTCTCCAGTGCAATCTAAAGTGTTTGGAATCTGCTGAATTTTTGGAGAGTTGAATACACCATAGATCCTAAAAAAAAAAAAAAAAAAAAAAAATCAAAATAATTTCTGATTTCCTGTGATGAAAAGCGATCGATCGATAGGGCTGTCAAGCGATTAAAAAAGTAACCATGATTAATCGCGGTGTTAAACAATAATAAGACTCCAGGTGCCCCTTGCTTCTGCGTTGCACTGCCCCTTTGAAACACCACCGCAGCATTTCAGAGGGGCAGCACTGTGGGAGCCCAGGATCAGCTGGAGTCCCCAGCTGACCCCAGGCTCAGGACCCGAGGCTCCAGCTGATCCTGGGCTCCCATAGCGCTGCCCATTTGAAATACCAGCATTCACAGGGGCAGCTCTGTGGAAACACCTGCAATTAATGTGCATTAAAAAATTAACGCATTAATTCTGCCCTGCATCAATCACAGGTGTTAACATGTGTTAATTGATAGCCCATGTAATACAAATGGCTTCACAATTAGTTTTATTTTGATTGAATAAAGTTCAGTCTTATACAGTTAAACACTTTCATTCCAAATTCTACTCTTTTTATTAATAAAGCATGTAAGCTTTACTATAATTCAGTCATACAACATGGGTCAGGATTACAAAGGTTGATATTTCTGTCATGTGACATTGGTTCTAGAGGCTACTATTATAGTATTAGAACAGGGGTCTCAAACTCAATTTCCCTTAGCACCAGAGCCAGTCCTCAAATTCTCCTAGTGGGCCAGTGGGCACCCCTTTCTGGCAGGGCTCAGGAGGGTGGGGTAGGAGTGGGGAGTCTGTATGTGTGCTTACATCCCTAGCCCTGCCTGCTGCCCCCAGGTTATTTAATCCCCCACCCAGGGTCCCCAGTGCCACCACCGGTAACAAGGCTGAAGTAACAGCAGCTTCCTGCTATGAGCTTTATACTACTGCTGGCAGCACGTCCCTGTTAGGGATGTTAAGGACTAGTCGACTAGCCGATAAGCAAATGCTTATCGGATAGTTGACAGGATAGCTCTCCCCCCCTCCCCCCCCGGCCGCTTCCCTTCTTGCTGCCTCTATCAGCATTGGGTGATAAAAGAGGAAAACTTCAAAGTGGCAGCGCCGCATGGAGCTCAGGGTCCCAGAATAAGGGTAGTCAGAGGAAGAGTGTTCTATTTTGAAATAAGTGCTGTGTAGATGCTCCCTATTTCGAAATAAGATACGCAACTGATGTAGTTCAATTTGCGTAGTTTATTTTGAGTTAAGCCCTGCTGTGTCGATGCAGCCAGAGAGTGTTGCCTGGCAAAAGGAAGGTGACAGGAACAATGACAATACATCTTATCTAATTCTGTGCATGAGATCAAGAACTTGTCAAAACAGTTTGAGAAGTGGAAATCTGCAGTGCAAACCTATGTGGCTACCAAGTGCATGGAATTACATATAGCTCGACTCACAATATATATATAGACTTAATACAGTCAGATCTCTCAAACGTACTGCAAGAAATTACCATATCTGTCACATGGGTAACCATCTAGGTACTCAGGTATGTCCAACCCTCCAACAGCGCAGCAAGGAGACATGGAAGATATGTCTATGCTACAATAAGACCTGTGGCTGGTCTGGGTCAGCTGACACAGGCTGAGGGATATAACATTGTGAGAGGAGAGGGTCCCAGAGCCTGGCCTCCAGCCAAAGCCTTGGGCTACGTCTACACTGCAAGGTTTTTGCGCAAGAAGTGTTTTGTGGAAGAGTGCAAAAGCATGTCCACACTGCATGGACGCTCTTGTTCAAGAAAGCTCTGATGACCATTCACAGAATGGCCATCAGAGTATCTGTCCTTTTTTGGATAGGCTATATTTATGCAAGAAACTCTTGCAGAGCGTCCACACATGCCTTTTTGCACAACAGCTGTAGCATGAAAAGGAGTTATGCCTCATAAAAGGAGGTTTGCCTACACTGAAGAAAGCCCTCTATTCTGCTGATTTACTGCCAATTTACTTGCAAAATAGCGCATTTGAGGTGTGGATGCTCCGCAGGTTTTTGAGCAAAAACAGCAGGTTCAGCACAAAAACCTTGCAGTGTGGACATAGCCTTAATGTCTATATTGCATGTTCTTGCCCTGAAGCCTGAATCAGCTGATTCTGATTAGCCATAGCTATGCTGCATGTCCTTTAGCACAGTGTGGACATTCACGGACTCACAGTTTCCTCTTTTGGCTTTAGTGGTAATTAAAAGGTTGACCTGGTTCATTCCCTTGTTGCTGTTTCCCTTGACTTTGGAAACTGTGGAATGAAAAGGAGGACGGGCTGAAGGTTTAGCAGTTCACAGGACTGCTCATAGGACCATCCGCTTGACACAGTTAACATAATAAGTGTTCCTTCTTCAGGCTGGTTGATTTCTGGTATTCACAAACTTAGGTGTTGTACAAATGCAAAAGGTAGCACAATCTTTTGTCTCACTATAGTGGATGTTTACAAAACTGGTAGGACTACACAAACACCTGTGAAGGTAGGTCCACATTTCCAAATGTATTGAGGCATAGTTCCATTCAACATTGCATCTGACTTAAAGAGTCCAAAGTTCATTCCCAAAAGTGGCTTAGGCACATAAGTCTCATTCAAAGTCACTATTGAAAATGATGCTTAGATTCCTGATGTTGTACACAGTGCAATTGTAGCCATGTTGGTCCCAGGATATTAGGCCTTATCTACATTATCATGTTTTGTTGCCAAAAACTGCCTTTTGTTGACAAAATAGCGAGAGTGTATACATTACAATGCAACTTTTGTCAGGAGAAACACCTAATTTTGGCGACAAAAACTTTTGTCTTTTCCCCTCCCTTTATTGTCAATAAAGACCTAGTGTGGACTAGGGATGTTAAGGACTAGTCAACTATTCAATAAGCAAATGCTTATCAGATAGTCAGTCAACTAGTCCATTCCCCCCCTTGCTGCCTCTATCAGATAAAGGCAGCAAAGTTTGGGGAGGAAACGGAGCCCTGGATCAGCTGTGTGGTATTGTCGCTTTGAAACGCAGAGTCCCCAGCTGATCCTGGGTTCCGCTGAAATGCCATGTGGAGCCCAGGATTAGCTGGGGAGTCTCCAGCTGACCCTGGCTCCGTGTGGCATTTCAAATTGGCAGCGCAGCATGGAGCCCGGGGTCAGTGGGGACTCTTGTACATTTCAAAGAAGGAATGCGGAAGTGCCTATTGACTAGTTGAGTAGTCGATGGAAATTCCATCCACTACTTGACTAGTCAATTAACCCCAATTTAACAACCCTAGTGAGGACCCTGTTTGTTTTGTCGAGAGAACTAGCTTCCACCAGTATCCCACAATGCCTACCTTGATGGGTGTGCGCCATTGTTTTGTGATCTCTGCTGCCTTGCAGGCACGCACCCCTCATCTTCAAAGTTCCGGGAAGCAACTGACAGCTGAGTGAGCTGCTCCCTTTCGTGAGCAAACAAAAAGAGCAAATTACTGGAATGCACTTGTTCTGCTCCACTAAAAACACAGTAACAGACAGACTGCTGCTGCCGGGGGAGGGCTGGAGAGACTGCTGTGCTGCTTTGACATGCCTCAGCACAGAGAACTCACAGAGTTACTCAGGATGCTGCTCCCAAAACTCTGAGAGAATCCCAAGAAGCACAGGGATCTGCTCTGCCTTCCCACAATACTGCACTGTGGGATGCTTACCCACATTGCTTTGCTCTATCTGTCCACAGGAGAGCTAGCAACAACGTGGCCATAAAATGTCAACAATGGGAGGCAGAAAAACTAGTCTGACCGGTTTTCACTTTTGCATGTCAACAGCACTTTTGCCACCAACTCTTCCCAGTGAAAAAAAAAACTTAAAAAACAATAAATAGTCTAGCAGCACCTAGACATAGCCTGATGCAAGGTGGGTGAGACAAATGAAGCTGGTTCAATAAAAGATATTATCTCACCTTCCTTGTGTCTCAGACTCTTGACTCAGCTCAGCACTGAATAGAACCATGGTCTTTCAATACCTTTAAAATCTGGCCCTTTGAACTCTGTTTTCAAATACGGAAATGTATAACCATAATCATACTTTAGGCCAATAATCCTGGTGTCTTTTCTCTTGCTGCTACTATTTGTGAGAAATCGATATGGTTTTATATGTTTTGCCTAACTGGGCACTTCCCAATTTCAAACAAGTGTTTAACAGAAGGCTTTTTTAAAATTCATGTCTGATTTTCTGATGATGGCAGTTAATCTATTAGAAGCAAAGACAAGTGAACTTATCGCATGAGTCTCATGCAGTCTTTTATTCTAAATCCCTTTTGTATTCAATAAGAGGCAAAGATCAAAAGCTTCTATTTGGTGTGGTGGGCAACATCAGAGCATTAAAAGTTAATTAGAGTTAATCTCAGACACTGATTCAAGGTGATAACTAGAATGGTGCTGCAATGTAATCAACATTTTCTCTGTAACACTGTGTTGTGATTGGTTGAGTGAGTGAATAAGCAGTGACTGGGATGTGATTAAACCTTAAGAATACTAAAGGATTTTCCATTAGCAGATCCTCATGCTATAGATTTTTCCCTTTGGAAGTAGGAGTGTTTACTTCCCTGGATCCATAAAATCTTTGCTTTTATAAAAAGGATTTCTAAGTGATGTCTAGTGACAGTCTTCCAATGTTAATAAAGAATATTCTTCCAAGAGCCTGATCTCACTATTAAAATACAACTATGCTGTAAGTACAGGATTGCTGTTCCCTCTTTCTAGCTAATCTTATATGAACTATTTTACAATTACGAAGTGATAGGGCATGCAATAATTATTAAAGAAACAGAGCACCGAAAGGAGTGAAGGTGCAGTATTTTGTTTTTATTTTAAATATTTTAAGTAGGAAATCTTAGCTATGTGTAAAAGCTTCAGAGGGGCAGCCGAGTTAGGCTATGTCTAGACTGCAAGCCTCTTTCGAAAGAGCCTCTTTCGAAAGAGAGCGTCTAGACTGCACGTTGAGCTTTCGAAAAAGCGGCTTGCTTTTTCGAAAGAAAGCATCCAGTGAGTCTGGATGCTCTCTTTCGAAGAAGCCCTATTTACATTCAAGAACGCCTTCTTTCGAAAGAAGAACTTTCGAAAGAAGGCGTTCTTCCTCGTAAATTGAGGTTTACCGCCATTGAAAGAAAAGCCGCGTTCTTTCGATTTAATTTCGAAAGAACGCGGCTGCAGTCTAGATGCAGGTGAGGTTTTTTTGAAAAAAGGCTACTTTTTTCGAAAAAACCCCTGAGTCTGGACACAGCCTTAGTCTGTAACTGGAAAAACTTAAAAAACAATGAACTTAAAAAGCACCTTAAAGACTAACAAAACGTGTAGATGGTATTATGAGCTCATGATCTGTAGCCAGACAGGAACCTCCCCTTGTAACATCCATTTTTGCTTGCCTGGAGCATGCAGGGCACACAGAACAGAAAGCCCAGGCTGTGTGACCGTGAATGGCTGTAAACAGAGATATGCCAATTGCTAACCAAGAGGCTGCCAAGGAGTGCCCTTGACTTAACCCATATTGATACGAATACACAGCCGTCCGCGGGGAGAGGAATCTCTCGCGCAGTAAAAAAAGTCTAGTACGCACAATTTAGTTCTCTCTCTTGCAAGTGTAAATTAACTTGAAACTTGCTTGTAAGAACTGGCACCACAGAACAGACCAGTACAATTCGGCATCTTAGATAAGAAAGAGGATACAGGCCCCCAGGGGTATAAAGATGGGTCCAGCAGCATATTTACTCTGAGTGTCAATCTACCATCTATCTGCTGGTCGGGTTAGGTGTTTGATCTCACGAGGTTCCAAAGGGACGCCCACCTCGTATTCGTCTTTCCTAGGAATTGAGAGACCGGCCCTGGCCTGACACGCTGGAGTCGAGAGGCACAAAAAGGGGTAAAAATTGTACCTGGATGTGGTCCTTTGTCTTAAGTGTACACATAGACGTAGAGCTCTTTAAAGATTAAGCTGTCACTTGGTACCATTATTTCAATTTTCTATCTTTATTTTCTTTGTAACTATTTTTTAAAATCTGTATTTTCTAACAGTTAAGAAAGAGAGCAATAGCCATTGTAACCATATGCTTTTATAAGTCTTTTTAATAAACCTGTAACTGTTTAAGTTTTTAACCTGACTCCTTCAGTTGCTGTAATAGAACCAAGCACAATTTAAAAGAACTTCAGCCGGTCATAAAGGGACAGGCATAGGAAGAGCTTGGGCGTTTGGATCTGTGTCACTCCCAGGTGACAGATCCGTTGGGGCACCTTTCAGCCTTTCCCAGGCTGCCCGCTGCGAAGGAACCCTGTGTTCTAGCAGCTAAAATCTAAGGTGTAATAAGCTCTTCCTATATAAAGGGGCATCTGTTGGCCTGCTGACCACCCTCTGCGACAGGACCCCGGTCCTAGCAGTAAAGACACGGACGTTAAACCTTTTCTCAGAAACACACACACACACACACACACACACACACACACAGCCCTGACCGTCGGCTGACATGATCCCATCTACTTGTTTTGTTAGCTATGTTTAGGAGTCCAAGCAGCGAGAAGGATCCTACAGTTAGCAAGTATTGATTGACATAAAATTATCATGGCTTCATTCAAAGAATTTGAGGAGTATATGGATCATTTTCTCGCACTTGTGTATAAACATCAGACATGAACTAAAATACTATCAAGTAGCTGAACAACTTAGCTCTTCTTCAGAAAGAATCTGCAGAGAACTTCAGCCAGATTGGATTAAGAGGGAAGCTATATGCAAGGCAATTTCAACTAAATAAGATGAATAGACAGCTCTCAATCAAGAGCTCTGTAGCAGATTAGTTTCCAGGCCTGTGAGAATTCCTTGATGATAAAGGATCTAAGAAGCCACATAAAAAAATGGCACCACCTGTGAAAGTGGAAATCCAGATTGGCAAAGAAGATAAAATTGGCTTTCAAATGTCATTGCCTGGAATCTGCAAGGCAGACACAGGAGTGGAACAATGTGTGGACAGGATGCTGTACTTTCCAGAGAAACAGCTGCAAAGATGGTAATAAACTGAAATGAAAAAAGAATTCTCAAAGGAGATTGTGGGGCAGGTGGAGGGGAGAATAACATCTGCACCACTGACCCACATTGAAGGGTCTCCATGAGGATGCTGACTTGCTTTAAACATGGTAATGCAGAGCACCAGGCTGTGGGTTGTACAATTCTGCTCAGAGGCATGGTGAAAGCACAGCTGTCTGACACAGGATTAACGAGAAGGAAAGACTCCATCCCAAGTAATGCTAAGCAGGAATAAGGATGGCTCACTTATGAATCAGCCAAGTGCAATGGTAAAGCCAAGCCTTTAGCTCGGGGTGGCCAACCCATTGGAGATGAAGAGCCAAAATAGCAGTGGACAGCGTCTGAAGAGCCACATACTGGGGAGAGGGGGCAGGGAGTTGTTGAGCAAAAAAAAAAAAAAAAATTCCCTCACCGGGGAACATACCATCACAAAAAAGGGAAGGGGTGAGAGGGGCAAGCTCTGGGAGGGAATTTGGGTGCAGGAGGAAGTAGAGAAGAGAATACTGGTTCAGAGAGGGGGCTCCATGCTGGAGAGGGTTGGGATCAGGGGGAGGATTGGGGGTGCTGAGCAAGCCGGAGGCTTGTGGCTTTGAGGGTGCAGGAGTTTGGGCTGGGGTGCATGAAGGGCTCAGGGCAGGGAGGCTGGGAGTATGATGGGCTCAGGACACAGATTTGCAGTGTATGGATGGTGCAGGAGTATTGTGGCAGAAGACTGGGGATGTGGGGGTGCAGGAGTTTGGGCATGTGAGAGGCTCAGGACAGGGGGTTCCAGTGTATGACAGTCTCAGGTTTGGGATCTGGGGAGGGTGCAGAAGTATTATGATGCTGCAGCCATATGGAGACTTGGCCCCAATTGGGGGCTTGTTGGCCAGGCTTCGTTTTTAAATAAAGTATTATGTCAAACACAGCATGTTTCAGCATTGTCTTTATTTATGAGAGGGGCAGGGAATCTGTTTTGAGTCAGGGGTCACTGACCCACCGAAAAGTCAGTTGGGGCCACACAAGCAAGATGCAAAAAACATCCCAAGCCTCACTAATGTGGCCCCAACTATGCTGGTGGGGGCAGAGGATAGAGTGCTGGGGCAAGGTGCTGGTGGGTGCTGGGGCAGGTGGCAGGGGACAGGGTGCTGGTGGGGGGGAGGTTGGCCAGGGGGAGGGGACGGGGACAGCTCGGCCGGTGCCTGGGGATCCCAGGTCTAAGGAAGTGCACTGGTTGCTCTTCCCCTCCCCTTTCTTCCCTTCCCCTCCCATGAACAGCTAGCACACTTCCTGAAACACCGGGTCTGTCACTGGGCTGGGGACTTCCTCCCCACTGCTGCCTGCCTGTACAGGGTGTGTGTGTAGGAGTCCCGGGACTGCATGCCAGCTCCAACTTCTCAGGAAGCACATGCTCTTTCTCTGCTCCCCACAACAGCTGCATGCTTCCTGAGAAGTTGGAGCTGGTATGCAGTACCAGGATTCCTACTCTCCCCCCACAACCCAATCCCCATCCTCTCCCCCAGAGCCATCCCCCCACACTCTAACCCAAGCCCACTCTTCCCCCAATCTAATGCCCAGATCCTGGAGCTGGAGCCACCGCTGTCACTACCACCACTAACCTCTCCCTGCAGACACGGGGCACGTGTGCTGAGTGGCCTTTAGCACATGCTGGCTGGAACACTGAGCGTGAGGGGCAAGGGAAAGGGAGACGGGAGCGTGAGCATGAGCAGAGCAGCAGCTGCAAGCACGCACTGCAATGCAGCTCAGAGTGGCCCAGCCGTGAGCAACCTTGTGCAGAGTGGCCAGCCTGACGATAATTTTTTAATAAAAAAAAATGTAATCACGAGCCACAATTTTTTCATCAAAGAGCCACATACAGCTTGCAAGCCATGGGTTGGCCACCGCTGCTTTAGCTACTCGCGACTAATCCATAGCAGATTTTTAATGCCCACTCAAAATGCATTTCCCTTCAACTCTTGCCCCTTCTCTCTTTTCTGCTCCATATATTGCTAACTTCTTTCAAGTAAAGATTGTCAGAGGTCAGCAGAAGATCTCCGCCCAATTCTTCATTCCTTCACCCTGCTCCTTGATTTGTCCTTTACTCATATATCCACCACTGAGATCACTATCCTTTTGCCTGCTTCAAACCCTTTGCTTTGACAACTTTACCTCATCTTATTCATTGCCTGCCCTTCCTTGCTCCCTCCTTCTCTTAGCACATAATCTTTCTGACCAACCAGAATGTCCTCAAGAATGTCCTGCTCTTTCCTTGAACTAAGCATGGCAAAATGGAACTTTCAATCTTTCCCTGTGCGGCTTCACAGAAACATAGGGCTGAATGGGACCTAGGTCATTTAGTCCATTCCCTGGGCTGATACAGGACCAAGTAAACCTAGACCATCCCTGGCAGGAGTTTGTCCAACCTGTTCTTAAAACCTCCAATGATGGGGACTCCACAAATTCCTTCAGAATACTATTCCTGTACTTACCTTTCATTTTAGGTAGAAAGGTATTCCTAATAGCTAACCTACATCTCTCTTGCTCCCGCTCATTACTTCTTGTCCTCCCTTTAGTGATCATGGAGAACAATAGACCACTATCCTCATTATAACATTTCTTAACATATTGAAGGTTTATTCTCTGTCTCCTTTTTTCAAAACTAAACCTGCTGTTTTTTTAAAAACTTTTCCTCACTGGCTTCATAAACATTTTATCATTTATCATATCCCTCCCTGTCACACAATCTCACAAGTTTGAGTTGCCCAGAATAATCTCTTTCTTTCTAACTTCAGTACCGGGCAAATTAGTCAAAACAATAGTAAAGAATAAAATTGTGAGGAATGTAGAAGAACATATTTTGTTGGACAAAAGTCAACATGGTTTCTGTCAAGGAAAATCCTGTCTTACTAATCTATTAGAGTTCTTTGAAGGGGTTAACAAACATGCAGACAAGGGGGATCCAGTAGATATAATATACTTAGATTTTCAGAAAGCCTTTGACAAGGTCCCTCACCAAAGGCTCTTATGTAAATTACATGGCCATGGGATAAGAGGGAAGGTCCTTTCATGGACAGAGAACTGGTTAAAAGACAGGAAACAAAGGGTAGGAATAAATGGTAAATTTTCAGAATGGAGAAGGGTAACTAGTGGTGTCCCCCAAGAGTCAGTCCTTGGGCCAGTCCTGTTCAACTTACTCATAAATGATCTGGAGAAAGGGGTAAGCAGTAAGGTGGTAAAGTTTGCGGATGATGCCAAACTGTTTAGGATAGTCAAGACAAAAGCAGACTGTGAGGGACTCCAAAAAGATCTCACCAAACTGAGTGATTGGGCAACAAAATGGCAAATGAAATTTAATGTGGATAAGTACAAAGTAATGCACATCGGGAAAAATAACCCCAACTATACGTACAGTATGATGGGGGCTAATTTGGCTACGACAAATCAGGAAAGAGATCTTGGAGTTATAGTGGATAGTTCTCTGAAAACTTCCACACAGTGTGCAGCGACGGTCAAAAAGGCAAATAGGATGCTAGGAATTATCAAGAAAGGGATAGAAAATAAGACACAGAATATCTTACTTCCCCTGTATAAAACTATGGTACACCCACAGCTTGAATACCGTGTACAGATGTGGTCTCCTCACCTCAAAAAAGATATTTTGGCCTTGGAAAGGGTTCAGAAAAGGGCAACTAAAATGATTAGGGGTTTGGAATGGGTCCCATATGAAGAGAGGTTAAAACAACTGGGAATTTTCAGTTTAGAAAAGAGGAGACTGAGGGGGGATATGATAGAGGTATATAAAATCATGAGTGGTGTGGAGAGGGCGAATAAAGAAAAGTTATTTATTAGTTCCCATAATAGAAGAACTAGAGGACACCAAATGAAGTTAATGGGTAGCAGGTTTAAAACTAATAAAAGAAAGTTCTTCTTCACACAGCATGTAGTCAACCTGTGGAACTCCTTGCCAGAGGAGGCTGTGAAGGCTAGGACTATAACAGAGTTTAAAGAGAAGCTAGATAATTTCCTGGAGGTTAGGCCCATAAAAGGCTATTAGCCAGGGGATAGAAATGGTGTTCCTGGCCTCTGTTTGTCAGAGGCGAGAGAAGGATGGCAGGAGACAAATTGCTAGATCATGGTCTTCGGTCCACCCTCTCTGGGGCACTTGGTGCTGGCCACTGTCAGCAGACAGGCTACTGGACTAGATGGACCTTTGGTCTGACCCAGTACGGCCGTTCTTATGTTCTCTCCTCGTCTCCAGGCTCTTGGTGCATTTATTACTGCTTCTATAAAACATCTAAAATCCACACTTTCCTCCCCATCTCTACAGCAAAAACCTGGCTCAGGCCAGGGAGCATTCCTTCTAGACTAATGTATCCTTTTCTTGTTCCTTCCCAATATTCAGCTGCAAAAGCAACCATTCTGTCCCACTTATGACCACTACATCTTTCCTTCTCTCTCCCTCTCCACTCCACCTCTTTCTATAGAAGAGTCAAATTGTCCTCATTTAAGGCTCTGTATCATTATGCCTTGCCTATGACTTCTTTCCTCTTCTGTCACTCTCGACCTCACACCCAGTGCTTTTCTCATTCTCTTTACCTTGGATATGTCTACACAGCAACATTATTTCAGAATAATAATACACTTCTACACTACAAGCCTTTATTTTGAAATAATGTTTAGGACTTCTTACTCCAACTCACGATAACCCTCATTTCATGAGGAATAAGGAAAGTCAAAGGAAGAGTGTTTTTCCTTTGACTTCCTGGTGTGTAGACAGTGCCAAAAGCTGAAGTAAGCTATTTTGACTTCAGCTACGCAATTGATGTAGCTGAAGTTTCGTAGCTTACTTCGACTTTTGCCCTGCTGTGTAGACGTACCCCTTGTTCCTTCAATCTCTTTCTTACAATCTCTTCTGTGTCCTCTGAGGGTCTGGTCTAATTTCTATCAAAGTCCCATTGGAGACTTTCCCCTAATTTCACTCTTCCAGTGGGCCAAGAGTCTTTCCATCTTATAAATCCTGCCTCAAAACAGAGTTCTACAGCATTGCTTGTCACTGCAGATAACCACTTCTGTGCTGACTCCTCCTCTCTTTCCATACATGGCTATCATTTCAAAAGGTCAGCATATAGATGAACTCAATACATGACTCACATTTTTTCTTAAGTCTCATCCTGGCCTCTCTCATTCTTCACTCTGTTTCTGCTTTTTAATTTTTCTTATCCAATCGCCTCTTCTGCATTTGGTTGATATAGCCTAGCCCTACTTTAAAGTTTACATTCTCTATATGTAGCGTCCCATACAAAATTGTTATCAATATTCAATAGTGGGAACTGACCACACAGGAGGGTAGATGCTATTGCCTGTTTGATATAGGGTTCTAGGCAGCATTACATGGTTGCATTTTGGCATTTCCCAGACGACGTTAGCCAGAGGTGATGGAGCACTTTCCCAGTAAACCCTGCTTAAGGCTGACACTTGCAAACAGTCTTGCTAACCCATCTTACTTTATTTGTATTCTTATAGCATCCTCAGGCCTCATTGTGCTAGGTATTGTGCGGACATATAAACAGAATAAAAGTCCCTGCCCCCAGCAGGACTATATCCTCAATGGTTGATCTGGTAAGGTCACTTTGCACTGACAGAGCAAGCCTAAAAGCTACTTTAAAGGGGGACACTAAAGATTCCCCTAGCTCTCAGCCAGCCACTCCTTGACGCAGGCATGTTGACAGGGGCTGGCGGGTGTAGAGCTACAGTGCAATGTGCTCTGCTGATTCCCAGCCAGCAGAAGTATCCTTTTGGGACTGGTCCTGCTGTTGTCCATTCTCACTTGGTCTCGGAGCCAGTTTGGCACCTGGCTGGCTTGATCAAAGTTAGCTGGGACATGTCTGTGTGTGCTGCAATTAAACCTGCTGTTTGCTGAATAGACACATACATGGAGACAACCGCCCTGGTGTGAGCAGGTACATCTCATTCATTTCAATGGAGCTATGCCCATGTGTGCCAGACATGAACTAAACCACAGCAACTTTTCCTGTTATGTAGTGATAAGTAGTTAGTGACGATCCTGAACCCACTGCAGCTGGTGGTTTCATTTCAAGTTTGGTGTTTTTCCATGTATGCTCACTGCTGCCACAAATTAGAGATTACAAGGTCATACTAGAACAGAGTTTCCCAGACTACAAGGGGTACCCTGGGAGTGATAGTGAGAGTGAACTGAAGATATAGAGGGCATGAAGGAATGGCTAGAGGAGGGCAGACAGGCCTTTACATTCTTCTCTTGAGTCTCAGCTTTCAGAACAAAAAAGATTCTAGCTCTAAGTTTGGGAAGAATATTTTCCAAATATGAAGTGAGTGTGACTTGGTGAAGAGCCCTACTCGAGTCCGCCCATCTAAATGCCATCAATGATAGTTCACCATGTTGACATGTAACATATTTTAGAGCGTAAATGAAAGGAGAAGTATATTACGAAGATCTCCCCCTTAACGTTTCCCAAAAGTTTGCGGTCTAAAAGAGGAAGCACCAAGGACTAGCTGAGGGGTGCAGAAAATGCAGCAATCAAGATGTGTAGGCCTTTAACAATACAGAGTGTACAGAGTGGGGACGCAGGATTGTGGGAGGAGGGATATGAGAAACGCTTAAACAATACATAGTGGGATGTGGAGGAGGGTTAGTCCTTTACAGTACAAGTTGTGAATACATGGTTGAGAGATGTCCATAGGCCTTTAACAATACAAATGGTTAAAGGGGTAGAGGATGAGGGAGCTGATTCTAAGATTTGTAACATTACTGAGTAGGTTTAGTGACAGTTTCATCTCAGGGAAAGATATGTCCTGACAAGCTCCTAATTCTTTGCATGTCTCTAAGGATTAGTGCATTTTATTCCTCCCTACAGCATTTTACTTCCTTCTCATACCGCCTGGATCAAATTTATGCAAATAATAAAACAAGGCAATACAAAACCACAAATGAAACAGTTTATAAAAATATACATTCTGCCTATCCTGTGTGCTACTCCATCTATATTTTAAACATAGATTTAAAAAAAAAGCAGCTGACCATTCCTCTATGTTAAATGTATCCTGAGTGCTTTGGCTCTGTTTGTGACTAATATCAGAAATCATTACTAGAAGAATGTAGCAAGTATTGCCTGCAAGGTGTATTAACATCAGTCTTGTGCTAATGAAGCACAACTGTGCATTTAAAATCTGACAATAACTCACTCATGAGCATGGGCTTGCATATGCCATTGTAAATACAATGAAACAGTGTGCTCCTCCTACGAATACAGGCACTCTGTTCCTTCACAGCAATAGGGGCCTTCAGCCTCAAAGGATTCACAGTAGGCTGCCTGTCCTCATTCACTGTACCAGGACCTATTCTGCAAATGTAATAGCTCACTTAGCAGTTTCAAACAGTGCAGAAGTTACATAATATTGCAGCAGAAGTATAACAAGATAAAAATCAGTAAGGGTACATCTGCACAGCAGCGCTATTTCGGGATAACATCTGTCCTGCACATCTTAACAGCACGCCCATTATTTCAAAATACATTTGAAATAACAGGCTTCTTATTCTGGCTTCCTGTAAACCTCGTTACATGAAGATTAAGGAAGACACCAGAATAGCAATTTATTTCAAAATTAGTGCTGTGTAGACAGCACCAAATTTCAAAATAAGCGACACAATTTACGTAGCTCAAATGGCATAGCTTATTTTTAGGTATGCACTACTGTGTAGATGTACCCTAATGATCTGCAGTTCAGATGTGTCCAAAATAGAGCACTGCTGATTGGACTACAGTAGGTAGAATCTCTTCTGTACAAAGGTTGAGGTACAGCTAACTGTATTTTAAAGTGGCATTTAATTGGAATGAAGGTGTTGGGTGGACCTAAGGACACTAGCACTCCAGAGCCCTACATTGCTATATTTTTCTGTTACACCTATACTAGAAATACAATTACATATGCATTTCTGCTCTATAGTTCATCTTGTTTTATTTCATCTTTCAACATAGATGGTTGAAACTCTACTGACTGGAATGCAGCAGATCTTAGATTTATTCCTGGCTGTACTACAAGCCTCATGTTTCAGCAAGGGCTCTCTGTGCCTCTTTTTCTACTCCCTCCTCCTCTCCCTATGTGTAAAACAAGGATAAAATACTGTCTTCTTAGAGTCTACAGAGCAACACAACAAGGTCTATCTATAACTGTTTTGGACAGCTGTACAATAAGTTAGTTAAGAAAACAGTGACTGGGTTTCACTTGAGGCTGCACTTAAAGCCACTCTAAAGAAGAATGGTCCTGACAAAAAGAATCATGATTTGTCTGTTTCTGGAAAAGAACAGACACGAAGAGCCTTATCACAGCTCAGAGTCAGGTCCAGATAGTAAAAGCAGATTCCATTATTTTCCAGCTAGATGCTAAAAATACTGTGTGATTCTGTGCATATTGTTGCTCCTTGGCTTGAACACCTGGCGAGTACTTAAGGCCGTGATGGCCTGTTTAAGTTAGAAAGATAAATTGATGAGTTGGGTTTTTTTTAGCACAATCCTGCTTATTTACCAAGAATACTCAACGTTCTGTTTTCCTGAATCCAATAGAAACAAAAAGCCACACTCACCACTGCTCCTCTGGCTTTCTGCTTAATCTGTTCCAGGGGTTCTCAAACTGGGAGTTGGGACCCCAAAGTGGGTCTCACAACCCCACATCAGTGAAGTCACCAACGCTAGTGTTTAGATCTGGTGTTCATGGCCAAAACCCAAGCCTGACCCTCTGGCTATGTCAACACTATGGAGTTTTTCCGGGATACAGGAGGTACCCCAGAAAAACTGCCACATCCTGGATATGTGTCTGCTTTTCTGAGGGTTTTTTTTTTTTTAAAGTGCAGACGTGCTTTTAGAAGCCCTGTACAGAGGAATTCTGAAAGAGGAGGTTTTTCCTACATTTGGCCCCGAGTAGATGGGCCAAATGTTAGAAGAGCTTCTTCCAAAAAAGGTATTGGAAAAAGGTATGCAAATTGCATATCTTTTTCCAAAAAAATCAACAGCAGTGTAGATACAGCCTCAGGGAGTGAAGCTGAAGCCTGAGCATTTCCACCCTAGATGGTGGCTCAAGATATAGGCCCACTGCCTGAGGTTGAAGCACTTGGGGCTTGGGCAGGCTTAGGCTTCATTCCCCCTTCCTGGGGGTCATGTAATAATTTTTGTTGTGATAAGTGGTCATGGTGCAATGACGTTTGAGAACCACTAATCTGGTCTATTATATTCTATACAGGTTCCTATAATGCACTCACTACTGTAGTATCAGACACACATAGCACTCCTGTGGGAATCCTCACCACTGCACTGTACAGAAATTCACAGAAATTATCATTGTTCATGTAGAACTTCCTTTCCCCCACAGAAATGGGCTGCAATGCTACTGGCTGCCACTAAGGGCCATTGGCCCCAAGGCTGTGTCCAGACTCAGGGGTTTTTTCGGAAAAAGTAGCCTTTTTTCGAAAAAACTTCACCTGCGTCTAGACTGCAGCCGCGTTCTTTCGAAATTAAATCGAAAGAATGCGGCTTTTCTTTCGACGGTGGTAAACCTCATTTCACGAGGAAGAATGCCTTTTTCCGAAAGTGCTCTTTCGAAAGAAGGCGTTCTTGAATGTAAATAGGGCTTCTTCGAAAGAGAGCATCCAGACTCACTGGGTGCTTTCTTTCGAAAAAGCGGCTTGCTTTTTTGAAAGTTCCGCGTGCAGTCTAGACGCTCTCTTTCGAAAGAGGCTTGCAGTCTAGACATAGCCCAACAGAGCACAGCTCGCACATAGAAGACACTGCTGCGGGCAGGAAGAGGGAGCAGAAGGTTACTGGCAGTTGAAAACTGGGCAAGCCCAGAAGCCAGCACAAGCTCATTTCTCCCTCTGGATCCCTGGCTGAGGGGTAGGCAGGTGGGTATCTGGGGAGGACCACATCTGGGCTCTGGAGGGGAGCCCTGCAGCTGGATTCTGGGGAGGGTGAGAGGTGGTTTGTGTGCATTGGCTGGGGGGCCATAACTGGGTTTTGGAAGGAAGAGGGGGGCAAAGAAACAGAAACTGGGTTGTCATAGGGGTTTCTTTAACTTTCTACTCCTAGGGGAATTTAGTGTATGTCTGTATTGTTACACACCTACTTGCCGATAGGTATTTGGTAATAAATTACCAAAATAATTGCAATTGGCATGAAGTAACGTTATGTCAACTAAAATTTGAAGAATTTCAAAATATTGTGCGAGAAATTTCTTTAGAGCAGAACTTTCTATATTTTAGAAAGAATCCCTCCATGAGTAGCCCAGCTCCAATCCATCAGTGCCCCATCCACTGTATTTGCCATTAGTCCCCAAGAAAACCCCTCTTGTTTTCCAGAGTTAGTTCTCGCTCAGGCTATTTTGAAATAACAGACGCTGTTAAGATGCGGTTGTTTCGAGAGAAAACCCTTCTCTTGAAATAACCTTTATTCCTCATACAATGAGGTTTACCACTTATTTCGTAAGGGTACATCTAGACTGCGAGGGTCTATCGGAAAAAGATACACAAAATGCACTCTGTAGCTTGCGTATCTTTTTCCAATATTTTTGTCGGAAGAGGCTTTTCCAAAATTTGGCCCATCTAGAGTGGGCCATATGTTGGGAAAAAAAACCTCTTTTGAAAGCCCCCTTCTTCCTCATGGAATGAGGAATACAGGGGCTTCCGAAAGAGCATGCTTGCTCTTCCCCTCCAAAAAACAGAAAAGCAAATGCATTCCCTGGATGCAGTGGAGTTGTTTTGGGATACCTCCAGTATCTCGAAACCCTCCCCCCACAGTCTAGCCGTACCCTTAGTGAAGACAATGTATTGAGAGTTTGCCTTCATATCAGGGTAAGCCATTCCATGGGGATTTGGAAGGAAGAGGTGGGATATGAGTGGGGTTTTTATATGATTCCGCTGACCAGTGTTGTTGTTTTAAGAGTTAGCTATAAAACTAGTAGGATGGGTCATTTGCTTCCTGTGGTTTTATGCTGGGATTTTCCTAAGAGACTAAGAAAAATAGATCCCCAGTTCCAATTGAAATGCAGGGCCTGTGGGCTACTCAGCCTTACTATCTACTTGTCAGGAGGCAGCACTGTCTAGTTAGTGCATGGGCATGTGACTCAGAAGATTGAGGTTCAATTCCCAGCTCTGCCACTGGTCACTTTCCCTCCCTGAATCTTGGTTTCCCCATCTGTGAAAGTGGGATAATGATAGTAGTCTCCTCTGTGAAGCATTTTGGGACCCAGGGATGAAAAATGCCGTCTGTATAACAGCTTTGTATGGTGGTTGACGTCTTTTGTTGGCTTCCCACTGTGCAAACAGCCCCCATTAATTTGAGTGAGTTACTCTGGCTTTCTGAGGGGACAGTGGCCTGTACTCCCTATTTCCCAGAGGAAAGCACTGTGTGTTCTTGAACCTGGTACTAGATCTATCCTCTGGGAAAGCTCCCAGATGGCTCCATTGCTCTGCTTAAACTCTGGGGACTACAGTCCTGAAGAGGGTTCCCTGGTGCCAAAAGCAAATAGATGGCGTCTCTATGGATACATGACATCTACACAGCAACATTATTTTGAAATAACAGTCTGCGTCTACACAGCAGGCAGTTATTTTGAGATAATGTCAAAATACTGTCAAGCTGGAGGACTTCTTATTCCGACTCCTGTAACCGTCATAGTCTGAGGAGTAAGGGAAGTTGGAGGAAGAGTGTTCTATTTCAAAATAAGTGCTGTGTAGATGCTCCCAGTTTCAAAATAAGCTATTGTGAAATCAGCTACACAACTGACGTTGCTCAATTTGCGTAGCTTATTCCAAGTTAAGCCCTGCTGCGTAGACGCACCCTTTGAGGGAGGCATTGCCAGGGGTGCTGGAACAACATGGGGGAGCCTGGAGCCACTGAACCAAACTGTAAATCCTGTATACAGTGGAAACCCCTTCAAGCCAGGGGTGCTGCAGCACCCTAGACCCTCTAGTTCCTGCACCTATGGGCACTGCATATCCATTTTCACAACAGTACTTAGCATGAACTTCTTGTGGCTGCTAATGAACACGGTCGTTTTACTGTTTCCAACAGCAAACCCTGTCTAAGGGCTGTTCAGCTACAGGCACTACAATAGTTGTCCTAAACCAAGGGGGTGCACACCTCTGAGGGTACACAGAGCGTCCAGGGGATACATCAACGCATCTAGAGCTTTGTCTAGTTTTACAACAGTCTACATAAAAAACACTAGTGAAGTCGGTACAAAGTAACATTTCATATAGAGAATGGCTTGTTTATTATGCTGCTGTATAAACTGTACACTGAAATCTAAGTACAATATTTATATTACAATTGATTTATATCTGTATGGTAAAAATGAGAGAGAGAGAGCAATTTTTCAGTGACAGCGTGCTGTGACACTTTGGTATTTTTATGCCTGATTTTGTAAGCAAGTAGTTTTGAAGTGAGGTGAAACTTGAGGGTACATAAAACAAATCAGACTCCTGAAAGGGCACAGTAATCCGGAAAGGTTAACAGTCACCAGGGGGCCGTCAGACTTGCTGGGTCCCAGGGCAAGGTGGGAGAGGCCAGCTCTGTGCTCCTGGAAGGGATGAGGCTTAGGGCAGCCAGCCCTCAGCGCTGCTTGAACCGAGCAGTGCTATGCTCTCCTCCCCAGAGCGGGGTTCTGGTGGCAATTTAAAGAGCCCAGAGCTCCATCTGCTACTTCTGCAACTGTAGCAGTAGTGTCAGCCGGGAGCCCCAGCCCATTAGAATCTCTGAGCACTGGGGTCAGCTGCCCTCTTCCACCTCCTTCCCTGCCCCATTCCTGCCCAGCAAGCCTGACAGTCTCTGCATTATAGCACCTCTTGGGAAAGGAAGTGTGGAAATTGGGAGCGCAGCTCTTTGCTGCAAACCACTGTTACCATATATAAAAATGGAAACACGGCTGCATTGCTATAAAACATGGTTTATTGGACAATTTCAGTGTTGCTTGCCTCATGGTTTGTATGCTGATGAGCTGTGTGTGCTTCATGGGCCTCAGGCTGTCAAAATGACACTTTCCTGCTTCATAGTAAATGTTGTTTTTGCTGATGCTACATCAATATTCCTCAGTAAGCAGCTGCAATGATTACAGTCTCTTACATTCCTATTTGTTTGTTTTAAGCCCACCTGCAAGTATTGAAGCTTTCGGTTGACCAGTCTTTTATTATGCAGAGTTAAGGCTAACTGCTACTTCCTCTATGGGGGCTACCAAAAAGACTGGCCCAGCCGCAGCAGCTCTTACAATGCCTAGTAGCTCTGTGGTTGGGGTAGGCAGTGATGATTCTGCAACAAGACACATTTGCTTTAGCAGGATAAGAATGGTTTAATACTCCAAACTGGGATCAGGAATCTATGTTCTGTTCCTAGCTCTGTACCAATAACGGAAATCAATTAAAGCCTGTTATAAAGAGGGATATTTTCCTAGCTCAGACATATAACACATAATGCTTTTAAATAGCGCCATAACACGAATATGCAAATGAAGCATGGGATATTTAAATCCCGGCTTAATTTTCAGTTTCGAATGTCTTCACTTGCACCCTCTTTCGAGAGAGGGATGCAAATGTAGACATAGCCTTAGGGTATGTCTACACTTGCAGCCTGTTTCGAAATAGGGCTGCAATTGTAGGCATTTGGAATTGCAAATCAAGTCTGGGATTTAAATATCCCGTACTTGATTTGCATCTTCCCAGACGGGTGCCATTTTTTGAAATTTACAAGCCCGGAATAACTGCCTACATCTACACACGGCAGTGAAACAGGCATTTGAAATAAAGCCCTATTTCGAACTACCTGTTATTCCTCCTGCAATGAGGTTTAATTTCAAATTTCAAAAATGGTGCCTGGCCGGGAAGATGCAAATCAAGTGCGGTATATTTAAATCCCAGGCTTGATTTGCAATTCCAAATGCCTACATTTGCAGCCCTATTCCAAAATAGGATGCAAGTGTAGACATACAGTGTTCATTTATAGATAGCCTAGTTTCAGTACCTATTTGTTGGCTTACTTTGCAACTTGGCAACCTAGTGCCACATGAAAGGGACTTCAGTGATGGGGAAGGAGAAAAGGTGCACAAAGCAGCAAGAAAGGACATCTCCCAGAAACCACCCTATCTTCAGGTAAGAGAGAAATCTTTTTTAAACTACTGGACCCCACAAGCGACGACTGCAAACCTGTTCCCTAGTACCAGGCCGCAATTTTTTGAAGTGGTAGTGCTAGTTTGAAAAGGCAAGAAAATGTGATGGTGGGCTTTCCTCTCTGCTGTCTCTCAATGATTTCTATATCAGATGTGTTACATTTGCAAGCAGAGATTGCTTTTTCTACCTACTAGTCCTGCTAATGCACCTGGGCTCTGACACCCAAGTCATCACTGGTAATAAGGCTTCTGCAGACCAAATTGTTTCCCTAGCAATAGCTGTGTAGCCCCACTGATTTCTGTGCATTTGCACACATGTGACCACTTGGAACACAGTAAACAATTCTGTCTGACACACAAGAAGGCTTAGAATCCAGCTCATTCCCCCACAGCTAAAGAGCAGAAAAAATATTTGAGTCACTGAATGGAAGACTCTGAATAAGACACCAGGAACAGGTCTGTTGCGTAAGATGGACCCCATTTCAGTTTAACAAACAAAAACATTCCAAAGGAAGAGACAACCCCATTTGGCAAGCTTATACTGTGATCTCATCTCCATTGAAATCTTTACAACTTCTATTTGCAAGTAACATTGCAATTGAATTCCCTTTATCAAGTAATGTTAATTAGGCAAAACTGTAAAGATTTTAATGGCAATCACTGTATTAAGTGGAAAGTGGCTGAAACATGCACAGCTTTGTTCTGAGAAGTATACCGATTGATAGTGTTGATTGACTTCTGCAATTTAAGATGGGGAGAGGGGGAAGAGACGCACATAGACACCTCAGGGAATGTTTTTTTAATACCTAAGAGTGAAAACTGTTGCATTCCAAAGGCAGAAATTGTACTCTTCACGAGCCTTCCGAGGGTAAGTCATGTAACCGTTGTATTTCTGTTATATTGGCTCATAATACTTACTCACCTATGTAAAATGCTTTGAGATCATTGGATGAAAAGTGCTGAAAAGACAGGTAGCTTTATAATATAAAGCCAATGCATTTCTCATTAAAATGTATCCAAGATTGTGGGGGGTTAAAACAGTGCATATTCCAGCTTCACACTTGCATTGAGGAACAAAACTATGTCCGATTACTCACACTCCAAGCTATTCTGTCCCCTAGCGCATTTCCAGTAAAGGACTGAAACAAGATTCCATGTATAATGGGATGGATAGGTCTTACATGGACAAGGAAGGTGCCAGATAGGCCTGGCAGCAGGGCTACTCCAATGCCTCCTGCCCTGTCAATCATGCATGATCAACAGGAGGTATGTAGAAGTGAGAAAACAATGGTTAGTGGGGGAAAGGATCAGGATTGGGATTGCCCAAAAGAGCAGACTTCAGGAGCTATCCTGAAGCTGTACAGGGAACTCCTGGTCAGGAAAGTTCCATCTGACCCTGAGAAGGGTACAGTGGTCTTCTACAGTGAGACAAACAGGCTGAGCCAGCCTCACAGATCCAGCCAGAGTGGTTTTCCCAAACCCATTGAGCTGGGGCTGGATTGTTGGCAGCACTACAAATTCACCCCCACCACCCTTTTCTGCGACTGCAGAGTGGGAGTATCCCTGAATATATGGGTGTTTCTGATTTTCATTTTGCTCTTCCAGGCACAGAGATGTAAGGAGAGACACAAAGGGCAGAACCCCTCTGCAAACAGTAAGGAAATGGGATGTGCATTGTGGCCATGCACTATAGTTAAGTGGAATGGTCAGATTCCCCCACCCCTGACGGAGGAATTGCCAAGCTTTTTATTTCAATATGATTTTAAAAGAGGGTGACCATCCATCCCATTTTTACCAGGACAGTCCCTTATTTAAGATCTCCTCCCAGCATCCCGACTTTGTCCCGTATTTAAAAAACAAAGCTCATAACACAGACTCTGTGTTCAGATGTGCCAGGCTTCAGCTGTGCTTTGCTTATCTGAAAAAGGGACAGGCAAGTCAAAGGTCACCAAACTCACATCCAGGAGCAGAATTCTGCTCTAAGACTTTTTCCCACTTGTCCCTCCAATCTTCTTTCTTACAGCCGAGCTCAGTCCAAACCGTGCCTTGTCTCGCCAACCTGGAAGTGTATCTCAGGCTAGAACAGCCTCAGTAGCAGATGTTCTCCACTCCAAGGCAAGACTTTGATATGACTTATGTACGCTAGAACTCAATATTCTTAAGCTTCCATGGGACTGTTAATAGATTATCTGAACTCAGTCTACAAGGTTAATGTTATTAGGTTACTTCTCTTCCCATACACATTGTTCCATAATGACTTCAGCTATTTAGTGTTTTTTTACTTCTTATAAGGCAGGAGAATAAAATTTCTGAGCTGTGTCTGAGAACTAGCCCGGGATGAATGACTGAGTGGTACATTAGACTGTGGCTTAGATTTTATTACTTACAAAAGTCATACCACCCAAAATGTGTTTTTAGCAGGAGATGATGGTTCATCTGAATTGCTAGATTCTTACGTAATGCTTTGATTTTTTTTTATAGTGACAGTTAACTGACTCTTGTACAAGAATAAAACCACCATGTACAAAATTCTAAAGCTATTTCACATGAAAATGCCTTTAAACTCATTTTAAGCAAGACCAATATCTTGGTTAATTATAGATCAAAAGAAAGGGGCATTTCACAGCATGGTGAGAAGAGAGGGGTAGCCCTCTTGGCTGTACCAATCCCAGGGGCCAGAGCCAGAGAAGGAAGTAGAAGATCCAAAAGAACCATGGAACCCGGCCCAGCTAACTCATCACCTTCATAGTTAGGCCAACTATTCAACTAATACTGAAGTTGTGGCCACACAGTCAAAGCACAGAAGTAAACCCAGTGCCAGGAAGGCAAAATCATTACTGCCTGCAACAGCAATACAGCAACAGTTTGGTGGAAGAGCTGCTAGAGATGGATCTGTGTTTTGATGATCCACCAGACTATCCTGCTGTTGGTCTTGCCTCAGAACGGAGGAATCACCATGATTGCCAGATCTGCCTGTAAGGGACATGGCTTCAGCTGGCACATATTCTTATAGTAGTTAAAAAGCAGCCCTGGTAACACCCACTGCTTTACCAGTCATCTCTGACCAACAGCTATGATCAGTCTCTGGAGGGTATAGTGCTCTGCTCAGATTTCCTACCCAGCCTTTTGGGGATCTTTCAATCAGATAATGAGCACTAGCTAGAACAACCAGCAGAGCTCTTACATATGACACATAAATCTCACACTGAGTTTTCTGTGACTGCTGCAGATCAAAAGTGTTGGCTAACAAAATCGGCACTGCAATCAGACATGTTAATTAATTACTCCAGTTTAATTCACAGGAGTAATTAATTACTTAACACTTATCTAATTAGCCAATACCTCTGGCTATGGCAGATGAAAGTAAATGCCAAATGGGAGCTCTGGGTCCATCCAATCAATACATATTTAAAAATGATTGCATGTAACAGACTGTGAGGGATTGGTTCTAGGCAGCAGCAACACCGTCGCCACCATCATTCTCCTCACCTTTAGTTTCTTTTTTTCCATGTTCCTAAAAGAGAGTTCATCTGTTGGAAAAGTCAGTGCACCAACATCTCAAATAGATCCAAGTGCTGTCAATATTTCTTTCTTTGAGAGTTGTTCCTCTAATAAATGTCCAATAGAAGCGTCATGGTATTTTGCAATGTAACTCATTACAAGCAATTTCTTAATAGATAGCAAGCCAGCTACTCCCATCAATTATAGTGTTTTTTAAAAGTTTGTCAGAAAATCTTTTAAAACATAAATAGCCAAAATCAGCTGCAGATTGGTACAGAATGTTTCTTGTGTTAATCTCAATGCACCAATAGATTAATTTCTCCTAAACCAGCATAGGTTTGCTCGTGCTAATTTGGGAATAATTTCTCCCTTTACACCTTTCTGAATGATTTGAGATGTTCATTTCACTTCCTCTCTCCTGGGAGAATTAGATTATGGAAGCAGGCTGAAGTAAACATTTTATAACAGAACTTAGTTTTGGGAGACTTACTCAGGTGACTCTAATATGGATGAAGTCAGGAGCTGCAATTTTAGGCAGTTATTGGAGCCAAGCCTCAAACTGCTCTAGGGTCTCAGTCAGGGGCAGCCCGTGGATGTAGGCAACCTCGGCAGTTGCCTAGGGCGCTGCGTTTAACACGGTGCCCAATGATGACGTCATGCCATTGAGGGCTATGGAGGAGGGGGCACCAATCACACATTCCACCTAGGGCACCAGTTGCCAGCAGCTCTCCTCGAGCCACTCCTGGTCTCAGTCTTGTAACATTCACTCTTGTGAGAGATCTCCATGAAGGAATGACAATTAACTATGGGTGACCGAATCATTCCCTAGACTATAAACCCTTTGAAGCAAGGACTGTCTTTTTGTTGTGTTAGTACAGTCCCTAGCACAGTGGGGATGTTGCCCATGAGTAGAGCCATTAGGTGCTAGCACAACCCAAATAAAGATGTTTTCTAGTCACAAAATTCAACCAGTTGAATCTGGCTAGTTCCACAGCCAGAGAATCTAATAAGAGGAAATTCTTGTTCCCATTGCCCCAGAAATGCCAATTTCATACCAGACTTCTATTTACATTTGTGTCCCAAGCAACTGACCTCCATTAGCAAATAGTTGAAATGTTTCTTTTCAACTTAAACTTGAAACAGAATTTTGGTTCTTTCCAAACAAACTTTCTTCAAATAAAAGCATTTCTGATAAATGTTTTGCTATCCAAACATGTCTGACAGAACTCTAGTTTGCATAAATCCTTGTGATCCAAAACCATCAAGGTTCTCCTGGATCTGACTGTCAAATGTACCTTATAAGCATTTTCAACAGAAACCTCTGGAGTTATGAAAATAGGCAATATGTAGTGTCAGAACCAGGGACCCTGATCAAAGAATAAGTACATCAACAGCAGGAGGTTAGCTAGGCCTTGCCCTTCTGTTACCTCAGCATAATGATGGGTGGTAAGTTAAAGTTAGAAATGACACTCCTTCAAAAATAGTCAATCTAAGGCCTTACCATAATAAAAGAAGGTGAGTTAAGGGGAGAAATGACACTCCCTCAGAAGTAAACAATCCTGTAATACTGACCTGATGATAATTTACTGAAACAAATAGCAGTTCATCTACAGAAAGAGGAATATTTTGCATTTGATTGGTTGAATAGAAAATAGAAGAGAAAGTTATATTGTTGTTCTTGGAAATAACACTGGACCTGCCAAGCTGCCAAGGACCTGCCAAGCTGACCTGCCAAGCTTCTTCAAATATTCATATTAGATACCATAAATTAGCAGCTGAAGCAACAGAAGTGCACTGTACTTGTGTAAACCAAGGAGTGTTTTTCTGAAGCAGGGGAAGTTGTAACATCCTTTTTAGCTGACTCCAGTAAACCCATTATGACTGAGAGGAAAGGTTATGCTGGGTGAGTTCTGAATTTGTTTTGATAAGATAACTAAAATAAAGCCTAAAAAACAGTTTTTATTTTAAACACTGAACTACACTGCTGTTTAATCCTCTTGCATCTATTATACGATTGGTAAAGGAATGCAAACAAGAAGACTTTTTATAAATACATTAGAAGCAAGAGGAAGACCAAGGACAGGTTAGGCCCACTGGTCAGTGAGGAGGGAGATACAGTAACAGGAAACTTGGAAATGGCAGAGATGCTTAATGACTTCTTTGTTTTGGTCTTCACCAAGCAGTCTGAAGGAATGCCTAACATAGTGAATGCTAGTGAGAAGGGGGTAGGTTTAGAAGATAAAATAAAAAAAGAACAAGTTAAAAATTACCTAGAAAAAAGTTAGATGCCTGCAAGTCACCAGGGCCTGATGAAATGCATCCTAGAATACTCAAGGAGCTGATAGAGGAGGTAGCTGAGCCTCTAGCTATCATCTTTGGAAAATCATGGGAGACAGGAGAGATTCCAGAAGACTGGATAAGGGCAAATTTAGTGCCCATTTATAAAAAGGGAAATAAGAACAACCCAGGAAACTACAGAGCAGTTAGTTTAATTTCTGTGTCAGGGAAGATAATGGAGCAAGTAATTAAGAAAATCATCTGTAAACACTTGGAAGGTGGCAAGATGGTAGGGAACAGCCAGCATGGATTTGTAAAAAACAAATCATGTCAAACCAATCTGACAGCTTTCTTTGATAGGATAACGAGTCTTGTAGATAAGGGAGAAGCGGAGGATGTGGTATATCTAGACTTTAGTAAGGCATTTGATACAGTCTCTCATGATATTCTTATCAATAAACGAGGCAAATACAACTTAGATGGGGCTACTATAAGGTGGGTGCATAACCGGCTGGATAACCGTTCTCAGAGAGTAGTTATTAATGGTTCACAATCCTGAAGGAAAGGTATAACAAGAAGGGTTCCGCAGGAGTCTGTTTTGGGACCGGCTCTCTTCAGTATCTTCATCAACGATTTAGATATTGGCATAGAAAGTATGCTTATTAAGTTTGCAGATGATACCAAGCTGGGAGGGGTTGCAACTGCTCTGGAGGATAGAGTCATAATTCAAAATGATCTGGTGTCAAGTATCAGAGGGGTAGCCGTGTTAGTCTGAATCTGCAAAAGCGGCGAGGAGTCCTGTGGCACCTTACAGACTAACTGAAGTGTAGGAGCATAAGCTTTCATGGGCAAAGACCCACTTAGTCAGATGCATGTAGTGGAAATTTCCAGAGGCAGGTATAAATATGCAGGCCAGAATCAGGCTGGAGATGACGAGGTGGATCCAATCAGGAAGGATGAGGGACCCTCCAGATCAGCTGCTAGAAGTGGGCCTCATCCTCCCTGATTAGATCCACCTCATCATCTCCAGCCTGATTCTGGCCTGCATATTTATACCTGCCTCTGGAAATTTCCACTACATGCATATGATGAAGTGGTTCTTTGCCCACGAAAGCTTATGCTCCAACACTTCAGTTAGTCTATAAGGTGCCACAGGATTCC
Source organism: Pelodiscus sinensis (assembly GCF_049634645.1). Taxonomy (NCBI): domain Eukaryota; kingdom Metazoa; phylum Chordata; order Testudines; family Trionychidae; genus Pelodiscus; species Pelodiscus sinensis. The sequence continues at coordinate 31,949,024 of NC_134717.1, forward strand.
TCGCCGCTTTTGAAAGAATTGGGTTTGTTTAGTTTAGAAAAGAGAAGATGGGGGGGAGGGGGAGAGACACGATAGCAGTTTTCAGGTATCTAAAAGGGTGTCATAAGGAGGAGGGAGAAAACTTGTTCATCTTGGCCTCTGAGGATAGAACAAGCAGCAATGGGCTTAAACTTCAGCAAGGGAGGTTTAGGTTGGACATTAGGAAAAAGTTCCTAACTGTCAGGGTAGTCAAACACTGTAATAAATTGCCCAGGGAGGTTGTGGAATCTCCATCTGTGGAGATATTTAAGAGTAGGTTAGATAAATGTCTATCAGGGATGGTCTAGACAGTAATGAGTCCTGCCATGAGGGCAGGGGACTGGACTTGATGACTTCTCGAGGTCCCTTCCAGTCCTAGTATTCTATGATTCTATCATTGTCTTATGATCTCACTTTAATTTAAATGCAGTTTATTTCACAGTCATTTATCAAGATGTTTGGACAATATGAAAAAAACCAATATGAATATGTTGTAAGATTTCAGCAAATTCCTGTATGTAGGATAATCCATTCATTCTGGGAGAATAGTATTAAGAAAGTATTACTGTTCTTCACATTGCTAAGGTTAGTGAAGAATATTGAGTTTTTGCTGAACTTTGTGGTGATAGCAGTTACCAAGTATTTAAGGTTTCTAGTGAGCTGCAAAAATGGTTAACATTACATTAAACATTTCAAGAGACATGACTTTTGTGAGACCTAGAACGGTAAGATTTTCCTTAAAAATCACAGCCAGAGACTCTGGTGGTAATGCTGGAATGTGGAAATGCTGGCTCTCTTTACTAAGTTTCTAACAGGAGCCTGGGATAGCCAGATGCTTAGAACCCAAGAAGGGACCCAGCAACATAGCATTGGCAGCAAACGATAGGCAGATGCTGGCACTGCAGCTAATTCAGAATTAAATAAAAGGGCAAGTGGAATTAGTGGAGAAGAAGTTGGATATAAATTCCAAATCCAGATGGGTGTTTGGAAAGACAAACCCAGGAAACAATTTATTTGGCACCAATGCAGAATGCAAGCACTTTAAAGCCTTGCCTCCCATACTCCCTTTGTTTTCCTACCTATATAAAACTGTTGGTTCTTTCTTTGTTGCTCCTGTATTGCCTGATGTTTGCACTGCTTCTTCCTGAGAAGCTTCTCTCAGTTCTGACAATGAGATTAAGATCTTCTAACGCTGCCTCTCCTCTTGTTTCTCTGTCTCCCTACTTCTTTTATGCTCTCACAAGTTTTCTCTCTCTTCCTCCTCTGTAGTCTGTCTGTCCCTACACTTACACCTCTCCATCCACTGTATGACCTGTCCCCTTGTCCTTTAATTCCACCATCAGTGATATCCTATTACCCTCTTTCCTTATTTACCTCTTCACTCCAACCCCTACAAAACCTCCCTATACTCTCTCCTTGTGCCTCATCTGTCCCTTTTTGGGGGAATTCTATCCTCTTCTTTCCGTTCTGGCTTTGCATTATTCTGGGAAGGAGCCTAAGCAGCCCTCTCCATTCCTACCAGCGTAGTGGTTTGCTCATGAGAAATAATCTCTTCGGTGAGCTGCTTTGCAGTCACCCCACTCTACACTTCACAGGTGGTGGTACCAGACCCCACTCTCCATGTCTGATACCTGTAACAGCCCATTTCAGTCACATGACCAATAGCAGAGGCAAAATTACATTAAAAATGTTGAGGAAAGGAGTGTGAAGGTGCTCTAGTGCTGCAGCAAGGATTCAAAAACTGAATGGGAAGAGGACAAGCTGTTACCCTCCCCAGTGCTTGGGCCTTTGACACATAGCCCTGATGGCACAAGCATAACATTCTAACAAAGAAGCTAAGTTTCCAAGAGAACACTCTGATAATGTCTCGTGTCATGAATTCCCTTCTCAGTTTGATCTGAGTTGTCCATAAAACCTCTCAAAACTTTTTTGCAGAAATGGGCTTATTTGTGTTAAAAAGCCTCATTTGGATTCAATGGATGAAGATACTCTATCACTTAAATTTAGGAACTAAAACACACAACCTACCAGTGATGTTTCGTGATGTGAAGGTAAACAAAAAAGTTACAACTTCTCATTTTCTTCATACTCACCTTTCTTCAAACATTTCTTACTATTACCTTTATCTAGTATCTTCTTAGCCCTACTACGAAGATAAGTTAAACTTCCCAGAAGCCAATGCCATTCTGTGAAGCAACTTACTTAAACTGAGCTGCAGATAGTAGAGAGTACCCTTCTTTTTTAAAATAAAATATGCAGAATCAAAAACTAAACTGATCACAGATATAATGAGGAAAAATCCTCCCTGGCAGAGTTCCACTGACTTCAGAACTGAACGAGTACTCTGACTTCAAAGGATGAATTTGGCTCATGGTGTCTATGATAGCAGTCATTCCAATTCTATGTATTTTATAACTGAGGGAAGAAGGATGAGCTCCATTGCTGCATCAGCAGCACGGATTCCAAATTACTTCAGAGAATGGCTTAGGCCTCAATTTCTTAAGGAATTTCTACTCACCCCAACAACCCAAAGATAAGATGTTACACAGAGAAGTAGTCAGGCAAAGATTCTTCCTGCCCCAAATCTAAGATGTTCTGAAGTTCATCATATGGTCAGAAACCCAAACAGAAAGTTTTTTTTTAATAAAACCCACCTCAGTTTAGTAAAACCTAGTTTCCAATCTGCCATGGCATCAGTGGAGTTACACAGAGGAGGAATATTTGGCCTGGAGTATCCGGACCTCATCTATTTGAGACAAATGGCATAAGACTTCATGTTTCTGATAGAGATCGGAGGTCAAAATACATCTCATCATGCAAATATTTTTTTTTCTGTTTATTGACCAAGGGCTTGTCTACATGGAGGGAATCAAGAGGGTTAATGTGTGGCTTTGTGCTGAGCATCAGATTGCACACTGCTCAGCAGCTAAGCATGGAAATGCCAACCCTTGGTTTACAGCAAACTGTTGCCATCTGTATGCATTGATATGCATCAGCAGAGAATCCACTGATGCTGGGGCATGTGCATGCTGTGTAATCTGGGACTTTTCTTGTTGCCTTGCAGAAACCAAGCAAACATTAAAAAAAAAAAAAACTCTCATGATTCATCTGTCTTTGCCTTTACTTCCTTTATGGGCAGGCTTCTGCCACTTTTGAACTGCTGCCAGCCAGCATGGAGCCAACAATGCCCCATACTGCTATGCGGGTAGCATTTCACCATTCAAAGCTGGATCAGTTCAGCTTGGGACTGTGTCTACCACACCACTGAGCACGTGATGTGGCAGCAAGAGCAGCTCCTCCAGCAACAGGAGTGACCTCAGTGAGGGTGTAACTGTGATGCAGATGACTATGAAGAGAAAGACACTAACCAACTATCAGTGGAGGACCTGTTCTTTGAGCAGCTACGCAGCATGCAATGTGGGTTTTGGGCTCAGGAAATCAATATATTGGTGGGAACAGCTTGTTCTGCAGACTTGCAACCACCACCAGTGATGAGAGAATTTCAAGATGGGAAAGGCAATCTTTTGTGAGATACATGCAGAACAAATTCTGGCTCTACAGTGGTAGCGTGCCAACAGGCAGTGTCCCATACGAGTGGAGAGGAAGACTGAGGGTCGCCATTGCCATCTGGAAGCTGGCCACCAGTGAATGCTACTAGTCTGTTGAATCTATTCAGCATTGTGTACAATTGTGTGTGATGCCAGGGAAGAGGTGTTGCTCAGGAGGTTATTGGTGGTTTCACATGCATGGCATTCTTTAACTGTACAGAATTGGGCAACTGATGGGATTCATGAGCCTCTTCTTTGCCCCATATTGGGACTCAAGGATATTTTTCCATAGTACTTCTAAAGGCTTGACAACCATGTGGCAGGGTTACAGACATAAATGCAGTGTGATTTAGAAGGGTCCACAGTTCTAAGATCCTTTGCCCCTGGGAACACAACAGACATGAATGATATGGACATTGCTCCTTTCTTACCTTTTGCTGCCCTGGTTAATGAAATCATTCCCAGGCCACTCGGACATAAGAAAGGAAGGAACTGTTTACTCACCACCTTAGCAGCAGCAGAATGTGTCTTTGGTTGTATGAAAGGCCTATGGTGCTGTTTGCAGACTAGGTTGGAAGCAGCAGAAAGAAAACATTGCCTGCTGCCCGAAGAGTAACTATGCTGTATGCTATATGCTGTAAAAAGGCCTTTTGGCTTTATATTGCCACCAGGAGTTGCATCTACATCTGTCTCTTTCATACTGTCTTTGACTAATGCACTGTTTTCTTTGGCAGTTGGCTGATGTCCTTTACTATTGCAACCATCTCACAGAAAGCTCGTCGTCAGTTTCACTCTCAGCTCCTGCCTTCTTGTTAAGCATTTTTCAAGGTGTTGGGGGATTCTGTATTACTATCCATAAACATTTACACGGGAATTTTCCCTTTTCTCCCTCTCAGATTTGTGTGAGGGCTTGACCAGTGTGAGTACATTGCAGTTCGCAGCATTAAAAAAAAAAAAAAAACCCAAAGCAGTTATTGTTCACCTTCAAGGAAGGCTTTGGTAGCTACTTTTTTTAAACACTTGTCTTTTTACCTCTCTGGGATTCTTTCCAGCTTTGGGGGAACCTTGGAGTGGTGTTTCGGTTGGAATTTTTCTCTGTGCGGTATATTTGTGTGGCTTTCCCATTGTTTCTTGGAGGGTGGTGCTGGATGGGGACAGGCTTGGGAATTAATTTCCCTGTCTAATTTTGCTGTGCCTTTTGAAGAGATTATGTGGTGTCAGAAGGTTAGCTGGGTGAAACTGGGGTGAGCTATATAATAATATACTAATACACTCTTTTAGATTGTCCTTACTCTGGATGAGGTTATGCTGAGGTGGGTGACCAGGAGATAGAGAATACCTTTATTCAAAAAGGCAGACAAGTGAGATACTCTATGAAGTTATTCACCAAAATGGTCCCTCTAGACCTACAGGAATGGAAGGGAGCCACTAGCTATACCAGTGAGGATGGTTGTACAACTTTTCCTCGAGTTGCCAACTGTTACTGGGGCTATTCTGGGTGATTTTTCCCCTAACAGGATGTTATGTCATTTTCTTAAAATATTCTATTAAAACCTCCAGGATGGCTTTTAATAGTCACCGGGAGATTGATGCTGATTCTGGGAGACTCCAGGCCAATACTGAAGTACTGGCAACCTTTGCTCTTCCTCAAACTCAGAACAAACACTGAGCCATTGCTCAGACATCTCCCCTTCAGGCATGTTGGAAGTGAAAGAAAAACAGACAAAGTACTGCAATGACTGCCTGAAGCCTTCACTGTTACCAGCTGAGGGAAGAGGAAATGAAGATCACAGCATGGGCATGTTTCTTCTATAGCTTAGGCCTGAAATTGGCCAGTCACTGGAGCTTTAGATGAGACAGAGGCCTGGCCAGGGCAGGCATCATTTTGAAAGGTTTCAGGGCGGGGAAGGGTAATGGACAATGTTGGTCTAGGAAAGCAGGCAGGCAGGGACTGTGGGGTTATCAACAGTCACGGGCATGGGGTGCCCAGACAGAAGCCAGCATGGCTGTATAGCATCAATTATTAAAAATAATTAAAAAACCCTTTTATGCTGAGATTCTCTCCATAGAACCAGACTCAGTCCTGGTCCAAGTGGCTGCCTGAGGACTGAAGTGGATTGCTACAGTGCAGGAATTGGGCTCCTCTTCTGCCTAGACAACATCAGAGTCCTGAACCAATCCTGGCTGTATGGGGAGATATTGATACCTCAATGAACATTGCATGTTATCCGGCGGGGGCAGGAGGGAGAAAGAGAAAGAAGGGAGCCAGCAGGCTCCACCAGCTGCCTGGGCTGAGTGGTCAGGCACCTCTGCACAATCCTGTCCAATTCCTCAAAAAAATTATCAGGTTACGTGTCCCCTGAAGGATTTTTCCAGATGTCCCTCAGGGTAATAAGTGCTCATGAGCTGTTTGCACTTAATCCAGCACTGCTCAATATTCTGGTCATGACCCCTCACAGACATCTGCCGAGCAATGTCCATGTTTATTCTGGTGGCTGGCCACAAGAGTTTCCTGCATTGATGTTTGCAGGTGGTTGTTAGATTCAGGGTCTCGCTGAAGCCATGTGGCTGCTTGAGGCCTTTTCTGGAGTATTATCACAGGTACAGTATTATGATAAACTGGAACCTAGGAGTGAACAAACAATCTGGAGCTGTGCCAGCATATAAATGGTGGACTGGACACCTGGTCAGCTTGCCCGAGAGCTGGGGAGGTCACACAGGTAAACAAAAAAGTCAGTAATGGTCACCTACAAAGCTGAGTAAGACAGCTGTTGAAGGGCTGCCAAAATAATTTGCAGTATCATTGCTTACACACAAACGATAGGCTGGACTAACTTGCTTCACAGAAAAGTTCATTTTGAAAAAAAGATTGCAGAGTTCACAATAGAGAATCAGTGTACTACAGCGGTGCATAGCATGCGTACACAAGCAATTTCAGAGTGGATTAACTTCAAAAGATGGATTAAATTTCCCATGTAGACAAGCCCTAAAACTTCCTAAGACACACTTTTGGGGGACAAATGTACACCTGAAACGAGGCCCTAGCAGTAACACTGGCAATCAAGCTGTCCCCACAGGTCTGCCAAATAGACCTAATTTTGGCCTGCAACTATTCTAGTCCTCTCTTTTTTCCCCCCTCGAGTACTATATGGAAAATTGTGCAGGAGTTTTATAATGTAAACAAGTATCCACTAGAAACTGTGTTGGTAGTCTGAAATTTCATGTTATGTCTGACCTCTGCAGCCAGATCTGAAATCAGATGGTCAGAGGGGAACAATTAGTCACATTTTAAATTTAGAGTTAGATTTTTCAAAATATGGTCATTTGTGAAATATTGTCCCTCCTCTCCATTGTCTATTTCTCCAGCAAAGCTCAATAATTCTTGTTGACACTGTTGGTAGAATAAATTAGAATATTAATACTCTAACATCTGTTTCTGCTTTGCTTTATGTAGTAATAGTAACAACTTACATTCAGTGCATATATTACACACAAGTTATTTTACATTTACTTGGCCAGAAATTGATATCAAAGTATTTGCAGCTGTACTGTAGTGAAATCCTACAATAACACCATATGTAATTTTTGAAGTTATTTCCTGTTTTTTTAGAACCATGAAATAATATGATCCTCTTCAGTCAATACTAACAGCGATAACCTGTTTTGTTATTCCCATGAACAATGGTTAGAAACCCTAATAAATGCATTTACGTACTCACAGCACCTTCAGAGGATTTTGATGCACTTTACAAACATAAGTTCCGCAATAGTTCTGTGAGGTAAAGTAAGAGCTCTTATTTCCATTTTAGAGGGATAAACTGAAGCACAAAGGGTACGTCTACACTTGCTCCCTAGTTTGAGCTAGGGATGCAAATGTAGCCGACCAAAATTGCTTATGAAGTGGGGATTTAAATATCCCACGCTTCATTAGCATAATCTCTACCATGCATTATTCTGCTCGCCAGCTGATTTGAACCAGGAAGTGCACTCCAGGACACGTTAGTTCGAATCAAGCCCCTCGGTTCGAACTAACATTTCTCCTCATTTTTTGAGGAGGTTTGATTTGAACTAACATGTCCTGGAGTGCACTTCCTGGTTCAAGTCAGCTGGAGAGCAGAACAACATTAATGAAGCACAGGATATTTAAATCTCTGCTTCATTAGCAATTTCGGTCAGCTACATTTGCATCCCTACGTCAAACTAGGGAGCAAGTGTAGACATACCCAAAGAGATTAAGTAATTTGTCTAGTAAGTCTGGAAAGAAGCCTGTGGCAACAGCAGGACATTTGATCAATATATCTTAGAAGAGCCTAACAAATAGGAATAGAATCTGAGTTTCATCCTCTAACCATAAAGCCCACCAAATAAACACTTGATAGTATCAGTAGAAATCCAGGTCCCCTAACAAGTTTACAATATGAGCAGTGGTTATCTAGCTAGGATATGGGTCTTATAAACTGTTAATCCTTCTAAAACACTGTGTTGGCATATTTTTAAAAAGAAGCATTTGTGATGGGGCTGGAATTATAAAACACTGAATGTTTCTAAAAAGAATCTCCTTATAAAAATTACAAGAGTAGATAATTGAATCTTGTAGTTGCTTTACTTTCACATTTGTTCCTTTTGGATATATGATTCCACAGGACTAGAGCAACTGAGTATAACATTAGAAGTGCAGACTGAGTCTTAATCCCTGCTTTAGCTAGAATGATACAGAATCTTATATTTTATTTCTACTAGTTTGTCTGTGTTGGTGACAGCCCTTATAGAATGAAAGCTTTTGCTCAGCTCATGCACAATGAACTTGGACTTGAAGGAGATGGGAAAGACTTGAAAGATATTTGTGCTGGGACAGATCGGTACTCTATGTACAAGGATGGTCCAGTGCTCTGTCAGTGTAAGTATTTTCCAGTGTACACAAAACATTTCCATTTTCAGTCCAGCAATAGCTGAAGAATTTAGCACTCTGCGTGTATTTCTTTTTTAAATGTTTCATGTGAAGTTAGAGCTTCTGAAAGCTGCTGGACTGAGAGCCCAGGACACTGAATAGGTACAATATGGGGAACTGCATTGCAGCAACATCCATAGTACGCTGACCTAGCGGAATTGCCTGTTGAAGTGAGAAGCTAATTGAGTATTTATATCCTTCATTTCAAGGCCTCATTGTTGAAACTGCCAACAATGGTGTCAGTTATGGTGGTAATTTTATGCACTGATAACTGAATAACCTATCAAGTTAATTTCATGTTGGCTGTCAAAAAGCCATGAGGTTGTAATAAATTCTATGAATCACTGACCTGAGCTAGATTCAAATCTGTGTCCTAGAGCTAAAAGGTTCCTATCTCCCAAGCCATAAAGACCCGGCTTTCAACTCATAGGAAAGTTTTGGGTTCTTCAAAAGGGCTAACAGCTAACACTGTTACATTATTCTCTATTTGCTATTTCCTAGAGGTAGTGCATTTAGAAACAACAGTATAGGTCAACAAGCCAGCAACTTGCCAGATGGTTTAAACACAGTGATTACCACAGGGCAGTTTTCTTCCATCACATCTCTTAGACTTGGTCTATGCTTACAACTTAGATCGACAGAGCTATGGTGATCAGAAGTGTGAAAAATTCACACCCCGAGACCTGGTGTAGACCTAGCTTGTGTTAACTAAGTTGGCTGTGCCTGGGGAGATGGAGTTCCTACAGCAACTGTAAAACCCCTTCTGTCATAGTAGTTTGTTTAGCTATGGGGTACTATTGGCACAGCTATGGCACTATAGCTGTGCCACTGTAGTGCATATAGACATGGCCTTATTGTCAGTTTGTCACAAGCTGGAAACATCAACAAAACTACTCCTAGTCTCTTTGCATTTCTCTTGTGTCCACCATCAGAGGATCCAAAAGGTGCTAACTGATTAAAACGTCTCAATATTCTGAGGTAGTAAAGTATAATTATCCTCCTTTTACAGTGAGACCAAGGCATAGAGGTTAAGTACCTTACCAGCTCCCTAGAGATGCTCTGTGCTTTTATTTCATAATGGACTAATCCAGTGGCAAATTTTTCCTCTTACCCTCAAAAAAATTACAGCTATTAACACTAATAAAAGCTTTTAGTCATGCTAAAAAGCTACATTTTAAACTTTAATAAGCCTTGTGAAAATCTACTGTTGCTTGATTTCTTTAGGTTTCTATGAACATGTTCCCTTACTTTCAATACATGGACTAGCGCACATCCTCACGTTTGCACATGAATTTTCCTTTTACTTTTCCACACTTCTAGTACACATGTAAACAAAAGATTAATAGGCATGGAGCCTGCTCCTGCTCCCAGAGTTGCCAGTGGGAGTTTTGTCAAGGACTTCAATAGTAGTTGGATCAGAACCAAGAATGATGATTTATATTAAAAAAATATTCTTACATTTCAGTCACTCTGCAATATTTCTTGGCATCCTGCCTATTCAGTTTGCAGGTTCCTGTGTTACAACAGAAAGAGGGCTCATTTTGCTGAGCTCACCAACCTTAAAGTTCAAGAGATCAAATAGATTCACATCATGCACAAACTATGAAGTTTAGCTGAAAATATTACAATCAACTACTAAAAGCCTGATGGCAATCTTATTTTGCTATTATTGTTTATGTCTACAATATGTTTGGCAACACATAAAATCTTAATCCTGCAATCACATGCACTTTACTCATCTAAGTAATCCTAACTTTACCCACATGAGAAGTTAAGGAGATCACTGAGCCTAGAACACAGACGGCACTGGGAAAAACAAAAGAGGAAATAATGATATTTTTATTACTGCTCAGTCTATAAATTCAGTGAAAATTGTGACATTATCAGGATACTATGTCATATTTTAGCAAGATGCAAACAGGCTCAAACACTAGGTGTATTTGTGAGATTTCTGCCTTGGCTATTTTTCATAAGAATATTTTTTTCACAGCACTAACAAGGAACTTAGGCAGTGGTGCATGAATAATAAGAATATAAAAGTATGATAACACAAAATGCAATAAAATTAATAAAATCATCTTCCTATAACAAAGAAAGAGAGAGAGATGGGGACACACTGCACAGTGATGTTGCCATTGCACCAAAATAGATCCTACCTCTCTAGAAACTCATGCCTCTGGGTTTTTGAAAGAAAAATTAATTTGCTGACAAGACAAATTTAGGGAAAAGGCATCCTCCCTGGACTGACTGTAGGCACAGGAGATGAAAGTACAGTAAAACTCCGATGGTCCGGCACCATCGGGAACCCGGAAGTGCTCCGGGCAGCCGGACCATTGGAGCTGCTCTGCCCCCAGCTTCCTCAATTCAGCCGCTGCTAAAACTGACCAGCGGCTGAATCGGGGAAACTGGGGGCAGAGCAGCTGGAGTGCTGCCGGGTAGGTCCCGTAGCGCTGTCCCTCGGGGCTGCGGGACCAACCCGGCAGCAGCCCAGCTGTCCCCGATTCAGCCGCTGCTGAAACTGATCAGCAGCTGACTTCAGGAAGCCTGAGGCAGAGCTGTTCTACCTCGGGCTTCCTGGAATCAGCCGCTGGTCAGTTTCAGCAGTGGCTGACTTGGGGATACCTGGGGCAGAGCAGCTGGGGTGCTGCCGGGTTGGTCCAGTATCACCTAGGAGCGGCGCTGCTGGACCAACCCAGCAGCACCCCAGCTGCTCTGCTCCAGGCATCCCCAAGAGCAGCTGGGGTGCTGCTGGGTTGGTCTCGCAGCGCCAAGGGTGGACGCTACCGGACCAACCTGGCAGCACTCCAGCTGCTCTGCTGCAGGTGTCCCCGATTCAGCCGCTGCTGAAACTGACCAGCAGCGGCTGAATCAGGGATGCCTGGGGCAGAGCTGGACTATCGGAAGGGGGGGGGCTATGAGGGGTCTGGGGCCAGACCGCTCATATTCCCCCCTTCCGATAGTCTGGCATATCTGATAATCCGGCACCCCCTGGGTCCTAACGGTGCCAGATTATCGGAATTTTACTGTAGTAGGAAACTGCAAAGGAAGACCCAAGGCAGCAAGTCTCAGGCTATTTCAAAATAAGCTGTTCTGAAATAGCTTATTTTGAAATAGCACGTCTACACTGCAGGGAAGCCTCAAAATTAGTCCGAGGCAGACTTCCCTAATGTAGACGTGTTACCTCAATTTAGAGTCCCAGGAGGAATAACTTAGAATGGTCCTGGTAAGGGGCTATTTCAAAATATCTGTTTTGAAATAGGTGTTATTCTTTGTAGAATGAGGTTTACAGAAGTCAGAATAAGCCATCTGTTATTTTGAAGTTATTTCAAAATAATGGAATTGCTGTGTAGACATTCACATAGCTATTTCGGAATGACAGCCATTATTCTGAAATAATTTTGCTGTGTAGACACACCCTCAGCATGAGGTCAACTGACTTGGGCTTCTCTACAAGGCTAAAAATAGACCTATGTAGACATTGAGGGCATGTCTACACTGCAGGGTTGTTTTTTTTTTTTGGAAAAACAGCCATTTTTCTGAAAAATACTTCACTTATGTCCACACTGCAATCGTGTTTTCGAAATAAAGTTAAAAGAACAGAGGGGTTTTTCTGATATTTACATTTCTTTGATATTACTATTGCACCTATGAGCCCTAGTCAGGGAACAGACCCTATTGTGCTCAATATAACCACAGACCAGCAAGACAGTCCCTGCCCCAATTGGCCTACAATCTCAAAATAAGATGAAATAAAGAAAAAGTGTTGGTCACCATGCTAGGCAGTAGCCATTTTGTAGGAGAGTTTTGAGGAGGAATTTGAAAGTGGATAAAGAGGTAGCTTTGTAGAAGTTTTCAGGGAGCTGCTCCCAAGCATGGCAAAACAAGACTGAGACCAAAGAGCTTTCTACATGGCATCATACACTTGGAGAAAAACGCCCATGGGAACTATTGCTTAGCCTGACACCATTCTTGTGAGCTCCATTTATATGCTGTCCAGTAAGAGGTATGTGGATTGAGAGCACAGTAGATACAGAGAACCATCAGCAGGATAACCTTGCCGAGTGAGATCAGAGAGAGTAGTTCAGAGGAGCTGATGCCACACATGGATACCCCAGTCTATGTAGGCATGATTTAGAGTTTGTTTTGGCCACAGAAATATCCTGTTGACATCAATGGGAACAGGATACCTTTGGCTATCTAGTAATATTCTGAAGTAATTTTTAAAGTATGTATCAGCTTAAACAAAAATGATAATTAATGATTGTCTTCATTTTCTGTCCTCTCAACAGCAAGGGATGGGTATTGCATAATAGAAATGGAAGTTTCATGAACTAATCAAATTATTATACAATGCAAAATGCTGTGATGTTACTATTATACGCATCGGTACTTCTGGGGGCTTAGGTGAGCGACCAGCTTTGCTACTGCCAGGTGGAAAGGATGTTTAATAAAACACAGCTAAGCAATAGAGCTAATTATTAGGAGCTTTACACTTTTTTTTTCAGGTCTTCAAACATCAAACAACAAGAGATTTTATGTCAGGTCAATGAATATCAAACTTCTAATGGCTGGCTTAGCAGGTTTACATGTTCATAATTCATGATATCTTGAAATCTAATACAACTAAAGAATACTGTTTTCAGATCCAAATATCTGAGAGAAATGTATTCTTATCTGGCAAACTACTCACCCATAAGTGGATACCATGCATGAACAATTTCAGCCGCAGTAGAATAATTTTCACCCACTTAATAGTAATAAAATATAATCAGTTTTTTTGGTAAATCAAGCCCTAAGGTTCTGATCAAGATTGGGGCTCTATTGTGCAGTGTGCTATACAACCATGAATGGAGAGACAGTTCCTGTGTGAGAGAACTTACAGTCTAAGGATGAATGGAAAGACAGGCAAGGAATGGGGACTAAGAAATCTCTCTTATAATGGAAGTGTTCAGTCAATAATAATTATTCCATTAACTTGAAGTTCAGAAACTAGGAATTCAAACCAACTTTCTGAAAGGAATGAGAATAACCATATAATGGAAATAAGGCAGTCCTGATCATTCAAGTCTGGATGCAGACAAAACTTCCATTTCCTCCAATGAGAACACTGAGGGTATGTCTAAACTACATGGCTCCATCGACGGAGCCATGTAGATTTGTTTGTTCGGCAAAGGGAAATTAAGCCGCGATTTAAATAATCGCGGCTTCATTTAAATTTAAATGGCTGCCGCACTGAGCCGACAAACAGCTGATAAGCGCGCTAGTCAGCGCGCTAGTCTGGACGCTCCCCTGCCAACATGAAAGCCCTTTATCGACCTCCCTGGTAAACCTCATCCTACGAGGCATAACGGGGAGGTCAATAAAGGGCTTTCAGGTCAGCTGTTTGTTGGCTCAGACCGGCAGCCATTTAAATTTAAATGAAGCCGTGATTATTTAAATCGCGGCTTCATTTCCCTTTGCCGATCAGCCTAATCTACATGGTTCCATCGATGGAGCCATGTAGTTTAGACACACCCTGACTGTATAAACCCTTGAGGATTAAATCCAAATTGAGGAGCACTGTAAAGTACTTTAACTAATCTAAGGTCATTTGGAATATCATGGCAGAAGTGGGACAAAATGCTGATATTCTGCTCAAAATGCCCAAAGCCCATGAGAAATCAGATAAACAAGAATCTCCTTTAGCTTTTAGCAGTACAAGGCCTAAGATACAGTTTTTTGGGGGGAAGGGTGGGGAGAGTTAGAAATCAATTTAAGTATATGCCAATCTTTTCACCCTGAGCAAATGTACATTAAACATAGACAAATCATATATAGAAACCAATAGTTATACATAAACTTTCCTTCCCCTATCTGGGTTCAAAGTAACAAATAAATAGCCTATGGCCCACATACCCACTTTGTAACCCTTCATATGCATTTACGGAGTTTTACTTTGTATATATTTGAATGGTCCTCTCATATTTTGCCAATAAACATTCATATTTATTAAGATTTTACTGTAATAAATCTACTATATATTTGAATTTGTCTGTCTGTCTAAGCAGTCCTCCTATGGTAAGAGCGAAGATCACCAAATTCAGAATGCAGCTTCCTCTTAGAACACAAAGCAAGGCCAGGGTTTGTGCCAGGACAATGGGATGTGCCTCAAATGTGATCTCTTATAAAATGGAAAGGGAGGTATCTGCTAGCAGGGACACTTATATTGTATAATGACCACAGGGGGGTAACAAGAGCTAGAGATGGGGACCAGGACTTAGGACAAATATAACCTCATTGGGGCAGCAGAGGGCAGCGGTGGAGAAGGACAGCTATCTATTATATGAGAGAGCTAGTCTGTTTGTGTGTCTGTCTGCGTGTTCATGTATTCCTCCCCCAGCTGTGCCTGATGGAGCTGCAGTGGCAATGGACAGGCACTTCTCACCTGGCCCCAAGTTTGTGGCGAGAGAGGGCTAGGTAGTCCTCTCCTCAGGGAATCCTGCATACTGAACCCCTCACCTCCAGCCCCACCCCAGATCAATGATTTAAAAAGAAGAAAAAATTCAAATTAAGGACATGAGCAACACCAAGTAACTCTTTTCTTCTTTGGTTAGTGCCATATGATATTTATAGATTATAATTTAATTTATCTCCATTCCTCACTTCTGTAGTCATTGAACCTGGAACTATTGTAATAACACACACTGCAGTGGATTCATTTTTTAAGGCTCGCTTTGAACAGGTGATACTGGATAATGTAGTTGTACGAAGCACAGAACTGGATAAGGACCTTGCTGAGGAGCTACTGAACTGCAACCATGAGATTCAGAAATTCCCAGCTCTTAATGGGCATACTATGGGTACCTATGACTTTTGAAGGTGAGGAGTATCACTAATTTTCTATTCTTGGGGGGAGGGAAAAAAACCACCATAAAACTAGATCCTGAAACCCTTGCTCAGGCAAAATGACCAGTGCAATCAGTAGGAGAGTTGCCTTTGTATGTACTGAGTAAAAAATACAGAAGGACTTCAGGATTTGATTAAGATAACATATATTTGAGACTTGCTTACAGGTCAGAAATGAAACTACTTTCATAATATGTCATATCAATAACAGAACCATTAACCATTGTGTAATTGGCCTATATTGTATCTGCCACTTAGTCAAATTTTGTAATAAAACACATCGGCAAAGACACTATTATTATAACCATGGCAGTGAATCAACCTTACAATTCATTCTGGATAGCACTGATTCCCTTAGGAAATTATAGGATTCCCTGGATGGCACTTCCTGCTGTCCCTTAGCCATACCAAGTCAGAGAAACTAGAATATATTCAGGGAATCTCTGAAAGCAACAGGCACATAACATTAAGCAGTTACAGTAAATGGCCCCTTGTCTATAATCTTAACATAATTTTAACAGATGGGTTATACTAAGTTACTTCCTATAACTAAGTTACTTCCTATAACAGGATTATAGCTTCATACTTACCAAACAGAAGAAAAATATCAGTAAGTGTGTGGCATTTGTGTAAATAAACCTTAGTTCCCTAGCAATATCCTGGAACCGTTTCCTTTACAAAATTAAATGTTGATTGCATAGTGGATGAAACAGAATAAATGGACAATTAATAATTGGATGACTATTTATAAACCTTTGTCTCTGCTTGCAAATGCAGCCATTTGTATGTGGCTAAAAGCCATGTTTCACTTAAATAAAAAGCCATGTAAGAGGATTAACAGTAGGAACAACAATAAAATTAAAAGGTCTGTGCAAGTTAGTAAAGCAATAGGTGTACATTTGCCTTAGCTGAGGACATAACACCCAAGTGAGAAATACCAGCACAAATAAAGGATTCATTCTTTGAAGATCAAAATCCAATTAGAAAATACTAGTAAAAACAATCAGTGAAGTTAGCAAGATAGGTCACTCACCAGGAGCTGTAGTTCTGAGTCAATTGCCTCGGTAAAGCCACACTTGTAGAGATATGCACGTGTCTCTTGTATACAACCAGAACTCACTAAACGAATTGTGTCCACCGTTGTTATACACATGCTCCTGCACAGATCCAGACTTTCAGAAGCACAGATCCAGACTTCCAGAACCAAAGACCTATAAAGAGCTTCAATACTTTCTACCTCAAATCACTTCCTTTTCCTGCTTATTCAACAAACATCCAAAGTCTCAAAAGTGGGAGAGGTGACTGGGCAATATGGATTCAATAACTAGTAAGCAGCTTTTTTTGGTCCTTTGATAATTACCCCACTCAGAGATTAGTTAATAAGAAACCCTTCTAAAGGAATTTTAACTGAGATAATGACTGCAAGAACTACTCTCTTTCATTAGATATCAGACCTACAGGCAAATTCAAGAGAATGGTACCACAAAGGTATGTTAATTGAGCTCCAGGTTTGAGTCTTACTCATCTCTGTTACAGACTTTTCCAAGCAACTGTGTAGAGGCTGTTTAAGGTCTACTAGAAAGTGTTCTGGGACCTGGTCAGCAGTAGAAAAGTCAGCATAACTATGTTGCTCAGAGGTGTGAAAAATCTATTATCCTAAATGATGGAGTTAGGCCAACCCTAAATGATGGAGTTAGGCCAACCTAAGTGCCTAGTAGAAAGCGCAGGGTCAGTGGAAGAATTCTGTTGACCTGGCTACTGCCTCTTGGGGAGGTGGATACTGACATAGATGGGTGAATCCATCTCATTGGTGCAGGTGCTGTCTACACTGAAGTGCTACAGTTGAAGCAGTGCTGCTATACAGTTTTAAGTATAGCCAAACTTAAGACCTTCAGTTAAAAACCATACATAAAGTCACAGCAACTTGAACGCAATGAATGATTTACTTATTTTCTAAGCAAAATTTATCAGTCCTCTGGACTGGTCACCATCTGCTGCAAATAACCTATGGGATAACAATAACTAAAAGCATTTTGAACATAAATATCTAGTCTCCCCTTCTAAACTAGGGAGATTAGGGACCAACAGTGAGGGTACGTCTACACTACCACCCTAGTTCGAACTAGGGTGGTAATGTAGGCATACCGCACTTGCAAATGAAGCCCGGGATTTGAATTTCCCGGCCTTCATTTGCATAAGCCGGCCGGCACCAGTTTTAAATGCCGGCTTGTTCGAACCCCGGGCGGCGCGGCTACACGCAGCACGGGCTAGATAGTTCGAACTAGCAAGCCATTCCACACTATCTAGCCCGTGCCACATGTAGCCGCGCGGCACAGGGTTCGAACAAGCCGGCATTTAAAAATGGCGCCGGCCAGCTTATGCAAATGAAGCCCGGGAAATTCAAATCCCGGGCTTCATTTGCAAGTGCAGTATGCCTACATTACCCCGCTAGTTCGAACTAGAGGGGTAGTGTAGACATACCCTGATAGACTGATAGATGGAGTGTCTTAAACTACTTTGATTTTCCTATAATTACCCATCTGCCTTTTATAAAACGAGTTCAACTTTAGATTAAAAGGTCTTTTCCATCTCCCTTGTCTCTACAAATTTAGGGGCATGTGTACCTAAATTTCTTAATCCTTTTCTAAAGAAACCTGGTATTTTGTGGATTTCATCTGCAAGAGACTCACAGAATTATGCCAATTTACATGCTGACAATCTGCCACCACATCTGTATGCACGTGTGGTTTTTTGGTCTTGCTTTTGTTAAAACTTCTATAGCGAACTCAGTTGTATTTTGTTATACTAGATTATCTTTAACAATACATGACAAATGCAATAAGAAATAAATTATTTTAATAGTGCCAATTAAATTATTTGATGCAGTTTTAAGTGAAATTTAGACAAAATTTGAACTTTGAAGGAAATTGTCTGAGATGCCAGTCAGTTTTGCTAGGACTGTAAGAAAGAGTGAAAGTAGCTTACATTTTTTACTGGTACCGTTGTATTGCCCCATATTGGGGCTCAGGGCACAAGGTTTGGGGGTATGCAGTATGACAGTACCTATAAGAAATTTAAGTGTCCTGGAGCACATCTCTGGGCAGCAATTTAAGGTGTATGAGGGGAGTGTAGAAGGGCAAGGAAACCCTTTTGGGAGGAAGAAGGGCTCAAGACCCCACCTCATTCCTACTGATGTTACTTGCTCTTCCCCATTCCATCACTGTACGGGAGTGAGGAGAAAACTCAGTGTAGATCACACATTTCTCTGCTTGCTCTCTTCCTCACACTAGCCAGGAAGGAGAGGAATTCAGGGATGCTAGGTGCTTTTCTCTCGCTCCCCAACAGCGATGAAGGGGAACAGCAAGCAACAAGAAACACCAGTAGGAATGGGGCGGGCAACCTCCCTTAGTCCCTTGCCCTCCCTAAAAGGTGCCCCAAGCCAGCCCTTTTGACCTGCCTGCTGCTTACTACCACAGCCTGCAGGAGAGCCTCAGGAGCTTGGCTGGGAGCACATAGCCTCCTCCTGCCGGAGAGTGCCCCAGAAAGCTCTTACCAGAGCAACCCATTGCGGTTCACTGCCTTACTTTTACCTCTGACTGTAAAACCATATTTTAGAAAATGGATGAGCACTCAGGTTTTTCTTTCCTTCCAGGGACAATTAGATGGAGCATTATGTTTTTTCCAAAGAAAAAAGTTGGAGTACTTGAAAAGAGCTTATGATGGTGGTGTTAGAAATATTGAAATGGAATCAACAGTATTTGCTGCTATATGTGGACTTTGTGGTCTTAAAGGTAAGGGTTCTTGTCACAGGCCATTTCCTTTTCATATTTGTTCTCACACACTTTTGCACTTCCTAAAGTTATATGAATATCGTCAGCTTGAGGATTTATACAATGTGAAAACTGAAAATGCATTCCAAACTTCTTTCACTATAAAGTATAGAAACACTTTTTATCCAGTGACTTCAAAAATGCTTACCTGAAACTGCTTGTTTTGAAGTCCAAGGCATATTAAAAACAACTGTCTTGGCAAAATCCAAGTTTTACTCAGTCCAGCTCTGAAAAGTTTCCTGGCAATGCCTCCGTCTCTGGTTTTCTTTTACTGGATTCCAAGATCTCTCATCTTATCCTAACATATTGTGGTCCATTTTTTCAGTGCAGTGTGATGAATGAATTTGCCAGGCAACCTCGGCCAACTGAGCTTCGAAGGAGCTCAGAATAAAGCTTAATGATTTCAGTTGAAGCACTGCAAAGGGAGGCCCATTGTGATGCGATAGCCTCTGTTTCTCCAGAACAGTGGCTCCTCAATTCTAGGAAGTGCAACATACACTTTTCCAGAGAGATATATTGAGCCCTTCATTTAATTTAAGTCTCCCAATAACCCTGAATTACCTGCGTAGGCCTAGGAACATAATGCTTCACTATAGCAAATACCATGCATATTTGGTATATTGTGAGTTAATTAGAAGAGTGGTTTTGTTTTTCTTGTAGCTGCTGTTGTGTGGGGGGCACTCCTTAACTGACTTTAAGGTGACCAGATCAAGGCATCCCATGAAGTTCTAGTAGAATATCAGCGATGGCCTCAGCAGTGGATCTCAATTTTTATCAAGAAGCGTCTTGGGTTATATAACCTAATGGAATTACTGGATAATGCCATTTTCCTGAATCACTAAGGAAAAATTATACCCTGCCAGTATACAAAATGAATGCCTTATGTATTTATCTCTGTATATTGATATATATAGGAAGACATAAATAGAGTTGCTGTATGATGAATTCATATATAAATGAAACTGTTTATAATGATGCAGAATGGAAATTCCAAATTGTTTCAATCCATAATTAGTGAAAATTCTGAAGCCAGTTACAAGTATAGTCATTTTGTCCTATAAGGGTATTTTACAGCATACACATTCTTATAAAATTTATGTTTATCTATAAAAGATACACTGTCCACATCAGATCCCTCTACAGATATAAAAACAGAGGAATGTAATCAGGGCTGGCCCACAACATTTTGGCACCTGACCTGGAGAGCTCAAATGATGCCCCCATACCTCCTCGCTTGGGCCAAAACTTTGAAAAGTCTCAATTCTCTGGGTCCTAGTGCCCCCCTCTCCACACACACATACAGTATAGCACCGGAGGCAGCCAGCTCAATTCACCTGGTAAGGCCAGCCCTGAATGGAATCACAAGTAGTCAGGTGGGACTCACTGTACCTGATCTATACGGTGTTGACCCATATACTCTTTCAGCAGCTTCTATGGGTGTTCAGTACCTCTGAACATCTGCCCAGTAGTGTTCCAGAATCCAATCCTACCTAGGACTGGTTTTGTTTAAATTTTACATATTTATACATCTGAGGAAGGGTGTAACATGGAAACCATGTAAGTATTACTAGAATACAAAAGTGTAAGCCACAAAAATACTTCTTATCGCAAAAATGACATGTTTCTAATGGTGGAGTGATTACCTAGAAAGACACCTGTTTTGAGCTTGGCTTAAAACCAAAACAAGGTAAACTCAAACCAAAGTAAATCAGCATTTGTGGCATTATTGTTCTTCATTGAGTTTCAGGAAATACAGGTCAGAGGCAGCTTATAAAGAGAGAATACATATTAGTGATCCAAATTGAATTTAAGTGTAAATTACTAAAAGTACTATCTCTCCATATGTATTTGCTAATCAGCACCTAGAAATACAAATCATCATCTCAGGTGTGTAAATGGCTAAAAGGTTCTTTGTGGTTTGGATATTTTATTTAACTTATGGTCTAATCCAGAGGCCACTGACTTGACTTTCGCATGACTTCAGTGGGCTTTGACTCAGGCCCTGTTTTTATGATCCATTTTAAGTCTTGTTTGCGATGAATTTTGAAAATCTTACAATCTTGTAATAATTTATAATTGTAATGTTATTTTAAATATTTATAAACTTAATATATCACATTAAGTAGAGAACACGTCTGCAAAATGACCACTTTTTTAGCATTTAAATATAAAACTAAATCAGAAGAAACTGTTACAAAAATCTTTTTCATGGGCTGGCTTACACCCACAATATGTATGGCCAACATTCATTAAATACAGGAGAATCCCAATTTTATGAGCTAATTGGAGATTAAAGACTTCATGGAATCAAAAAATTCACCACAATGAACATCCTTAAAATACAGCCAGTATGGTGCATTCATTACAGCTTGGTGCACTGCACTGCTTTCCCCTGGTCCGTCAAACCACTGCAAACCAATTGCCGATACACTGAAGATACCAGAATGTGAAACTAGGTCAACCTGTTCTTCACGGACATCACTTTAGTTATGTGAATTTCCCCTGTTCCATCAATAAAAGCATTCTTAAGATTGATGTTCATAACACTAAGATCATACAGCTGTTGAAGTAAAAAACAAAACAAAAAACCCAAAACAACCCACAGTAAGTCCAGAAAATAATACCTTTAAAAATCTGTTTAATGCATTTAAGCTCTGATACTCCTGTCACCTATGCTATTTTACACTGGGTTCACTGTAATTATTTCTGTTTTTCACTGGCATGTGAAAGGAATCAGGCCTCAGGTACAATTTGAATTGAAGTCTTCCATTTAATTATAGAACAGGTATTGCACAGGCTCTCCACCCCCACATAACCTCATTACTAGTATGCCTCAGCCTGAGCTGGAGGTCTCACCTGTAAGAGTAATGGGCAGTTCAAGTTTCATGTCAAACCGATACCTCTAAACCCCTAAAAAGCAATGTACTCGAGGGATCTGTACTGGGTCCTGGGCTCTTCATGATCTGGAAAAAGGGGTTATGGCAAGACTGGGCTAAGCTCCCTGGGTTCTGCTCTTCCTGGCAGGGTCTTTGCATGTGCCTCAGAGGCTTGCAGCGTCCCTACCACTGCCGAGAAGGCAAGGGTATCCCGCTCCAAGAGCCCTCTTCATCATTGGCCAGGCCATGGTTTTAGAAGTCAGTCCCTTCAATACTCCGAGGGTACCCCTTTCCTTATTGGCAGCCCACCAGCTAGGAAGAGAGCTGGGGGGAAACCTTCACCCACTCACTTGCTCCAGATTCCGGTCCAGAGCCCTAAGGCTTGACCCTTGCACTACTGAGGAGAAGCCCCTCCCTGGGCCACTTCCCCAACCACTCTTTGGGTACCTCGTCCCTGGTGTCTTGGAACAGGCCCTGTTGGCATGTAGCCTTCTGGGTTTGTCTTCTGCCTCTCCTCACCTCTCCTTTGGTCCATCCCTTTTCTCTTTCCCCCTGCCTTGCCTGAGGGAAGGTTTTTATGGTGTGCCCAGAAGCCTTAACTGGTGGCAGGTGTTGTAATCAGCCTTCCCCCCAGGCTGACTCCAGATGGGCTTCAGGTGTCCTAATGGCTGGGCTGCAGTCGCTGAAAGCCAACTCAGGGAACATAAACCCACATACCCAACTCCTCAGGTGCGTCGAGACTGGCAAGATTTTGCGCAGAAGCGACTGCTTTTGCACAAAAACTTGCCAGCTGTCTATACTGGCCGCTTGAATTTGTGCAAGAGAACTGATATTCTAATGTAAGAATTCAGTGCTTCTTGTGCAAATACTTTCATGCTCCTGCTCAGGGATAAGCCTTCTTTAGCAAGAATACTTGTGCGAGTGGGCCAGTGTAGACAGGCACCTTAATTTTTTGCGCATGAAAGCCCGATGGCTAAAATGGCCATCGGAGCTTTCTTGTGCAAAAGCGCATCTATACTGGGCACAGATGATTTTGCGCAAAAGCATTTTTTGCGCAAAAGCATCCGTGCCAATCTAGATGCTCTTTTGTGGAAATACTTTTAACAGAAAAACTTTTCCATTAAAAGTATTTCTGCAAAATCATGCCAGTCTAGACGCAGCCCTCATGTATCTGCCTTCCTCCAGGCTTTTGTAGCTCCCGGCTCTCGGGCTGCCACAGGATAAACAGTAGGATGGCAACATTTGCAGATGATACAAAATTACTCAAAATAGTTAAGTCCAAAGCAGGCTGCAAAGAACTACAAGAGGATCTCACAATGTTGAGCAAGAATATAACTGATGGAATTCATTGTTGATAAAATCAAAGCAATACACACTGGAAAAATATAATCCCAACTATTCAGACAAAATGATGGGGTCTAAATTAGCTGTTACCACTCACAAAAGTGAGCTTGGAATCACTGGTGACAATTTTCTGAAAACATCTGCTCAATGTGCAGCAGCATTAAAAAAAAAAAAAAGCTAATGTCAGGAACCATTAGGAAAGGGATAGATAATAAGACAGAAATTACAAAGCCACTACATTAATCCATGGTATGCCCACATTTTGAATATTCTATGCAACTCTAGTCACCCCATCTCAGAAAAGATATATTGGAATTCAAAAAAGATATAGCGAAAGGCAACAAAAGTGATTAGGGATATGGAACAACTTTCACATGAATAGATATTAAAAAGACTGAGACTGCTTGCAAAATAGATGACTAACAGGGCATATGATGGAAGTTTATAAAATCATGAATGGTGTGAAGAAAACGAAGAAGAAAGTGTTATTTACCCCTTCACATAATGCAAGAACCTTGGATCAACCTATTAAGTTATTAGGCAGCAGTACAAACACGAGGAAGTACTAATACTTCATACCACACATAGTCAACGTGTGGAACTACTTGCCAGGGGATGTTATGAAGGTCAATATTATAAGTGGGTTTAAAGTTCATGTATATAAGGTCTATCAATGGCTATTAGTCATGATGGTCAGAGATGCAACCCCTAGCTCTGGATGTCCCAAGCCTCCAACTGCCAGAAGCTGGCAGTGAATGACTGAAGCTGGGGTTGTCACATCATTCTATTCTAATCATTCTATCTGACACATCTTGCAATGGCCACTGTTGGAAGACAGGATACTGGGTGGGCTGGACCATGGGTCTGATCCAGTATGGCTGCTCTTATGTTCTCTGCTGGGATTGTCAGTAAGGATCCTATAGACAACATTGTACTTAACAGATTGTATAATGTAATTGTACATATCTAATTTCTGCGTATTTTATATGCTGTACTGCAAATCTGAATGTCTTAATTCAAAACTGTTTTAATTAAAAATAATGTCAATTGCAGGAATATTTCTCTGATACTGAAACCTATCCAGCAGGCATTGTGTAGAGAGTACCAACTGATTCTACATAAGCAACAACACCACCACATTAGTTGACTTCAAATATTAGCAATAGACTGAAATCAAACCTGGGTATTTAGGGCTAAGTGGTTTCATATTCCAATACCAATCCCTTAAAAATCCATCAGTTTCCACACAATTAAGGTAACTGTATGGTACCATCAGAGCATTTAGTGAACAATGTTTAAGGTCTTTTTTACAATGTTTTTAAAAATGTGTTTAAATTTGCTGTTAAAGAAAGTGAGATTAATAGCACTTGCTAGAGCGAGGTTTAGTGTGGATCAGTGCTCTTAAGACTTCCTACATCACACTCCCAATTAACTTTTTGATCGATGATACCTTTTGGCTTGATCCTTCTGTCAGAAAAGAGACATAGAGGCTGTGTCTAGACTGCATCCCTTTTCCGTAAAAGGGATGCAAATTAGACACATCGCAATTGCAAAACGAAGCGGGGATTTAAATCCCCCCCGCTTCATTTGCATAAAAACGGCTGCCGCTTTTTTCCGGCTCGGAGCTTTGCCGGAAAAAAGCGCCGGTCTAGACGCAGATCTTTCAGAAAATAAAACCTTTTCTGAAAGGCCCCTTATTCCTTATTTTAAGAGGAGGCTGGACTTGAGGACTTTTAAATTCTATGGCTCCTCAAATCCCACTAACTCCAATTTCCTTCTTGTAGTCATCTAAAACGTCACTACCACACTGCATGCAATAATTTATTTATCCTCAAAAACATTAAAGGGAGTATATTATAGCTTAGAGAACCATATTCTTAATTATTAAATTAAACAATTATAGTGAACTCTTCATTTTCCCAGAATGCTTTGTGGTAAGCAAGAACATTCATTTTTCTATTTTGCCCTCTGCTTAATGATGTGAAGTTTGATGTTCTATAAGGCTTTCAGTTAACAGTTTACAGAGTTCAGAAAACTATGACCTTGGGAAGCTGATTTTCAAAATTTCAATGTAAAGGCCTTTCTGCTTTCCTTTTTGCCTGAAAATGGTAAGAGACTGAGAAAGTGTACCTTGGCATATGTAGAATATGGCCAAACAAATTTGGTGCCAGTTGGATACTTGACCTTTCATCACTGATTAACATTTAAGCTATTTATTGACTAGGGAATTATTTTTATTCATAGAAATAAAGTATATTACAAGACTTCACTATTACAAATAAGTTGATCTCAGGGTTAGCCAAAGTGCAGGAAGTCAATAATGCTACAACAAACTATCACAAACTCAAAGCTACCAACACCAAACTGAGGGACAATCTGAGCAGTATTTAATGTATATCTCATATATCTTATGCTCATGCAAAGGGGCCAGCTAGAATTCCATGCCTTGTTCTACCCAAGTGCAAGAGGAGAGAAAATAAGCACGGTTGGTGAGAACTTTAGTGCTAGAGCTGGTTGGGAAATATTTTATTTCCCGTGAAAATTTTTGCACATGGAAGACATTTTCCTTCATAAAAATTCACAGAATTTTTGGGGGTTAATTTAAAAATGTCAACCCCCCCTGAAAACTGGAAATTCTTTTGTGGCAATGGTTTTTTTCCTACAATTTATTTTAAAATGATTAAATTTGTGAGAAAATTTCCATTTAATCAAAAACAATTCAATCAACTCTAGTTAATATGTCCTGGGAGCTCTGCTGACTGAGGTGATACTGTCCTGCTCCCTTCCACACAGGCAGTGTTGGGGGATGAGCAATTTGCACAATGGCACAAGGTTCAGCAGTTGAAGTTGATTTCAAGGGAGTGGCAGAAAAAAATGAATTCTTTGTGGTAGAACAGAAACAAAAACAATAAGACTGTTAGTATAGGCTCAATCTCCTGTGCCTCAGAAGACAATCTCTGCTTCATGTTAACATTTATTTTCCCCAGCATTTATGCAGAAGTAAAAGGTGGTAATGCTTTGACAATATTTTACTTTACTGCAGTTACCTTCTGGGCCTACTCTTAATCACAAAGGAAATAAATGACTGCTTGAGGCCCTGTGTTTTTTGGCACCCCTCATGGACTTGGCATTGCCATGCCAACCAAATCTCTCTGGGACTACAATACCTGAGAAGCAAGGCCGGATTCCTCCCCGAGGAGTTTCAGGACCCAACAAAGTGTGATAGTTGGTCCTCTACCATGTAAACAAAACAAACAAAAAACCCCAACAATAATGGGCAAATATAGTACTGATCTATAAAAAGTAGACAGGCCTTATGGGATTAGTCAACTTAACACTGGCACCCACACAGATAATGGAGAAAACAAGAAAGCAATCAATTTGTAAGCATATAGAAGAAAATAAGGTGATAAATTAACAGTCAACATGGACTTGTCATGAACAAATCATGTCAAATCAACCCAGTTTTCTTGTTTGACAGGGTAATGTATCTTGTGGATAGGGAGGAAGCAGTAGATATGATATATCAGAACTTTAGTAAAGCTTTTGATTAGGGCTGTCAAGAGATTAAAAAATAATCACAATAAATCTGTTTAATTGCACTGTTAAACAATAATAGAATACCATTTATTTAAATATTTTGGATGTCTTCTATAATTTCAAATATATTTATTTCAGTTACACACAGAATACAAACTGTACTGTGCTCATTTTATATGATCTCTCTATATAAAAAACTTTTTGCCTTATGGATGACAAAATATTCCTGCCAGGCAACAGAATGACATCATCAACATCAACAGGCTCTCTTAGTAAAGCAAAAGCAGTCAGACAGGGGGTAGGCGAGCACAGTGAGAAGAGGGCACAGCCCTGTTATCTTTATTACACATATTTGCACTGTAAAAAAGAAACAAAGAACTAAGTTTTCAGGACAGCCCAGTACTTGTACCTTCCGTCCAGTAAAAAAATTAAAAAAATACCAGACATTTAAAATGTCTGCTATTTTCTGTTTTTCCCGAGGCCTGACTCAAGCACCCGATGGAAGGCCGCTTGGGACATGCGGCGCAGCTCACGCTGGCTGGTGCGGGGGGAGCGGCTCAGGAATTAAAGGTGCTGCGACTGCATTTTTTTTTTTTTTTGCTCCACATAATTTTTTCCCGGAGATCTTTTTGGGGGTTGGGGTAGGGAGGGGGGTATTTTTTGTGAAACCATCTGGCAACCTTACAAAGAACTAGTATTTCAGTCCACCTTATACAAGTATTGCAATGCAATCTCTTTATCATGAAAGTTGAACTTACAAATGTAGAAATATTATGAGTATTGTTACATAACTTCCTTCAGCTGAGGGAGCCTTGTTTGCTAGGGTAGGTGGATTTTTACCTCAGGGACTTGGCATGTATGCATGGCTGGTGCATAGAGGCGGAGCTCGCCAGGCAGGGGAGCTGACAGATACACTAGGCCTCTGGACAAGGTTGGAAGGGGCCATCTCTATGCTCCCAAAAGGGTTGGGGCCTCAGGTAGAATTTGTAGGCCCTTGGTGCTGCCTGAACCACAGTACTCTCCACCCAGTGCTGCTGGAATACTCTGCACTCCAGGCAGCCCTAAGAGCCACCTGGAGTGCAGCGATCCAGTGGAAATTTGAAGGCTCCACGTGCTGCTGCTGCCACAGCGGCAGCCAGAGCCCCAGCCCCTTTAAATCACTGGGCCCCAGGGCAGTTGTCCCTCTGTTGGAGGGCCGGGGCCCCTATTCTCTACAACAGTGTTTCTCAATTTTTTTGTGCTGACAACTCATTTAGACTTCAAAAAAATATTGGGATCCCCCCTACCTTCAGCACTCATTGGTTCATGGCTTCAGCCCCACTCAGAGTGGGAGGCCTGGGACATAAGACTCCAGGCTTCAGCTCTGCTTGGGACTCTGGGCTTCAGCCTTCCTTAGGGCTCCCCAGGTCATCACTGTCCATGGATCTCCAGGTTAGGGTTTCAGGCTCCTTGCTGCTGTTGCTGCCCTCACAGCTCTGTAGTGGGGCTTCAGGCCCGTTTCCTCCCGCAGAACTCCAGAGGTGCAGCTGCCTCCCTCCCCACTCAGAGGTACGTGACTAATGTGTTAATTTTGTTTTCAGTTAATTGCAGGTGTTAAATGCAATTAATTGACACTATTTTTGTTACTCTTTCACATGACTGTCTCAAACAAATTAGAAAAATATGGGATCATGGGTTCCTAAACTGGGGGGGCATGAAGAAATTCCAGGGGGGCGGGCGTAAGGTGACCCATTCCCCCACACCCCCGCCTGTCAATCTCCCTCCCTAAGTTTTGATGCTATTTTTGTTTTTCGGTATGGGGAGGGCATGAGGATTTCTCAAAAATAAAAAAGGGGGCGTGATACATGAACTTAATATAACCTAATATAATGTAAGGGTACGTCTAGACTTGCTTTCACTTTCAAAAGAAGATATGCAAATTCAACGGTAATTTGCATATCTTCTTCCGATCACTTTTTTGAAAGAGTTTTTTTCAAAAAAGCAAGCAATTTAGACGCGATTCTTTAAAAAAAAAAAAAACTTTTTTCCAAAGAACCTTCTTCCTCAAAAATTGAGGTTTACAGGTTCTTTTGAAAAAAGGGTGTGTTTTTTTTGAAAGAACAGCATCTAAACTGCTTGCTTTTTCGAAAAAAACTCTTTTGAAAAAGTGATCAGAACAAGATATGCAAATTACCACCAAATTTGCATATCTTCTTTTGAAAGTGAAAGCAAGTCTAGACGACTGGAAAAGCATACTCAGGAGTAGTTATCAACGGCTCACAATCAAGCTGGAAAGGCATGTCTTATGGGGCCCCACAGGTATCTGTTACAGGTCCACTTCCACTCAATAATGTCACAAATTATTAGGATGACATAAAGAGTATACTTTGAAGGTTTGCAGATGATGCCAGGGTAGGAGGCATACAAGTGCTTTGGAGGATGGCATGGGAATGCAAAGTGATCTTGACAAACTTGAGAAATGATCTGATGTAGATGGGATGAAATTCAATGAGGAAAATGCAAAGTACTACAGGTTGAACCTCCATGGTCTGGCATCCTTGGGACCTGACTGGTTCTGAACAAGGGAATTTTCTCAACCAGGGAAGGTTCTCTGTCATCCGCCTCCAAGACAACTGCAGGCTCTGTTTCTAGACCCAGCCAGCCTCCATTGCCCTCAGCCAGCTGTGCTGCTGGCCCTGACTAGACCTCTCATTGCTGGGACTCCCAGCTATGATGCTCCCTGAGTGCCTGCCACACTCCTGGCTGTACTGCCAGTGGTTCATACAAAGAATCTACCCCACCTCCACCACCCTTCAGGGTGTCCCTTATTTACCCTTTCTAATGGGGCACCTAGTGCTGGCCGTGGTAACAGTTATGCTCCCCAGGTGGGCGGGGCTCAAACCCACAACCCTGGGGTCCCCACACCAATGCCCTAGCCCCTAGACCACTCAAGAACCCACCCAGCAGTAATATTATACCATTAGAACCCTAAGTTCCCCCTAAGTAGCTGAGCTCCTGAGCCCCTCCCATGGGACTCCTAGCTGCACCACTGGTGGACCCCTTGCTGTGGGGCTACTTATGCCTTCAGAGCCCCCTGCTGCAAGGCTCCCAGACACATCATGGGATTCCCCGGGCCGCCTGAGCCCTCTGGCGCTGTACTCCCAGAGTTGCCTGAGTCCTCTGCCCACCACTGGCCTCCCTGCCCTGGGCCTCTCTGGTCCAGGTACATCTATGGTCCTACTGGACCAGGCATGTTGCTGGATCAGAGTCCCAGTTTAGAGAGGTACAACCTGTACACCTAGGAAGGACTAATCAATTGCGCAAAACCAAAATGGGAAATGATTGCTTAGAAAGGAGTACTGTAGAAAACGATCTGTGAATCACCAACTAAATGTGAGAATGTAAAACTGCAATTAAAAAACACAAACATTATTCTGGGGTGTATTATTGCTTGCTATAAGCAAAATAAGAAGTAATTCTGTCACAGTACTTGGCACGGATAAGACCTCAACTGAAGTATTATATCCAGTTCTGGGCACCATGCTTCAAGATAGATACGGAAAAATTAGAAAAAGCCCAGAGGAAAACCACAAAAATAATTAAAAGTCTAAAAAACATGGCTTTGAAGAAAAGATTGAAAAAAAATTGGATTTTGTTTAGTATGGAGAAAAGAAGACTAAACAAGAACATGATAACCATTTTCAACTACTATAAAAGATTACTATACAGAGGAGGGTCCTCCTTATTCACTAAGGACAGGACACAAAGTAAAGAGTTTTATTTCAGAAAGAAAGATGTAGGTTACACATTAGAAACAATTGCCTTACTGTAAGGATAGCTAAATTCTGGAAAAAGTTACATAGGAGGTTGTGGAATCACCATCACTGGGGTATTTAAGAACAAGTTAAACAAAAACTTGTCCAGATCAACCTCTTCTCAACTTTTTTGTGGACTTAAAAATAAGGAGAGCCCCCTTTCCTAAGATTTAAGTACTTTGAAACACACTATTTAAAATATCCTTAAGTAAATTATGACTACTGGTCCACCAGCATTAATAAACTAATATTTCAAACCTATGTAAACATATTGGGTAATTTCAGTTCCTATATTTTTTGTTAGCAGAGACATTTCTTACTAAAAACATAGGCTGTGTCAAGAAGTAATTATGTCACAGTACTCAGCACTGATAAGACCTCAGCTGAAGTATTATATCTCTAACCCTAACCCTCTTCATTTGTTTCTATGTAAAAATAAAGTTTGATCTTGCACACAAATATTTTTGCTTACCTTCACTTATGAACCACTCTACACCCTCAAACTTGTTCCCAACTTCTAGGATGAGAAACATTGGTCTAAATATTACTTAGTCCTGCCTGAGTGCAGGATATTGGACTAGATGACCTAGCAAGGTCACTTTCGTTCCTACCTTTCTCTTCCTCTGACTTTCCTTACTCCTTGTACAATAAGGGTTATAGGAGTTGGAGTAAGAAGTCCTCCAGCTTGTCAGTATTTCAACATTATTTTGAAATAACTGCCTGCTGTGTAGACACAGTTATTTCAAAGACATACCCTGGGAATATAAAGAAATGACTAAGGCATTGGACTTGATCCTAAAGGACCCTGATTCAGCTCCTGGCTCAGCCGCAGACTTTCAGTATGAACCTGTGCAAGTCATTTATTCTGCACTGTGCCTTAGTACCTGTGAAATAGGGAAGTACTTCCTACTCACTGGGACATTGTTAATATACAATTCATGTATGACTGAAGCATTTAAAGACTATGGTGATTAGGAACATACGTAACCAGATCAATAGGGAATTGCATAATCCTAATTTTATTCTATTTATTGTCTCTGAATATAGCATAATCTGTACATTGCATGTATTTTATGTAAGGCTGAACAAGACATTTAACAAGCAATGTAAAAGTAAATAAAGAGACCATATTCTCAGTCATATGCAAACAGTTTCTTGAATGGTGGTTAGGTTAATTGCATATTTGATATTTCTTGTTTTCATACATGTTACATATATTTCATAAGGTTAGAAAAAGTGAAGTTATAAAAATTACTTTTCAATTTCCATTCCATATAAGTGAAATGTATTCAGATTTTTTAATACAAAATACAGATTTTAGACAAAGAATGCTATTTCTAACTTTCTAATATATTCTTAAGGACTACATTTCAAAATGAAATTGTCTGGATGATTAATTTGCAGTAAACGTGATGCACCAAACTGGTCTCTAATTTTAGAGAAGAGTTAAGTTTCCTCTTATTATAATGAAGGAATAATAGAAACATTTATGATAATGAGGTTTTTATAATTAAATAAATCAAATTTTCAGATAAGATAACCTGAAATGAAAGTTATATAGGATGCATCTATGTACTATACTACTATCTAAAATGACTATTTTGTGAAGTTAGTTTAGATTTGTGCTGCTGATTAACAGAAAAATATTTCTTTAAAATGTGGTTTACCAAGTGCCAGATTGTTTCTGTGTAAGAGAACCCTCCACATGCAGCTCTCCCATATTCTCTAGAGAAGAGACTCAGTACTTAGGGTTACCAAATGATTTCAAAAAAATACCGGACACACTTGATCTCAGATCGGGATGGGGGTGGGGAGAGACGGGACCGGCCGGGAGGGGAGCGGGGCTGGCTACAAGAGGGTCAGGGGGAGCAGGGCTGGGTAGGGGGGAACCAGCTGGCAGGGAGCGGGGCTGGTCAGGAGTGTGGCTGGCTGGGAGGGGTCAGGGCGATCGGGGAAGGCTGGGGAAGACTGGGGGGGGGGGCTGGCGGGAAGCAGGGCTGGCCGGTATGGGGTTGGGGATAGTGGGGCTGGCCAGGAGGAGGTCGGAGGGGAGTGGTGGGAGGGGGGGAACTGGCCAGCAGGGAGTGGGGCTGGCCCGGGTGCATGCAGATCCCAGGGCATTGCCCATCCCACACACAGTCCCGGAGGGGTGCACAGGCGAGTCCGGCCCCGGGGATTCCATCCTGGCCTGGCCCCGCCTCCCTCCTCTCTACTGTATAGTTGCATATTGCCTGGCTAGTAGACACGCTCACACTGTGTGAGCATGTCTACCAGCCAGGCAGTACGCAACTATATACTGATACTCACGATAATAATAAAACTTAATTAGAAAATACCAGACATTTATATGTCCGGTATTTTCTCAATTTGTTTCCGGGACAGAAAGCTCAAATACCAGATTGTCCAGTTCAAAACCGAACACCTGGCAACCCGATCAATACTACCTCACACCTAGTGACACTCCATCCAGGGCCTTCTCTGGGGAAAGTAAAAAAAGGATAAATCTGAGGGCATGATCCCAGATTATAAAATCTCTCTCAGAGCATTTCCTGGGGAATCCTCATGTGCTACTATGGGAAAAGGGAAGAGTACTTACACATGTAGCTGCAAAGGAACCATGCTGCCAGGAAATGAGGAGGAGGTTTCCAAGGATTGGAAATAGTGCCGAGACACGCTGATAGCCCATGCCCCCTTCTGATCCACAGATATCTACCAGGCTTGTGGTTGAGCCCCACAGTGTTTATCATGTGGAAAACCCCATCCCATGATGCTGTGTGGAAATCTTACCAGAGGGTTCCATGCACAGACTCCTCCTAAAGCTTTTATATAGGGGAATTATTTGGCTCCAAATAATTAGATTATAATCTCAGTAAACTGTTCTTAAAGAACATTACATTACAAAACTCTATTCAAGATTGTCAGGGGAATATTAAGTGGTCTACAGCACACAGCATAGGAAACAAATTTCTTTTTGAATGACTGCATTAAGAACTAAATAGTTCTATGAAGTATCCTAAATTCATGAAGTTATCTAAATATAAATATGTTTATTAAATAATTTCATATTATAGTCCAAACAATAGTGAAAGATCTGAAATCCATGCTAGATTCTACATTTTAAAGATTGTAGATTCCATGTCCCTTCTTGGAAGTTTAAGTGGAGGAATTTTTGGTAAAATCTCTCTAGCATAAAGGGTTTTATGAAGTCCAACTTCTCGAAGAGCTAGCTCAACACGAACTCTAGGATCAGAAATGATCTGTTAAAAATAAAATATCATAATGGTGAACACAACCAAAATATCAGTAGTAATATTTTCTCAAAAATATAGTATATATTTGGTGTGTCTGTATATTACATAAAAACCTATGTTAAAAGAACATCACAGTGGAAAATCAAGGACTCAAAAGTTAGGAAATGACAAAACTATTTTATCATTCAATCTTATTTCATTCCATTTGTATGAACAATCTTTAACTTCATGAGGATACATTTTTCCATAGGACCCCTGCTTCATGAGTTACTCAATATTGGTTTTTATTCTCTACATTTGAAGTGTGACAGCAGGATTTATTTAATGCACATCATATGAACCCTGCACTGCAGACAGATATACTAATTTCTTTCTGGGCATTTCTATGGTGTTCTCATCTTAGTTATAAGTGTTTCACAAATATTAATTAACCTTCACAACTCCTTTGTGAGAACAGGTAGTAGTATTATCCCCAAATTCTACAACAAATGAGGCAAGAGTTCTATAGACAATAGCCTCCTTCACTTCACAACCCTGATTTATTCTCTGTGCACCACAGATTGTGAGCCCTGAATGAGGCCAGGATCCTATGGAAACTTTGAGTGATCATGTAATTAAAAACTGTATCATAATGCATACGCAAAAGGAAACCCTCAGTTCTGGCATTTCGTAATTTGTCAGTGTTTGACTTTGTAACCAAAACTTATTTCAAAATATTTTACTATAACTGCTTAATTAAAAAACAAAACAGAGATTCTATCACATGGAATCATTTAACTCCCAGCTTGGGCCATTAGCAGGATTCAGATGAGATAATAAAATCCAGAGGACAGACATCCTCTTGAACTAATGCGGTAGAAGGTAGCAGTAGGAGCCTGTTCACCTATGGAGACAGGTCTTGAGGGAAGGAAGAGATACTCAATTAGATAGTGGGTTTCAAAGCTTTTTGTTGACAGCAAAGGAATGTGGATATGAAGGGCACCTGGGCTAAATTCCAGGTGCCAATCCATACCCACCAGCTTCTACTCCCTCCCTGCTCCTTATGCATTCGTATCCCCTGGCTCTTGCAACCCTCCCATATTTCTTCATATCCCAGAAGAGATATTCCGAAAACACTTCTTCCAAAAAAGAGCGTCCACACTGCCAAAGCATATCGAAAAAGTGATCTACTTTTTCGAAAGATAGCATCCATTTAGTGTGGACACTATCTCATATTTAAGATGTGTTTACTATGGACAAAGTGGCCACCAGGGCACCTGTGCTTTTTCCTCTTTCCTCTTCTTTTGAAAGAACTCTCTCTTCCCTGTCCACACATGCTTTTTTCCAAAAGAGTTCTTTCGGAAAAAGGCTTCTTCCTTGTAGAAAGAGATTTACCAATGTTAGAAAAACCCCTCTGTTCTTTAGATTTTTTTTCTAAAGAACACAATTGCAGTGTGGATGTAAGTCAAGTTTTTCGGAAAAACAGTCGTTTTTCCAAAAAAAAACCTCTACAGTCTAGACATAGCCAGAATGTCCTCAGCAATCTGGTACAAACTGAGAGAAAGAGTATCATTATTTCACTTTAATATTTTCCCTTTACACTGGACACCTGTATTCCTCTTCTATACATCCTATGGCAACTGATTCTTCATTTACTATTACAGGCAGTCCCCGGGTTACGTACAAGATAGGGACTGTAGGTTTGTTCTTAAGTTGAATTTGTATGTAAGTCGGAACTGGTACATATTGTAGGGGAAACTCTAGCCAAATATTTCTCCAGAGCTCAGTTTTATTCTCCCACACCTCACTTCCCTCAGTCCTTTATTCTCAAGCTGTGGTGTCTGCTGAGACAAGCCGCTCCGCGTCTCCCTGGTCTACTGGGGGAAGCAACTAGTGCGGGGTTGCCTCACCCCGTTTGTAAGTAGGGATCCGATGTAAGTCGGATCCATGTAACCTGGGGACTGCCTGTACTTCACAGCAAGCCAGATAATGATTTTTAGCTTATGAAGAGTTTGTATGGTAGAGGACCCATCCCAGACAATTAATTAATTTGCCATTTCATTGAAAAACATCTACTACATAAAATTTTATATCTACCAACTAAACACTGACTCTCTCTTGGTGTAATTTTCAATAAGGGCAGAAGTTTGCCTTAAGCATTTAACAGAATAATATTCAGAGCAAGGCTAAGCAGAACAGCAACCCCTTAGACTTTAGAGAAATGCATGATACATGACAAAGGGTGTACTTTTTAAGCATTTAACAAAATAACATTCAGAGCAAGGCTAAGCAGAACAGCAACCCCTTAGACTTTAGAGAAATGCATGATACATGATAAAGGGTGTACTTTTAATTTTAAAAATATTGACTAGCTATCTCAAATACATTTCTCTATAGTGTTTTTGGTTTCACACATGACAATAACTTTCTATTATTACTCTTCTGTGAATGGAATTCATTTGCACACAAACTATACAAGATAGGCAATTACCTGTTGTTCACTGTATGTATTCAATGTAAACAGTGGTCTATGAAGAACAAATTCTTCTTCACTTCCAATGCCTACTTTAGCTTTAGATGCCACTGTATCAGCCATCATTCTAGCTGGATCAATTTCTGCAACAATAGCAACCTAAATAACATTACATGAAAATATTAATTAGTGAAACAGTTGATATTGACTGGAATGAAGTTGGAGTGAAGTGGACTGGAGTTGAGAAATGTGCCTTATAATAATTATCATCTTTATATTTTTTGTGAACTACTCTGAAAAGGAAAGTAACCTTTGTGGCCCTAAATGACTGGCCTCTAGGCTATAAAAATGATGTGTGATGTCATCTGTTATCAGCACCTTCCACTGAAAACCAGTTTACCTGGTTAACTGATTAATCAGGATTTTACATTCCTACTCTCAGAACAGGCAACAGGTAATATTTCAAATCAAAAGAGCAATCCTGCAGAAAGATATGTGTAGATATTCAGAAACAGTAGCTTTGCTTTACATCCTCAGTGGGAACAGTACTGGCTGAAGCTTTGGGTAATGATTAAGATGATTCATTGAAACACCACAGAAATTCAAATGAGATATATAAGTCAGACAGCCGTCTGCCACGAGTCCTGAATATGGTGCGATCAGTCTTGTAAGTATTAAGTTCAAGTCAAAAGATGGAACAGCTTTTTAGACTGACAGAAATATACAAGGAATATCCCTTCAAGAACCATCATAAAATGACTTCAGGCAGAACACAACAGAAGAATCTTGTTGAGCAAAAATAGCTGCTAAGGGATAATGGCATATAGATCCCCTGACTTTTCTGAAATGAATTGACTAGTTCTAAATGTCAACACAGGCACTCACAAAAGAAATAACCTATTGACTATAGCTTATGCAGAGATCATTATCCACTTCAACGAACAGCCATCTCCCATAGATTCCTTCTCACATTGAAGTAGTTTTTCTGCACTTCTTTATAGCACTGAACATCTGTTCTCAGCAATGTAACACAATCCAGGCCACTATGTGATGTAACTAAAGATCTGGGCAACAAATCAATCTTGTTTTTAGGACAGTCTCCTCAGATCAAAACTGCTTCTCCATAGAGACCTCTCTTTGGACCCATGATAGTTCTTCAGGCATGTGGAAGACAGTGCCACCATATGGTGTTGTGAAGACTCATTGAGGGCAGTCAAGAGAAGAGCTGGCATCCCAATAATACTTTAATATTTATTCTAAATAAAATACAAGTAAAATTAAAAAGTGCCCATTCACAAAATATGCATGTTCTACCAATTGTTTAAAATGACAAAAAATAAATAGCAGCACAAACATGCACATGCATCCATACCTCAGTCACCTAACATCATAGAGTCAAATGGTAGGGAAAACAAATGGACCATGCAGCATGCCCGGAAAATCAGCAAATCTATGCTGTTTCAAATAAGGGATGAAAGAGCATAGTAGAGCTCTAAGGCCTGTTCGCAGGGCCGGCTCTAGGTACCACAAGTCAGGCAGGCGCTTGGGGTGGCACTTTGCCAGGGGCAGCATTTCAGGTAAGCAGCTGGCTCTGCCCCCAGCAACGCCTCGCCCCGCCCCACCAATTTTAAAGGGCCGTGGCCCGGGAAACACTGAGGCTGCGCAGCTAGCTGGCACCAATGCACACCCAGAGACTGCTGGTTGGCCCTGGCACCATGTGCACCTGGCTCCGGAGCCTGCTGGCTGGCCCTGTCTCCTGAGTCCTGCTCCTTCCCGGCAACCGCCACTTCTTCCAAGAGCCTCTCCACTCCAAGTGGAGGCTCCGCTCTGCCAGACCCGCAGCCTGGACCCAGCCATCAGTCACCCCTCCGCCTACATCATTTGGAAATCCCAGGTAGGACGCCCCCTTCCCGCCTAGGGTTGCCAGGTGTCCAGTATTTAGGGTTGCCAGGTGTCCAGTATTCACCCAGACAGTCCAGTATTTTCACCTCCTGTCTGGAAAAAAATTCAGAGAATACTGGACACCTGAGATGTCTGGTATTTTCTGATTTTTTCCCCGGCCAGGAGGCGAAAATGCCGGGCACCTGACAACCCTACAAACACTCAGCACCCGGCCTCCCCCCACCCCCAAATGCCTCCCCACCCCCCAACACCCCCAGTCCCCTAACCCCAGCCCCCATGCTTACCTGGTTTCGCAAGGCTCCTGACACAAAATGGCTGCTGGCCAGAAGACTCAGGGGAAGCAATGCTTCCCCTGGGTCTTAGTGCTCAACTTCTCCCCTTTTCCTATCCCTGCACTCACTCTTAAAGGGGATATGATGTTTTATTTTAATTTTTTTTTGGCTTAAGTCTTGGAGCCTTTTTTTTCCCCACTCAACAACTTTGTTCTCTCCCCTCCCCTTTTTTTTCCCCTTCAACAGAATTTTTTCCTGGTGGGTTTTTTTTGGGGGGGTGGGGGGCAGCCAGGACAAAAATGTTTTGCTTGGGGCAGCAAAAAACCTAGAGCTGGCCCTGCCCATATGGAGGAGGTCCTGACAAGTCTATTGGGGGAGACCTAGCATCAGCCTGCTGATGACAACTGTGGGAGAGTATCAAACCAGGAAAGTGAGAGTCTCCCAAGTAAGCATGTCCTAGACCATTTAGGGCATTTTAAAACCTAAACCTTAAAAGTTGTCTGTAAGCTCAAAGGTAACCTCCCGTTGTTTCAGGGTCTATTAATTATGGCTTGATTTCCAGAAGATGCCTGGTCACTGCTAAGTCTTTGTAAGCTCCAGGAATTTCATCTGTTTCAGGTTTCTATTGATGATAATGCCCTCCACATCACTGGAGACTTGGGGGCCTTCTTCCAGCAAGGAGGTCATAGGTCATCAAGGTTTCTTTGGAACCAACAGAATTTTCAAAGCATTCAGCTGTCAGGACTGTTGTTGGTTGTGAGGTCCCCTCAATTCATTTTTCCTCAGCATAGTCATAGTTGGTAAGCAGGCTATCACATAGATAGCACATGACATCTGTGCTTCAGAATTTTCATTGGCTATCTTTGACCTTACAGACACATTTTAATGTTTAGGTTTTGGCTCGGGCACTGCCGTAGGCTCCCTGTCTCTCAGTGCAGAGCATGCACTAGGTTTGGGTTTATATTTATAGGGAATTCCGCTATGGTCATTCTGGCTTGCATTACAAACCATAGACTACGTTGGGGAAGCTGCTGTAACACTAAGGCTAAGTTACACTGGGCACTATTTTGGAAAGAAGTTCACAATTGGAAAGAAACAAGGTGTGGTTTAAATAACCTTTTCTGTGTTCCCCACCCACAGTCTGGTTGCACATTTTGTGCTGCACCTTCAGGAGAATCTCAAATACTGGATTTCCCTTTTATTGCTTCACAATAAAAAACAACTCAGGTAAATTAATTTAAAACAATTGAGTATAACATAAATTTTTCAAAGATGTATGTTCAAAGGTTAGGAAAATAAAAATAAAAAAATATCACAGTTAGGGTTGCCAGATGGTTTAATCAAAAATACTGAACACCCTCCGCCCCACACCCCCCCCAAAAAAACATTGGGGAATAAATTCTGTTAAGAAAAAAAGGGGCAGACCAAAGTTGTTGAGCAAAAACAAAAACAAAAAAAGGACCCCGAGAGTTGTTAAGCAAACAAACAAACAAACAAACAAAAACAGCGTGGACCCTTTAAGAAATGCATTTGAGACTTTTTGGCCCTAACAGGCTTGCATCTTGCATCCCTGGGCCGGGCCGAACAGCTCCCCTGCGGAACCTGGTAAGCACCCAGGATTTTCGCCTGCTGTCTGGGAAAAAAAAAAAATCTGAAAATACCGGACATTTCAGGTGTCCGGTATTTTCTGAATTTTTTTCCCCAGGCAGGAAGCAAAAATACCGCACTGTCCGGTTCAATACCGGACACCTGGCAACCCTAGTCATAGTAAATTTAACCTGGCAACTTTGCATAAGTGTTGTCTGGAATACAGTGTTTTCATGAAGTGCACAAATTTCATAGAGTTAAATTCAGCCCTGTGAGGTGAGCCAACCCAGGGCCTATGAACCACTTTCTCTCACTTTCAGGGATTCAGTGGTTCATTATAAGCCTTGTGTTAGTCCCCTACACTGGATTGAAATTAAAAGGAACAGCAACAGAAAAAAAAGAGAGAAAAGGATCCCAATTTCAGAGAAATTAATGAATATTTACTTCCAAATGTCAACAGATTCCATTGTGTCATTTCGTATGTTAATTCTCATGTTGCCTAAAGAATAAAACACAAAGGCTATGTCTAGAGGACATCCCACTTTCGAAAGAGGGATGTAAATTAGACATATCGAAAAAACAAATGAAGCCAGGATTTGAATTTTCTGTGCTTCATTTGCATAATAATGTCACGGCTTTTTTTGAAAAATGCTATTTCAAAAGTGAAACCACAGTCTAGATGTGGTTCTTTCAAAAAGAATAATCTTTTTCGAAAAATCCTGTACCCCTCAGAAAATGAGGTTTACAGATCTTTCGAAAAAGGCTTTTCTTTTACAAAGGACCATGTCTAGACTGTGGTTTCACTTTCAAAATAGCATTTCTCAAAAAAAGTTGTGACGTGATTATGCAAATGAAGCATGGGAAATTCAAATCCCGGCTTCATTTGCAATGTTGATATGTTTAATTTACATCCCTCTTTCAAAAGAGGGATGTAGTCTAGACATAGCCAAAGGGTATTATTATGTGGCAGAAGTAATGTTACTGTGAAAACCTCAACCTTTTCATTCCTGCATTGCTGACTGACTGTTTTTGTAATATATTACATTCATTTAATTTTAGTATAGCATATGTATGTAGCTTAATTGTATATGAAAATATTATGTACTGGAAACAAAATCACCTGTTGTCTGAGGGCTTCAAGACGTCTCTCTCTTTCTTCTTCCTCATGGGCTTCTTGAAGGGCCAGTTCTTTTCTCTCCATCAGGCGTTTTTCCAACAGTTCTTGTCTAAACTTAACCCTGTACAATAGAGCATATATCAATGATAAAACATTATATCAAACTGTAGTTTCAATGTTTCTGTTTGAAAACCAGAGCGAAATTCTTTATATCTGTCTCAATAATAGCATAAGTTTCCTCACCTGAAACTCTTATACTAACTTATTTACCTGTTTTATTCAGAGTTTGAAAAAAATCATAATTATCCATGAATTAGTTAACTAATTATTGGAACACATTTATGGAGCCCAATTTTTCTCCAATATTTTCTAATATTTATTATTATTTTTCTTCCATTTTCTTCACCGATAGCCTTAAAAGAAATAAGCTTTGACATCCATAGATGCCAGCAAAACAGGACTCTCCCTATCCTTCCAATCAATAAACATCCATTATGTCCTCTAATTTGCTACTTACAGAAGTAAACAAAACTACTACATTGTATTGCATTAAAACAGCAGAAACCCACTTTTTCTTTCTGCATAAGGTAGCCTCTACCCTCCCCTACATTCATGGGACAAACAGATAGGATATGCAGAAGGAAGCACTGCTTGAAGTGAAAAAAAATTGGGGGAAGATTTGTATGAAAGCAAATGTTCAAAAAGCTAATGATTCAAAGATTATGCTACTATTCTTAGAAAAGAAAAACTTTATCAAACTCAGAGGAGAGCATAACTTGTAGTGTAACTTGAAAGGATTGTGAACACGCAGCCAGTTAACTAGGCAGTTACAAACGGTTCAAGAAAACGGTACAATATTACTCAACGATGCACAAGATACCCTCTATATTTGTTCTTATTCCTGTATTTTAAATAGGTTTAAACTCACAGGTTTTGGCAACATTTGTGTGTCAGGGTGAAAGCCTAATCTGCTTCTTGCATGAAGTGAGATGACAAGAAAATTTCTTATTAAAAATTAAGAAATTTAGTTTTTTATTAAAAATGGCAAATAATAAAATGAGTATTTTACTAATATATGCTGCTTTAACTCTTCACATTACTAAATTGTTCTTAAAATAGTCCAGTGCAATTAAAAATTAACTGGAAGTTACTATGTCCTAAAAACCCAAAAACTTGACATGTATCAAGACCTGCTTTTTAAGTGACTTGCCCTTACTGCAGTCATTTACATATGTATAAAAATAATGTGAAACACTATCACATCAGAATGGTAGATTCTTACATGAATTTTGCATTCACTTTCCCCAGGTGTAAATTACTGTGTAATGCAGGGGTGTCCAAACTTTTTTCAAAGAGGGCCAGATTTGATGAAGTGAACATGCGTGAGGGCCGACCATTTTGCCTGACATTCTTTGAACCATTAAAATTAAATGCAAATTAACTATTTTATGCAAAGTTTATTGCAAACGGCATACTTTTCATTTCGTCACATGGATGACAAATCTAAACAGGTGTTAAATCACTCTGCCTTTCATATCTGAAGGCCAGATGAAAAAAAAAATCCAGGAAGCTGAAATATATGTCAGGAACATTGTAAAATACATTACATATTATTGGTAATAAAGGTTGTCTGTCAACTTTTAAGTTCAAAAAATATGAACAGGAACATAACACCAAGTATACATGTTGTGTCCAAATATATTTATAACTGATTTAGACCAACTGACATTAACTGAGATTTTACCATGTATTCATCTCAATACATATGGATTCGTTGGGGGCCATAAAAGATAGATATTGCCAAATTACCTGTGGGGCCATATTAAACTGGAACACGGGCCGCAATTGGCCCGCGGGCCGGACTTTGGACATGCCTGGTGTAATGTATAAAGCAGTAGAGAATCGAGCCCAAGGTTTCTGACCAAGCAAGTGCTGAAAGTGTTGAGGAAGTGGCACTTTTAGCTCATGAGAAGAGAGAGGAAAGAAGATCATCATGTTATTCATGGCATCCTGTCAGGAGTTGCATTCACAAATACCCTTCTTTAGTTCCTTGGTCAGAGGATAAGAGTGGAGATATGAAAACTACATACACAAAAGGGAAGAGTTAATAATTTGTAAATATATTCTCAGTTGCAAACAGTATCTCAAGTTTAAAAAAGCTTAATAAATATTTTATCTATCTATTTTAGAGTGTCTGTCTGAGAGTCCATCTGTTAGTCTATTTGTTCAAGAACTCCTCCTAAACCATAAGAGCTTGCTTCAGGGAGTAGCCGAGTTCGTCTGTACAGGATAAACTTAAAAAACAAGAAATGGTCTGGTAGCACTTTATTGATTAACAAAACATGTAGATGGTATTATGAGCTTTCGTGGGCAGAGCCCACTTCTTCAGATGACTGTAGTTTGGACAACCAAATTTGGAATGCAGCTTCCTCTTACCCTAATTTAAACAAAGATCAGTGTTTGGTTCTGCCTGGAAAATGGGAAGTGCCAGGAATTAGACTGTTTTCGATAGCATGGAAAGGGTGTTTTCGATAGCATGGAAAGGGAGGGGCAGAGAGGAGGGATGTGATACTGATAGTAGCCACTAGATCAGGTTGGAGGGGGCTGCTGGAGGGGGAGACATCCCACAGAGCGTGGTACCCTTAGAGAGCCTGCAGGGAGTGCAGCTGGAAGGGGGCAGCCCACATAGCCTGGCC
This sequence comes from Pelodiscus sinensis, assembly GCF_049634645.1. NCBI lineage: Eukaryota > Metazoa > Chordata > Testudines > Trionychidae > Pelodiscus > Pelodiscus sinensis. Next base: position 31,993,084 of record NC_134717.1, read on the forward strand.
CCTCCCCCAGACAGACTGCAGGCCATGAGGGAGGGGCTGCTGGAATCTGGGGAGCAGCCCCCAGAACCTGCCCCCACACAGACTGCAAGCCTCATGGGGGCCACTGGAGGCCAGAGTCAGACCCCAGAACATAGGCCCCCGCCAGGCAGTCTGCAAGCTGCAGGGAGGAGCCCCTGAAAACTGGGGGCAGCCCATGGATGTTGACCAGCTCTCCAGATCACTCCCCCAAACAGGGCTGCAGAATGAAGGGGGCCACAGAAAGCCTGGAGTAGCCTCCAAAGCACCGTTCCTCGCTAGACCAGCTGCAGGGCGGGGGACGCAGTTGTCCTAATCAAGGCCCCCTTTGGAGCAGCTGCAGGCCGGGGGCCAGAAGCAGGCCTGGGGCTGCCCCCTCAACAGGCTACAGGTTGGGGGGGGAGCAGCTGCAGGCTGGGGCCAGCCTGAAGAGCCCCAAGCCCCTCCCAACAAGCGTGCAGACCTGGATCCTCCCTCTCCTCCTGGAAGAAGCCACCCTCAGATGAGTGCAGTCCCAGACCCTTGGAAGGAGCGGCTGGCCAGGGAGCACTTCTATGGTTTCTTGGGAGCAGCTGCTGCCAGAGAAGCATCATTCTTGCCACCATGTATGGCCCCGGTAAGCCCGCTCCTCACCTTCCTACCTCCTGCCCTGAATCCTTCACCTCCCACCTGCCTTGATTTCTGCACCCCCCCCTTCCTTCCCCAGGCTCCCTCTACCTCCTTTGCCCTTCCCTGAGGCCACTGTCCCCTCTCTCGAGCCGCCCCATACCGCCCAACCCTCTGCCCTAAGCCACCCAATCACTGAAATAAAGCATGTACATTTTTCATTTATTTTCCAAAAAACAAAAAAAAATTACTTCAGTTAAAGACCTGAGCAATGCTGGGCACATCTGCTAATAGTTTATATTTTAAATGTTTCACTTCTGCTATAACTTCACCGTATCCACAGTATCTTCTGTGATAATTCTGATTTACTTACTATATTATATTTAGTAACACTAACTACTGTTATTTCAAAGTAAACTTTAATTTTACAGGAAAACATTTTAATTATAATATTTTAATACTGAATTTTGACTTTAAATATCCCAGTAAATAACAATTTTAATAAGCAACAAGGTGACAAATTAATGTAGCTAATTAGTTTCAGCAGAGCTACCTTTTGAAGTATTGTGGGTATATACTTATGCAATTTCTGGTAAGCATAATTTCATTAAAATTCTGCTTTCAAACACTGTCTCAAAATTATTCAAGAGAAAAATACTAACATGCTTATTATAAAAGTTTTAACAGAACTCTTAAAATGTTCGTATTTCAAGTTTTTTTCCACAGACTATAATCAGTTATTGTTTGTTACTGTGATTAGAATAAATAGGTTGTTTGTGCTATGGGAACATGTAATGTTTATATGGTTGTTAGACAAAAGGACAGAAGCCCAGAAAATGGTTCCATATATGACACTGATGACCTTGCCAAGTCACTGGATGCCTGGGGCCTAAAAGATGTTACGTGTTAGGCGAAGTTTTCCAGAAGAAGCCTCTTGCTGGCATCTACAAAATGGTTGGGCCAAATACTTAACTGGTGTAAACTGTCAACTGAAGCAAGAAGAAAGAATTATGACAATTTTCATGAGCTGAGGATACGGCCCTGTGTGCACACAGGGAAATTGATACAGTATTTGCACATACCAGTACCCATTTGCACGTTCAAAAGGCCAAATGGCAATACCCTTGTTGATATTGAATAACTCATTATATCACAAGTGGTTCCTATTGGTTTCAATAGAACTACCTATTGAGAACAATACCATTCAGTGTCTGTAAGTATAACCTGTCCCCTCCCACCCCCCCCCCACCCCGCTCACATGCACATTTAACTCAGATGTATAGACAAACACAGATTTTTTCTGTCCAAATGTAGGCACACATATGTATGCAACTCAGCCTATACTTTCAACATTTTTCTTATTAGGTTCCTGTATTTATGGTTTCTCATTGTACCATGCAACAGACTCTATTACAGGCAGTCCCCGGGTTACGTACAAGATAGGGACTGTAGGTTTGTTCTTAAGTTGAATTTGTATGTAAGTCGGAACTGGTACAAATTGTAGGGGAAGCTCTAGCCAAACATTTCTCCAGAGATCAGTTTTATTCTCCCACACCTCACTTCCCTCAGTCCTTTATTCTCAAGCTGAGGTGTCTGCTGAGAAAAGCTGCTCCGCGTCTCCCTGGTCTGCTGGGGGGGGGGGGAGGAACGCTAGCTTCGCGTCTCCCTGGTCTGCTGGGGGGAAGCAGCTAGTGCGGGGTTGCCTCACCCCGTTTGTAAGTAGGGATCCGATTGAAGTCGGATCCATGTAACCCGGAGACTGCCTGTACTTATATAAAAAAAATAAAAAAAAAAGCTACATTACAGTCCTCCTTAAAAATGAAAGACTATTAAAGCTTAGATATCAATAGCTGTGCACTATTGTTCTATAGTCTCTTTTACATTCCTTTACTTTCCGGTCTTTTTAGAGCACTTGTGCAGAACAATCATCAAAAATGTAGAGCTTCGAACAATGATTCAGCAGTCTGCTGCAGTGAATTACACTTTGATTTTCTATCAAAATACAAAATTATCACATGAAGTAGGAATAACTGTCACTGTTCCACAACAGGGACTTTAAGTTTTAAATAGTGTAGCAATAATTTTACATTTCTTCATAAAGTCAGAACTTATAACTTCAATAAGTTCCAAAGGTACTTAGTTATTAGGAGGAAAAAAAAAAACCTTATTTATGGTCAGATTCACTGGCACACTCTCGTAACACAAAGAAGCTGCACATTTGGTTTATTCCTGCTTTGCAACACAAACAGTTACAGCACACAAGTAATCCTCTGGAACAGTTTTAACATATTGGCAGGATGGTCCGTGTTTGAAATGAAAAAGACCTATCTAGCCCTTCTTCTCAATGATAATTTGGTAGGCCCAATAGCTCAGTTTTATCCTTAATTCAGGTAACTTTTGTTAAAAAATGTAAGGCTACCTACCTGTTCCCAACCCATTTGCCTATTCCTGTTTTAGTGCCTTTTTTTTATCAACAAATCAAATAATCCAAACACCTTTCTTTTCCTCCTTAAAAATCTAATACAAATATATTAGATCAGGAAAACATGATACATGTAACGACCATTTGCTATGTTGTGTCTGTCTAGTACTGTATTGCTTTATTGCCTCTATTCTTAGTTTTTTAAAGCCCAGTTCTACAAAGACTCTAGAATTACTGCTGCCTTTAATTAAGCACATACCTATGTCTTCACAACATAGGCTATGTCTACACTACAAAGATAAATCAGAAAAAGAAATACATTTTGAAGTACGCAAATTGCGCATCATCTTCCAATTTACTTCTGAAAGAGGCCAAATTTCAGAAAAAAACCCTCTTCTGGAATATCCCTTCTACCTCATAAAACAAGGTTTACAGGGATGCCGAAAAAACACATCCACTTTTCTGACATTTTTTTCGAAAAAGCGGACATGTTCCTAGACATAGCCTTCTTGACCTTTGACTATATCACTGGGGCATGGATTTCATTTTAGCTTGACATACTATAGCACATGAAGTCCTACAGTACCTAACAACAGTAACACCTCTCTTTTTCTCTTTCATTAACGTTTGTGAAGAAGTCTGAAGATGAAAAGCAATATGCAACTCTAAAGAATGAGTATTCTCAGCAAACAGTCAGTAGCTTTTCCTTTCCTTACGCTGTTTTATTTTGTATAGTATGACAAGTCTAGCAAATGTAAAGATTTACTTACTTTTGATTCATAATCTCACCGCTATTATTTCTTTACCGAATTGTGACATTTGTTTATTTTATATAAGTTATTAGCATAATCCTCTCCTACTGTATGATGATGTACAACCAAATATCTATAGCTTTTAAAAACACATTAGCAAATAACTCATGCACTGCATATCTATCTTTTGTAATGGGTAGTAAATTGCTCGTACATACTAGATTCTAGTGTGTTACTGTGGCTGTTTCATACTGTCCTATCACTGAAATCAGGTTGTATCGCTGACACCACTGCCTTTGCGAGGATCACCCCATTGTACAAGGATTCTTTTGGCACAGAGTTAACCAGGGGGGCCAACAGCCATGTCAGGCCCCTTGGAAAGTGGAGAGAGCCAGCTCCATGCTTCTGGAAGGGGCAGAGCCTCAGGCGGAAAGGCTGGAGCTGAGAGCAGCCAGCTGTCAGTGCCACCCAGACTGCACCCCTTCCCAACCCTTAGAGCCGCCCCAAGCATACAGTGCAGCATACTGGCAGTGATTTAAAGTGCCTGGGGCTCCGGTCACTGCTGCTGTCACTACTGTGACAGTGACAGCTGGGAAGCCCAGGTCTTTTGGAATCACTGGACATGGGCATTTACCCTCTTTTCCTGCTCTCTCCCTGGCAGCAGGCCTGAAGTTCACACATTTTTACACATTCACCTTGTTTTTCTGTGTGGTTTTTTTTAACTAGAAAACAGAATACAGTCTCTGCCCTTGACCCTTAAATAGCCTCAGGCAGTAATTTCAACTGGATCTCAATCTCAAACATTCATGGCCTTAGGTAAAGTACAAGATTAATGGCTTCAGTGAAGTGAGTTAAATGAAAGGCCATTGCTGGTGTGTTAAAGAGGTGGCAAATAAATATGCATAAGTAAAGACCACTGAGGATGTGGAACAGAGAACAGAAGAGTGTTCATACTGTGACAGCTTGACAATATCTGGAATGAAATTTATTGAAATAAAACTAATTCAATAAAGTTTAACTTAACACATTTAGAGTTCATTGTATTGAAAATGCAATTGCATCTTACTGTGAAATTGTTTTAATTTTCATAGGAAGGATAAACAGGAGAATGCGGGGAGAGGACAAGGACATAATTGGACAAATTCACTCAGATTTTAGCATCTCCAGGGAAGCAAGACCCCTGGAAAGGTGAGTATACACTAATTCAAATTGAATTCCTTAGTCACCAACAGACAAAAAAAGGGTATTTGGATAAATAGCCTGGTTTTAAACTGGCCCCTTGCTTTCTTCCCATTCCAGAAAATGGACAGGACCCCTCATCAACAGAGGCCATTAAAAGCAGTGTTGTCAATATCAAACTAATAAATTGCAATACATGTCAGACATATTTTCTTTTCTCATTTTGAACTACACTGATTCCAAATTGTGGAGTAACTATAACCAAGATGCTCTTTTTTCTCTATGTTGAAAATTCTAAAATAATCTTCTTGGATAGGGGAATCTACCGAGATCTCCCAAAAACCTTTCTTTGACAAGGCATAGTATCATAGATGAATATCAAGATTCATATTGTAAATACAATGCTGTGTATATAAAGACAAAGACTAAATTTTCAACAGTAACTAGTCATTTTGGGTGTCATAATTCTTGGGCATCCAACTTGGAACTCCTAAAAAGGATGTCACCCTGGCTTTCAGCATATTGGTACTGAAACAGTCTCTGAAAATCTGACACTTCCTGCTTTGTGAGTGCCTAAAGTTGACCACCCTAAAAAAAAAATCGAAGTTACTAGTCACTTTTGAAAATATAAGCCACAAATGTGTATATAATAAATAATGTATCTTCAAGACTGGAAATCAATTATATGTAAATGTCTCCCATTACCTGTCTATCAGATAGATTGGAAACAGTTCTATGAGATGAAGGAATGAAAGTTGTTGCCTACACTAAAGTACAATGGAGCCAAAGGACTCAGTTATAAATTATGGAATCCTGTTCTAGCTGCAACATTTTGCAGTTCACACTAGTATAAAGCCTTTTTAATATGGTTTTGTTTGTACGTATAAACAAATTGGTCCAGAGAACTGTGTTAGTATTGGGTTCTACCATACAGTTAAAACTGGATTATAGACTGGGAATCACTGCATAATGGGAAATTAAACAACAACAATGTATGCTAAGTTGGGGGCAATTAAACAAATCAGATCAGGAGAGTTACTCATTCCTGCTTGTTGATCATCTATTCACTTTTTGGAGGGAGGGGAATTGTTTAATACCTTTCTTTATCTTTTGTTGCTTGTTCAATCATTAATTTCTTTAATTCTGCTAGACGCTGTAGATCTTTCTCTTCCATATCTTGCCACTTGCGTTGTTTTTCAGCCCAGTATTTTCTCACCTGCAATTTGCATGAATGAACAAAACACTTACAAAACAAAGAAACAGGCCAGCAAGGCAAGGATCATGACAGGGAAAGCCTGACATCTTGAGTTTTATAATAATATGTAAGTTTTAGAATAGCATATTTGCCTATGTTGACAGGAAACATTCACAAGCTACTCTCAAAACATGAAGCTGCAGAAATTTCTTTTAAGATTTAGTAGGTGCAAAAGTGAGCTTTGTGGAACCCCTATTTATAAACAGAAAAATTAACTGGTGTGTTTCCTGCAGTCCTTTCTTCTTCCATCCTAAACAGCAATTCCAGGCAGCATTATTGCTCTCCTACCAGTGGGCAAGGAAACAAAGTACTCACAACCTGGGAATGGGGTGCTCTGATTGCTATCAGAAGTAACTCTAAGTTGCAGTCATCCATGGGAGAAGCAAGGAATATCAGATGAGAGCTATCACAAATAGAATTAGCAGTGTGTAATTTTTAAAAATTACTATAGCCCTTTTCATCCGATCTACCCAGCAATAGCAATTACAGAAAGCAGACATCCCATGAAACAATCAGAGAAGTTAGATGGGCTTTCTTCAGCTGCTTGGAGTGTCAGACATGTCCTCATTGACACTGCTTTGGAACAGATACATTTGCAAATTTAGGTACAGAACTGGAATTTCAATGGTGCTGAAAATTAGCATGCTTTTTACTGAATGAAGACAAGTTCCGTATAAGCTTAAAAGCTTGCCTCTTTTACCAAGAGAAGTTGGTCCAATAAAAGATATTACTTTACTCCCCTCCCCCATGTCTCTTTGAACAGCATTTAGTAATTCTGGATATATTATTTTGTCCTAGTCAAAGGCTAACAGGATAATAATGTCTGATCCACAGAGGTGTTAGTAGACCATAGTCTGTTGTTGCATTAACACTTGAGACCAGTGGTTTGAAAAATCAGTATATTTTTCATTTGCAAATCCCTACAATTTTCAAATCTTAGACATAGTATGTAGACCCCTGAAACCACCGTTCTATGGTAACAATAATCTTGAAAACCACTGTTCAATAGCAACAACTACCTTCTGCGTATGCCTTTGACATATGCTGAAATTAAAATTGTAAATATGAATCAACAATTTAATGAAGGAAAACTTTAACTCGTAACATCTTTATAAAACAAAAGGATAATCAAAATAAAGAGTGCATTTAAAACATAATAAAAGTATGAAAATACAGAGTTAAGGAATCCAAAATAACTTTAGCTTTGTCCTCTCATCCACTTCACTGTGAGAACTCTCCATGTAAAATTTATATATATCTGTATATCTATTTAATCTTATATTCTGAGACTTCATGAGATTCATCAGCAAAAGGGAGTTTTGCTATGGACTTCAGTGCAAGAAAGAGCTAAGTTCTGTGTTTTTAAAGAACTCCATAAAAGAAATACACGAAATAACTCCAGTCATGGATCTTAGGAGCTCCACAGAATTTCCCTAAAACTTGGTTCACAAACTTTTAGTTACTATAGAATTTTTAAAGCCCTTATAACTAAAACATTTGAAATTAATTTTATTCATTTAGAACTATATCCAGTCCCCAAATAAAAAAGGAATAAATCTCAAAATTCACCACTTCCCATGCCCAATCCCTAGTGAGGAGAGCACTTACTTAAAAAAGGAAAGTGTTTAGGTGACCATTCCTTGCAACAGAACCTCTATGAAATGGCAATAAAGGTAATAAATTACCTGTTACGGAAACATACTAGTTTCAGGCTTTTGTAGGAGACTCCAGTTTGCAATGACAGTCACAACATCATTCCCTTCAAAATGAGCTATTACATCTCAATAAGCAATCCTTTAGTTTAGAGGCTGTGGTTCAGAAAAAGTGATTTCCAGAAAATGTTGATATTTCGCTAATCCCAGTTTCCCACACAAAAGGGTTACAATTTAAACAACAAACCATAACTTTATTTAGGGCATTTTATATGCACAATACAAAACCAAGGACAACTATACAACTCTGGTTATTATAGTATTTGTATTAATTACTTGACATACTTATAATTATTATTAAATAAAATCTCTCCTTATTTCATTAATGTCCTTGAATTCCACAGACCTGCCTAAGGAAAAAAAAATCCTCATGAAATGTAATTAGGGTCAATGGTATATTTTTGAAAATATAATATTTGAACATGAAAAAAATCTGGGACTAGTTCATTGTAATATATATGACTACACTGTGCAATATACACTGTATTGAGTGTGTCAAGTAAGAATACATGGATTTAATATCATTTTACCAGTTCTTCACGGTGTGGGAACATTCAACGTATCAACGGAAGTACAATCGGTGTAGTAAGCAGACATATTTTATAACCTTGTGGATCACGGACAGTTTTGCTACCATGTGGCATGTTTACCAACAAAAACACGCCGTCAACAATGAAGGGAGCCTCCCTTCAGGATCCAGCATTGAAAGACATCTGCAACATAGGATATCAATACCATCAGATAGTGGATGTGCTCTATTTCAGTACACATTGAACCTCTAAACCAGGACTCCCTGGTTTGGCAACATTCTGGTTCTGGAACATCCATAAAGGACCATAAGAGTCCCAAAGGAGGGCTAGCAGCTGGGCTCTCCACAGCTGGGCTGCCCTGCATGCTGCAAAGGGGCTGCCCGGCAGAACCAGGAGTCAGTGCATCTCAGCTATGCTGTGCGGAGGGACCAGGAGCTGGGTTGCAGCTGGGCTGCCTGGCACAGCAGGGAAGGAAAGAGGGACAGACAGAGCAGCGAGGCCAGCAGCTGGTCCAGGGTTGGGGGGCTGGTAGCAAGGGAACCAGATATGACCTCCCCTGATCTGGCAAAATCCCTCATCTGGAACTGGTCAGGTCCCAAGAGTGTTGGACCAGGGAGGTCCAACTTGTATAAATGCTGAACAGTTTTGTTTAGCTGTATGTACTTGGTTCATAGGAGGAGTGAAGATTGCTCCATGATCCAGGTAGCTATATAGAAGTGACATTACCAATGAATTACAATTGAATCCTTTCTTCCCTCCCCCACTTCTTTTCCTGTTACACTGTGGTTTTATGCCCACCTGCCACTGTGCAACACCACCTAAGTAAAAACTGATAGGAAAAACAAACTAAAACATATTAATCAACAGTTGAAAAATTTCAAATAAAACCAAAGCAAAACTAGACTGTAACTAAAAATGTGATGCAACCTACCCAATAATTCAACCACTTCTTGTGTGATATCGGAGAAAATAAAAACAAGATGGCCAAGGGCACCAGAGAGTAGTCAGATCACCCTGAAATGTCAATTGAAATTTCTTCACATTGCATCCTAAACTAGTGGTAAACTACGAATACTAAAGAGGCATTCTGCTGGCAGGGAATCAGAAAGCAAATACAATTTTTATAATGGCTGCATATAGTATACTCATTTACCCCCACACAGGCCATTTTTACTGGCAAAGTGCTCCTAGTGTGAACACAACTGTACCAGCAAAGCTGTACAGTAAACTTCCGATAATCCGGCACCTTTAGGACCCAGGGGGTGGCAGATTATCAGATTTGCCGGACTATCAGAAGGGGGGCTATGAGGGGTCTGGGGTGGGGTGGGGGAGATGCCACCCCAGACCCCTCATAGCCCCCCCTTCCGATAGTCCGGCCCTGCTCCAGGGGTCCCTGATTCAGCCGCTGCTGGTCAGTTTCAGCAGCGACTGAATCGAGGACGCCTGCAGCAGAGCAGCCGGCATGCTGCCGGGTTGGTCCAGTAGCGCCGACCCTTGTTGCAGCGAGACCAACCTGGCAGCACCCCAGCTGCTCTTGGGGACGCCTGGGGCAGAGCAGCTGGACTGCTGCCGGGTTGGTCCCGCAGCGCCGCTCCTCAAAGCTACTGGACCAACCTGGCAGCACCCCAGCTGCTCTGCCCCAGGTATCCCAAGTCAGCTGCTGCTGATACTGATCAGCAGCTGACTCCAAGAAGCCCGAGGCAGAGCTGCTCTGCCCCGGGCTTCCTGGAGGCAGCAGCTGGTCAGTTTCAACAGCGGCTGAATCCAGATGCCTGGGGCAGAGCAGCTGGGGCGCTGCCGGGTTGGTCTGGTAGCGCCAACCCTTAGCGCTGCGAGACCAACCCAGCAGCACCCCAGCTGCTCTGCCCCAAGTGTCCCCAGTTTCAGCAGCAGCTGACTTGATCAGGGACTGACTCCAGGAAGCCCGGGGCAGAGCAGCTCTGCCTCAGGCTTCCTGGAGTCAGCCGCTAGTCAGTTTCAGCAGCGGCTGAATCGGGGACAGCTGGGGCGCTGCCGGGTTGGGTTCTGCAGCCCCGAGGGGCAGCGTTATGGGACCAACCCGGCAGCGCCCCAGCTGCTCTGCCCTAGGCGTCCCTGTTTCAGCCGCTGGTCAGTTTTAGCAGCGGCTGAATCGGGGAACCTGGGGGCAGAGTAGCTCCAATGGTCCAGCTGCCTGGAGCACTTCCGGGTTCCTGATGATGCCGGACCATCAGGAGTACCGGACCATCAGGAGTTTTACTGTACTTTGTACTGGTATAGTAAAAACCATTCCTCATAAGTGGAAAAATTGGTATAAATACAGCTTTGCATCTATACTAGGAGCTTCTTCTGATGTCAGTCAGGGATCATGGCTTTTAATCGCTGTAACCAACAATTATGCTGGCAGAAGTCTGTAATTTAAAAAGACTAAACCAATACCTAGAAACAATAATAACCTAGCCTCTGGGAACAAATATCAGAAAACATCTGCCAGATCCAATATGAAAGAAAGCAGGAACCTCACAGTCTAAGGAATCTTGAAAAAATTCCACTTGTACATTTTTGATATATGCTTAAAATAATAATGACTAGAACATGCCTACATAGTGTATACATAATCCTGTCTCATTGAAGTCAAAGGCAAAACTTATATGGATTTCAACAGGACCAGGATTTGGCTCAAAGTGTATATTTTAAATACTTTTAAATATGACCTCATAACCACAGCTGAAAATGATAAGTTCCCAAAATAAAAGAAAAAGTTTGCAAGGATATGAGATGAGAGAGAAAATATTTTTTCAGGTGCTTTCGTCCCCTTGTTACACTAACTACATTCCAGTCTCTTTAGTCATTACATTCAATCAATTTTTACAGGTAGTGTGACAGAAAGAACAGGGTCTGGGAATAATTTATATTTAATAGCAATGGAAAATTGATGAGGGAATTGAAGAGACAAATCCATACTACCTCTGTAACCAGCTATGAAGGAAACTAGATACATGTTGTATGTGAGCACAAAAGGATTACTCGTTTTCATGCAAATCAAGTCCATCACCACCTCAACAGATGAGGCCCAGTCTAAAAGAAAGGGGAGACCTAAGGTGCACCTGGAGATCTGAAAGTGTAAAAATCTTCCAGGAGTAGAGTCCATATGGGACACAAAGACTGGCACTTTCCTATAAGTGGTACTCTTATTCAAATACTCCTGTGTGGAATTGTTGCTATAGCCACACAGACATGATAATGAACTGTAGATAAGAGATGGGGAAACATCTTTGGACACAATAGAGAAAGGCTATGTTAGGGCTAAAGAGGTGTTGATAAGATGACTTTCTAAAGACCTAGAATTAGCTTTCCTTTTCTCTTAGATAAACTAAAGGATTCCTACTTCACTCAATTTCATAAATCCCTCACCCTAAGATGGTAAAACAAATAGATGGTATCATGAGCTTTAGTGGCACAACCCACTTCTTCACAAAGTGTGCCCATGAAAGTTCGTGATACCATCTGCATGTTTTGTTAGTGCTACCATACTATTTGTTGTTTTTTAAGTTTGTCCTGTACCGACTAACTCCGCTACCCCTGTGAAGTTTTCAAACATAGAGGTAGAGAAGAAAAAGGCATTTGGTTACAGGAGCTTAACTCCCCCATTCATGTTCTTAGTCAGAATGGGAATTACCAGAATTTATGGTCATTCCCATTAAATTATGTTACAAAGAGTTCCGAAAGGTAAATACAGGAGAGAACTCTAAGGACCAAGAAAAAAAACTATTTTTTCATTTTTCAGCCTTCTCCACAAGCTGATCAACTGTAAACACAAATCCTCCTTGTGGACTAGGGTACATGGACTACACTAAACTGTGCAAATATGCAACATGGAAATATTCTGTTTTGAAACAATTCTGCCTGTCTGATTTCCTCCTCATACATTAAATCATTGCTCTCAATAAATGTATAATAAAAACCTACACTTCAGTGGTCAATCCTACAAGCACATCAGCAGCAACAGTATCATATCTTAGAAATTAATAGAACAACTTACATGAGTAAAGTTATTCATGTGCTGAAGTGTTTGCAGCATCAATCCATAAATATTAATTTGTTCCTTCTGTTTATTCCTGATTTGAAATAATAATTATGTATCTTTAATATAAATTCCACAGAAACCAGATGTGGTGTTAGTCTCTTGAGTTTAAGATTTCAAAATAAGAAATGTAAAAAAAGGTAAATTTTCAAAACCAAAAGCTTCCTATTTTTTGTATAAATTACATTAATAATAAAAGCTAGTATACAGAAGTACAGCTAATATGTGACATATAAGCAGAAGTTTCTATAAGTAGTAAAAAAACTTATTCTGCAAAGTTTCCCCACAAAGTACAGTTTGGACTTTAGTTAGAACAATGTTATTTGCCAACAGAGACAAGGTAGGTGAGGTAATATATTTTATTGGACCAGTTTCTGTTGGAGAGAGAAAAACTTTCCAAGTTACACAAAGCTCTGCTTCAGATCTGGGAAATGTACTCAGAAGATATGTTTACCCTGCAGTTAGAAATTGGTGGCTGGCCTCTGCCAGCTGACTTGGACTCCAGGAACTCAGACTAATTTAGGGTATGTATGTTTACAGACTCTACACTACACAGCTTTTAGCAACATGGCTGTATCAAGCAAGCCGTGTGGCTAAAAAAGTCAGGCAGTACAAACACTTATTTGTTGGCACTTTTGCCTACAAAAAACTTCCACCCCCTATTAGCAGTGTTTGGTTTCTCAGCAGGAGAGCTAGTACTTGCTGAGGCAAAGCTTTTGTCATAGTGGGAGGGAGGGAGGAAGATTTAAGCACTTGTGAATGGCAAAAGCTTTGTCGTTCAATTGTCATTGTAAACTAAGACTTAGAGGCTGTTTCACTGCAGTGTAGACACTGAGGCAAGGGCTGCAGCCCAGGCTCTAGGAGCCTGTGAGGTAGGAGGGTCCCAGGGTTTGGGCTGCAAGGACATCTAGAATGTAATGAAACAGCCTTAGCCAGAGCTTTGGGAGCTTGAGTCAGTTGGCAAGACCCAGGCACTCAGTGGCTAAACGCAGTGTAAACATACTTAAGATTGACGAGGAGTCCTGTGGCACCTTATAGACTAACTGAAGTGTAGGAGCATAAGCTTTCGTGGGCAAAGACCCACTTCGTCAGATGCAAGCTTTGCCCACGAAAGCTTATGCTCCTACACTTCAGTTAGTCTATAAGGTGCCACAGGACTCCTCGTCGCTTTTGCAGATTCAGACTAACACGGCTACCCCTCTGATACCTGATACTTAAGATTGTCACAGAAGGATACAAGGTGGAACAGATTATTCAGCATCAGTAATTTACACATATTTCAAGGGACCATGAAAAATAAAGTGGCCTGTTAACACCTCTCCAAGTGAAGGGGAGGGGCGAAAGCTGGGGAGAGGTGAGAGGTGGTTAACTGGATTACAGTTTGTTGTAATAAACCTTCATTCCATGCTTCTACACAGTCCATGATTGTTAGTGTCTAGAGAAGTTATGAATTAAAGCTCCCAGGCTCATCTCTTGAAAGTGCTGTGCACGTTTCCTTTGAGGAAACCTTGACCGAGAGGTGTTAATTGGCTACTTCACCTTGAAATATGTATTAACAACTTATGCTAAAAAAATCTGTTGCACCTTTACTTAGCTGTGACACTCTGAATACATTTTGCAGATGTGAAGAAGAGCTCTGTATAAACTCAAAAGCTACTCTCTGTCACTAACAGTAGTCCAATAAAATATAGTACCTCACCATCTTGTCTAACATCCCAGGATCAATAAGGCTACTACATTGCATGTACATCCCAGTCAGTCAAATGACTGCTTTGAAAGGTGGATATATAGATGTCTGTTGCCATGAAAGAGGTACTATTATGTGCACCTGTTCTTGGAAGCCTATTTGTAAGTTCCCTGTGCAGTTCTAAGTGCAATGTGCTACACTGTAGCCAATATATTGTGAGGCTCATTTGCTGCAATGCAGCATATCTTGCTGCAGTTTTGCTCACTTAAGAAGTCTTTGGCATATTATTCAACAGCATAAATCTGTAAGACAGAAATGCAGTAGTTTCTCTGCACAGATTTTCCTTATAACTGTGTGGAAGCCACAAAATATATTCCTATATTAGTTTAGAAAAATAATAAAGTAGCACAATTACCATTCAAGTACATACAGCTTTAAAACTAAAACAGGTTTTGGCAAAATTCCACCAACCACTTACTAATCTCTGTACTAATACCAAAAAGACTATTTACAATAATATAATGGATAGAGATTACTTAAAGCTTTTAAAAACCATTAGATAGTAAATCATTCAAATACCACATTTCCCATACTTTTTCTTTATCCTCTGCTCTCTGAATCATTTCCTTTTCTTTCTGTATCTTTTCTTTTTCATCTTCTTTTTCTTTTCTTCTGGCAGCTATTGCAGCTTCCAATCTGGCTGTCTCCTGCTGGTGTGCTCTCCACTGTAGAACCTGAAGTGAGATTCCCATAACACAGTAAGTGTAACATTGTGGCCATGAAAACTGAATATAGTGAAGAAACATGAATAATCTGTTTATCAGGTTTTCTGATTCAAACAACAATGTACTGTTATTTAAAAAACATTACTTCCACTTACTAAAAAGTCAGTCCTTCTCCATTCATTGGTGTACTATTTAAGAAAAAAATCCACCATGAAAAGTTAGAGACTAAATGAGACTTGACCTCCTAAATGCCTCAGTCACTTTTGAAAACGTGCTTGAGAATCTTATGTCATATAGGTGCTTTAAAAATATTACTCCTTCTCTTACACGGTATATTCACCTTTTAATTTTACTATTTACCACACATTATTTTAAATAATTATATTACAGCGGCTACTTCTACTACTACTACTGGTACACTGACCATATGTCCCGGATTTTCCGAGACAGTCCCGATTTTAAATCTCCTGTCCTGGTGTCTCCATAAAGGAGTGAAATGTCCTGGAAATCGGAAGGTGGGGGTGAAAACCCCAAGACTCCCTGCTGGATGCGGCTTGCGAGGACAAAATGCACTTCCATTTCCCTTCCCCCAACTGGGGGAACAGCCTCGCAGCACTTCCTGGAGTCTTTCCCCTTTGCTCCCATTGGTCAGAATCTGGCCAATGGTAACAAAGGGGAAAGCCTTGAGAAAGTGCCTGTGGGGGGCAGAAGAGAAAGGGCAGTGCATGGAATCTGGCCAATAGAAGCATCCTCTGCCAATTCCTCCCCTCCCTTCCTGAAAGATGCAAATGCAGGGGCCACACTGCTCAGAGGCCTGGTGCCATCTGACCCCCAAGGTCCTGGGACCTGTGCTCCTGAGGAGGCTAAGTGTGAATGGCCCAGAAGCACTGAAGGGGGAAGAGGCATTTTCCCACAGCAAAGGTACAGGAACCTTTGCTGCATTCCCAGAACTCAGCTGCGTGTGAAACCTGCCTCAGGGAGTGGCAGAGACCCACACCCAGGACAGTCCTCAGGCAACCAGGGCCCATCCACAGTGGAACCAGGAGCAAAGCCTTGCAGCAAAGGCAGGGACTGGGACGTGTCTGTGCAGGACAGACCGGGTGCAATGCTAGTTCGCTTTGAGTCTGGGGGTCTCCAGGCCAGGGGCCAGCTGGGGAGCAAGGCTAGAAAGTGGTGTTGCAGAGGAGGTTTGTGGGGAGAGGACCCTGGAAATTCCCTCTTCTGCCTTCCAAAGCCTTGTTCTGCCCGGCAGGGGGTCCCGGCCCTGGCTGGGGCAGGTGGCAAAGACCCTCACAGCCACTTGAAATGTCCTGAGTGTGGAGCCCCCATGATCTCTCAGCCCCCTACTAGAACCACAGCGCCCAGAGCTATCAGCCGAGGGGCTCAGCAAAGCCACCCAGAGGATCGCACTGGTCTGTACTAGTGACCAGTGCCTGCCTTGGAAGAAGGCAGAGATTTGAGAAACACTGCTGCAGATCTAGGAACAAAAACAGTTTAAAGCTATTTTGTCTTCAAACAAATGAAGCCTTACATTCCTTTCTCAATTATCACAGCAATGTTTCTTTATAATGGAGAAAAAGGCTGCATAATTTCCTATACTGAAATCTACTCATTTTAAAGGTAGCTTAGAATACATACATAAGCACTTGAGGTAAAACTAAATTATGTAAAAAGTTGCATTTGTGCAAGGCCAAGGAAAAACTTGCTCATTACAGATGCCAAGCAAAAATCACCAGTTTTATTCACAGTCCTTTTATGAGGTTTTAAACATGAGCAACTTACATAAAACAAATCTCAGAGAGGCTAAACCTAAAACAGTATGGTTTACAATTAATTTAGTTTAAATTTGTACATTTTTTGATGAACACTAAACTTAAGTAACTATCTATCCATTTGGATTGATGAAGCATAATAATTTCAAAAAGCTTTTGCTAGTCTTCCCTTACAACCTGTAAAGACCATGCAATGTGCCATCCATTTTCATTAACTTCAGAGTTCACTGAGCCTTAGGTAAATGGATCTTGAATGTTTTTTTAATTTTACTGATTCTAGCACATAACCAGAGAAACCAGAAGATTAAAAAGTGAATTTTTTCACCACCACATGCTTTTTCAACAACTACTGTTATCCAATCAGTCTGCTACATAAACATTCCTGCATTTGGAGAATAATACATCTGTCTTGATAACTCATTCTGATCTGAAATGTGCAGCACTGGTAGTGCAGCACTGGTAGTTAAGAAAAACCTTTTTCAATCTTGTAAATTGAGCCAATTTGAAGTCACAGCCAAAATGTATACGAAACAATACAATTTTAATTTAAAACACTGTCCACAGGCACAGCACTGTCATACATACCTGCCCCTAGACGCACAACACATCACCTTCACACAGCACATCAGCACCTCCTATAGGTCCCAAACCCATCCCGATTGGTAGAGAGTGGTGGGAGGAGTTCTTAGAGGGTTCACATGACCCACTTCTGGACCAATCACCTTTCCCCAGTGCTCCCTCTGATTGGTCAAATCTGCTCTTGAGGCAGTCCTATGGGGCCCAAACCCATCCCTATTGCTATAGGATGGTTGGAGGGCCATGTGTCCATCTTGACCCCAGAATTACTACTCCCTGGGGTGGAAAACGATTCAGGAGGTGTGACTAGTGTTTGATTGATGGTAGGGCCCTTATATCACGTGTCCCCATTTATGGTCACCGTAACTATTGGCCAAGCAAAGTGAGGCACTACATTTAATTTGATGGCATTTCTGTATGTCTGTATTGTAACACTGAAACTGTACATTTAATCAATTCTAAATTTTCAGGGAATGTTTCTAGGCATCAATGGTATCCTATTAATTTTGGGGAAAACAGTCAGAAACCTGGAAGGGGAAATGTGGGATAACACACAGAGCCCTCACTTTTGCTTAGCAGGTTTAACCAGCTCTGTAATTATCTATAGATCAAAGAACCTATCCATGAAGGCAATCTCAGTTCTGCCCATATCTCTATTAATAGAGTTTTCAATGCTGACACACTGAATGGCTATCAGTGAGAGCATCAGGAGAAGCCAGAGGACAAGAAAAGTGAAGGAGGCCTCCCCAAAGCTTGATCCAAGGTGGCGGGGAAACACGGAGGGGGTACTAGCCCCTGCAAATATTGACTCTGGAAGGAAAAGGAGCACACAAGGGTGAATGTTGTGCATTTCCCAGCCAAAGCTTGGGACTGGAATACTGAAACGTTTTGGTGGAGAAAGGATGTGTTGGGGTTAGGTGGAAGGGATTGGTGGAAGAGGTTAATAAATAACCTACTTTTATCTGATATTGGGGGTTTTATCCACAAAGGCTTATGCCATAATAAATCTGTTAAGGGTGGGGTTATGCTAAGGTGCCACAGGACTCCTCATTGTTTTTGCAAATAAACTAGGAATTAAAGGATAAAGCATTCTGAGCGCTCATAAACTCATTCTTTGTTCTCCCCTCTTCATGGTCCCTGTTACTTCTCCCATTTCCTTCTCCCACCACATTGCTTCAGGCAGCGGAATCTCTCAGGTGCCTCATGCTGCTTCCTGTGCATATCACAAACAGCAGCTTCATATGCTGCTCTCTCATTGTTTGTGCAACTCAGCTTACAGAAGCAACAAAATAACAGCAGGCCCTCTGACCAGGGGAGGGGGACAGGAGAAAGCGACCAACTGCCCCAGGGCCTGGTGAGTCTAAAGGGCCCAGGGCTCCTGGCTAGTGCCACTGCTACTGTGGTACCACTCGGAGCCTCAAGTAGAGGCTGGTGCAACATGCTCCAGGCAGCACTGAGGGCTGGCTGCTCTGCCCCCACCCATTTCAGGAGAATGGAGCCAGACCAGGGGCCCAGCCATCAACTCCCCTGAATAACAGTTATACGTAGGGTTGCCAGGTGTCCTGTATTGACCCAGACAATTATTTTCACTTCACCTAAAATGTCCAATATTTTCTGATTTTGTCCCGGCCAGAAGGAGAAAATACCGGGTGCTTACCTGGTTTTGCAGGGGAGCTGTCTGGCCTGGAGCAGGAAGACAAGATGGTGGGCGGCTGCCAGCCGCCTGTTAGCACCAAAAAGTCTCAAAAGCATTTCTTAAAGGGGCCACGCTGGTTTTATTTTTTGTTTTTGCCCAGCAATTTTGGTCTCCCCCTTTTTTTCCCTGTGGTTTGCTTTGGGGGGGGGGGAGGTGCTCAGTAGTTTTGGTTAAACCATCTGGCAACCCTAGTTATACAATAATAATACCCAAAAGTACATACAAGCTATAATTGAAACCATTTGTCCAAAACCGCCTCTCCATTAAAGCAAGGGATCCATAATACCCCAGTTTTCAGTTTGTACGACAAAAACCAAACCAATGAGGTTTTGTAAATGCTTAAACCACTCCTATTTTCTCCATCTCTCAGAAAGTAAGATTAAGTGTTAAATGACTCCAGAGAAATTATACCAGGTATAACAACATAGAACATAAAAAGCCACAATATGGGATCATTATGAAATGTAATAGTGAAAATCATGTTGGTAGATAGAGATATATCTTGCTGCAGAAGTACAGCCTGTGTATTTGTTTCATGTACTGTGTGCTTAGTAATAACGTGAAAGGAGTCCAAGCTTTATAGTAAAAAGAGCTATTTAGAGATGCTGAAATTGCAGCTAGCCATGGCATTCTAGCCATGTGTACAAAGTCTGATTTTTCTAATGACTCCTCCAAATTCTTCCCTGCTGCAATCTGTGGTTCTCCCTAAAAGTTCCAAGCAGGTTTAACAGTTTTTTTGTTGTGTCCTTTGTGCAAGTGTTTGCTGACTTGCTGGAGTTAAAGATTACTACTATACTGCCCACACTAGAGACTTATGTAGCCCATTCTAGCTTATTAGCCCTTGTGATCCTTCAAGTGTGTTTGCCTTTGATAGGGTTACCATATTTGAACTTTCAAAAAAGAGGACACTTGGTGCCCACCAGTGCTGCTGTGGCGGCGGCTGTTCCACTAGCACAGGAAGCTGGGCTTGGGAGCTGGCAAACTTGTCCCTGCACATGCCATCCTCAGGTCTCTGGCCACCGCCTTGATGCTGCCAGGGCTGCCGCTACTCCAGCTGGCTCTCATGGTGCGAGAGAATGCCGCATACCAGGCTCCTGCTTCTCTACCATATTCAGGGCCGTCCTTAGACATACACAGAGTATGCAGTTGCGTAGGGCACCAAACGTTGTGGGGCACCACTGAGCCAGGACAGATGGGAAGCATAGGCATGCGCTCTGCACTGGAGCCGGGGCTGCAGGACTGGTGGAGCAGGGGCTGCGCTGGGGGCGGGGTCACGCATTGCATGCCAGAGGGGGCGGTACCACATTGGCATCATGTTGCGGTGCCATTTCTAAAAACGTCCAGCTGCGGATCTGGAAAGGAGGAGGAAGGAGACGCGCCGAGCAGGACGTGGGGTAGCAGAGCCTGGCTAGAGGCGGGATGGTGGCTGGGCCAGTGCTGCGAACGCTGCCGAGCACAGTGAGCAGCTGGGCCTCTCCACCGTCCTGAGACCTGTCCCGCCTCTGCCTGGGGTGCAACCCCCTGGGCCCCCCCCCCCCAGCATCATGCTCCGAGCAGCGGGGCGGAATGCCCCGTGCGCTCTGGCCAGAGATGGGGCCCCAGGTGCGGCTCCCATTGCGCAGACCGAGGAGGCAAACCCAGACGACGGCTGGTGCATGCTCCAGCCATGGCTGCGCTGGGGGAGACGCTGAGGAAGAGAAGGGGGGTGAAGGGAGCCTCCAAGCTCCCGCAAGCGCCCTGCCACGTGGAGGGGGAGCAGGCACCTCCTGCCCGGGCACCTTCTAGCTAAGCAGGATCATGCTCCTGCGCTGCTCTACTGCGAGTCTCTGCACCCACCCCAAGCGCAGGAAGCACACAGCGCTGCCCCCCCCCAAGCGTGTGGGGGCGGGAGGGCTCCCCGCAGGCCAGACTGCCTGCAAACAGGAGCCCTGCTGGCAATGCAGGGGCCGCGCCCCCCCGAGCACGTGGAGGGAACTTTGCTCACCTGCGCCCTCTTGTTGGGGATGGGGGAGGTCTCTGCACCCTGCTCTGTAGGTGCCCACCCTTGTCTAGCCAGAAGTGCAGGGATTTCCGGGGCTGGATTGCTACAGACTCCAGCCTTGCAAACTTGGAAGGCAGAACGAAGGGGTGCGGGGAAAAATAGGGGAAAGGGGTGGGAGAGGAAGGGGCTTGTGCTGATAGGAGGGGGGAAGGTCAGGAGAAGAAAGGGGCAGGCACCAAGGGACAGGGTGGAGGAAAAACACAAATGCGGGGGGGGGGGCAAGTGGAGACAATGAGGTAAAGGGCAGGAGGGGAGGTGTCAGTGGGAGGGGGACAGGGTGATGCTGGGAGAGGAGAGGGTAAGGGCATTGGGGGCTGGACGGGGAGGTGCTGGGAGAAGGCTTGAAAGAAGGGGTGGGCATGAGAAAGGTGGGGATGGAGCAAGTCATGCGTGAGGTCTTGGGGAAGGAATGTGATTTTAATGTATTGGTGGGTTCCTTTTTTTCCCCTTTGCTTGACAAACCTAGGCATAGGGGCACCAGTTTAATAATCCCACGTAGGGAACCATAAATCCTAAGGACGTCCCTGACCACAATGTCCCGAGATGTACGGCAGGGCAGGCTCCAGAGGTGCTGCCAACCAGCCCGGGCGGTTGTGGGGCCAGGGAGGCTGCTGGCTGGGGCCCATCCTGGGGCATGAAGTTAAAGGCACCAAGGTGAAAAGTGGCATGGCTAGAAAATGAACCCAGGAATCCTACTTTCCAGAATTCCTTCCTTTCCCCTGCCTGCCCCACCAAGCACCAGCTCCCATAGTCCTCACAGAGCTGAGACGGGAACCCCCAAATCTAACCAAAAGACCCACTGACCACCTACAGGAAAGGAAAGAACCCAGAAGCTCTAATGCCCAGTTCCCTGTTCTAACCCAGTGCCCCTGCCTCCCCCAGAGCCAGGCACCCCCATCCCTTCTGCTGTAAGACAATGCCCTTGCCCTCCTGCAAAGTCGGGGACATAACCTAGCAGGACAGAGGGTAACACAATGATTCTGTGGGAGGAGCAACCCCCACCCCCATTGGATCTGCCCTGTGTCTCACCGGAGCTGCCGCCACCACAGCCACATGCTTTTCCCTCTAGGTGCTGGGGTACGTGCACAGAGTGGCTGTTAATGTCCAGGCACATGGCTCCAAATGTTCAATTTGAGTGACAGACACATCTGCCATTTCCAAGTTTCCTATTACTGTTTCTCCCTCCCCACTGAGCAATGGCCCTTCTCTGTCCTTGGTCGTCTTTGTTAGAGAAAAGAAATTGCCCCACCCCCCAGTAAAGAAATTTGGCCAGGCCGCTCTAGTTCTACAGTACTCCTTGAGAGAAACTGGCCGCACGCTTCCTGCATACCATTGCCTTTAAAAAAAGGAAAGGTGTGAAAAGGGGAAAATAGCCTCAGACTCTCCCACCCATCACCTTGGCGTGAGAACTGCGGGGCTTACCTGGTCGCATAAAACCTGCACAGTTTCGGCCCAACCCCTGGGACACAGACCCCCCACTTGGTAATATGGTAATATTCAAGCGCGGGAAAGCAATGTGCAGATTTGGGGATAAATACACATTGCACAGTTTGCTCTAGGAGGTCTTCGCAACACATGTACCACCGTGCGTGTGCCTTCTCGTATACTTCAAAGCGCTGGCGGCCTGATCAACCGACCAGCCACCTCCCCCGACTCTCGGGCGTAACCAAGGCCTTCGCAACCGAACCGATATCTGTGAAATGTTCCATGTGCTGTGTAAGTTGGTATGTATGATTTGATTTTTTTTCTTGTTGTATAAGCTTAGTGTTGTAGTTGTTTTTGGGTAGTACATAAGAGTTTGTAGTTATCACTGTTATTTAATTACTGTAGCTGGATATTTTAAGATTAGAGACTATTCCCCTTGCCATTCCCATCCTTATATCTGACACGTTTTACTAGAAGCCATAGAATAAATATAATAAATACTGTAAATCCATTATTAACACGGTCTATTAAAAATCTTAGAATAAATACTATAAATTCACCATTGTCATAAATAAATATTTTTTTATTTGATAAAACTGTCCACCTGGTTCTGTCCTTCCCCCCTTGGGTATTTATCATTGGACCTGTGATTCTCGCGACAGTCTTCTTGCTAATATTTATAGAAAGTCTTCTTGTTTCCCTTTATGTCTGTAGCTAGTTTGAGATCATTTTGTGCCTTTGCCTTTCTAATCTTGCCCCTGCATAGCTGTATTGTTTGCTTATATTCATCCTTTGTAATTTGTCATAGTTTCCACTTTTTATATGACTCCTTTTTGACTTTTAGATCATACAAGATCTCCAGGTTAAGCGAAGGCAGTCTTTTGCCATACTTTCTATCTTTCCTACACAGTGGAATAGCTTGTTTTGGGGCCCTTAATAATGTCCCTTTGAAAAACTGCCATCTCTCTTCAGTTGTTTTCCTTTTAGTCCTGCTTCCCATGGGACCTTACCTACCAGCTTTCTGAGCTTACCAAAATCTGCCTTCCTGAAATCCATTGTCTCTATTTTGTTGTTCTCCCTTCTACCATTCCTTAGAATCAGGAACTCTATGATTTCATGATCAATTATACCCAAGCTGCTTTCCACTTTCAAATTCTCAACCAGTTCCTCCCTATTTGTTAAAAATCAAATCTGGAACAGCTTCCCCCCCCCCCCCCCCCAGTAGCTTTTTCAACCTTCTGAAATAAAAAGTTGTCTTCAATGCAGTCCAAGAACTTATGGGATCGTCTGTGCCCGCTGTGTTAGTTTCCCAACATATGTCTGGATAGTTGAAGTTCCCCATCACCACCACATCCTGCGCTTTGGATGATTTTGTTAGTTGTTTAAAAAAAGCCTCTCCCACCAATTCTACCTGGGTAGGCAGTCTGTAGTAGACCCCTAACATGACATCTCCCTTGTTTTTTTACCCCTTTTAACCTAACCCAGAGACTCTCAACACATCTCCCTCTCAGTCCAAGTATATACATTTTTAATATATAAAGCAACACCTCCTTCCTTTTTCCCCCACCTACCCTTCCTGAGTAAACTGTACCCTTTTATACCAATATTCCAATCGTGTGTATTATCCAGCCAAGTCTCTGTGATACCAATGATGTCACAGTTGTGTTTATTTATTAGTACTTCAAGTTTTTCCTGCTTATTTCCCATACTTATAAGATGATACTTGGTCCTGATGTGAGGGCAGGGGTCTCCCTCAGAGACAAAAAAGGGAAACCCCAAAATTCCTTTGTCCTAGTTTGAAATTCCTACCCACATTCCTATTGGCCAACTCTACCTGGGATAGGTATAGTTAACCCCTTAGTCCCCAGGCTGCTGGCTAACCCTCATGATCATGACAATGACTTATTAGTGACAGACTCCAGGAGCTCAACCTATGGAGCAGCTTAACAAAGAGAAAATTAAATTTGATTTGATTACCATCTATAAGTACCTACATAGGGAAATATTTGATAATGAGGTCTTCGGTCTAGCAAAGTGAAAGGTGTAACACAATCCAAGGCTGGAAGCTGTAACTATTCAAATTCAGACTGAAAATAAAGTGTACTTTTGGGATGATGAGAGTAATTAACAACTGGAACAATTTACCAAGGGTCATGATGGATTCTTCATCACTGATGATTTTTAAATCAAAATTGGATCTTTCTAAAAAACATTCTCTAGATATTATTTTGGTGGGAAGTTCTATGGCCTATGATATACCATATAGTCACAGTGGTTCCCTCTAGCCTTGGAACCTGTGAATATATATGAGGACCTAGGGAGAGGTCAAATTCAAAGATAATAGAGGCCTGTGTGAAAGGCAGGATGGTAGTTTTATCCACGATGATCAAAAAACAAGATAGCAAGAAGGCCTGGAGATCAGAGATAAAGAGCTCTTTTTTTAAGCATGTTGCACTTAAACTGACAGCCATGAGGAGATATCAAAGAGACAGACTGAAGTTTTAGTTTGGACAGAAGATATTTCTGTACTCCAGACCTAGCCTTGTGAATAATATGCACATAAAGATAGTAGTTCAATTTGTGTTTGCTGTGGATATTACCCAGAGATAAAATGTGGGGAGAGAGAAAAGAAAGAGACTAAGCTCAGAGCAATTAGAGAAGCAGGAGGAAACCAAAAGAGGACAGAATCATGGAAGCCAAGAGAGGACAAGATTTCAAAAAGAGAATCATGGTTGATTGTGTCAGAGATTGTGGTGGATGAGGATGGAGAATTAGTTATGAGATTTGACTAAGAGGTCATTAGAGACTTTAGGTAGAACAGTTTCCGTTGCAAGCAAGGGATGTAAGCCAGACTGAAGAAAGTCTAGTATGGAATAGGTAGAGATGAACTACAGACAATTGTATGCAGTGTGTTCAATGAGTGTAGCGATAAGAAAGGAGATTTGGCAAAGTTTGGAGAAACAGGCAGAGGCAACTGAGGTCAAGGGTGGGTATTTTTAAAATGGGAAATTACAGCAAGTTTTTATTGTGAAGGGAAAACTAGAAAAGACTGAGAGGTTACAGGAAAGAGTAAGGCAGGTGATGAGGGTAGGCGTGAGGAAAAGTTCAGGAGATGGGATGAGTTGGGGGTCACTGAGGCAAGTGGAGAATAACAGGAGAGCAGATTAAAAAAAACCACTTCTGTGACTAAGGAGAAGAGAGTTGAGATGAGAGGAGTGGAGAAAATAATCTGAGGGGAATGGGACTATCAAATTTTGTCATTTATATGCTGAAAGGGAAGGGGAACTAGGGAAGCTTGAGCTACTAGTTCATTTTATGGGGAGGAAGACGGAAGTGGGTAGCAATGAAGAAGGTAGGTTCAAGGAACTGTTGAGGAGCTGGGGTTCTACTTTCTCCCGTTCCCATCCTGTGAAACAGTTAGCTCTTCTTTGGTGGGCCAGACATAGCAGTTGTTTTACCAGGAAGCAGGGTGAGAGCAAAGAAAGTGCATATTTCTGCCACTGAGTATAATAAGTGTGGTGTGGAAAGTGGGTTGTTGTGAGAGAGAGAGAGAGAGAGAGAGAGAGAGAGAGAGTGAGTGTGTGTGTAAGCAGACATGCAGGTAGCATACAGTGGATGAGAGAATGCCTGTACTGCAGCAGCAGGTTGTAAGAAGCTATTTTCTTTGAAATTACTCTCAATGAGACATTAGCCTGAAATTCACAACTGTTAACTTGAAAAGGAACATATCACTGCAAAATTCTCAGAGTACACTTGTTACTTTTCATAGTCTTCCCAAAACTTTGAGAATGTTCTCTTAACAGACTGTCAATTACCACACCATCTGTTTCATGGCTACATAATTCAAGAAGTAACCTCAACTGAAAAAAGTAAACTAAATAGACTCATTCTCCAAACAAACAAAAAGCCAAAGCAAACCCTTAAACTATCTGATCTGTAGGCGTGCTAAGCACCTACAGTATCAGGGGGCCAGTCTTAGTATTTATGCAACTCATTAGACACCTGATTTTGTGATTTACTGTTAATGAGAAGTGATACATTAACATAAATAAATCTTATATATAAGTACTGTACTATTAAAAAACTGTAAGCATCAGCAATGAATCATTTCATTTTTTTAAAAAGGAGAATTAAAAATGTTTTATTCCATTAGACTATATATTGCATATAAATCATTCACCAAGTAAAGGTTATACGAGTAACTTACATCATTCTTCCTAACAATCTGAACCAAGAAGTAGAACAGAACTGTTTAACACTGTAGTACAACATTGCATTGATAGGGTTAATTTCTCCTCTCCCCTGCCTTGATATCATATGTTGTCCCTGAGGGGACAATATGTATGACAGAGAGTAGCTGTGAAATTGGTGTTGAATGATCAAGGATTTACCAGGGGTAGGGAACCTTTTTGGGATTGGAGTCTGCTGACCCACAGAAAAATCAGCCATGGGCCGCACACAAGTGAAGCAAAAAAACCCCCAAACAACGCCTCTCCCCAAATCCTCACTGATGTGGCCCCTGACTGAGAAGGAGAAAGACACTGCCCATATTCCCCTTGCACCCCGAAGCCTAGTGGGGCCCAGCCTAGTAGATTTTGTGTGCTCCAGTCCCACAGGGAGGCAGTAAGGAGACTGCAGTGCCAGCACGGGCTACTCAATGCTGGCAGGGAGCCCTAAACCTCAGGAGCAAGATCCAGGCAAGCCAGGGGCTGCATCCAACCCCTGGGTCTTAAGTTCCCCACCCCTGATTTATCCTCATCTTTGGTACAATGCAAAATCTCTAAAAATATGTAATAGATGTAGTCACACCAATTTTCATAATAGGCAAGCGAATTACCAGTGCAATCTTTCTCCCACACCAATTCCCAGCTTGCGTTCCAATATCCCTGTGCTCTTCCTCCCAACATTTGTCGTCTTGTTTATAAACTGGTTTATGTGAAGCAAGTGACTTATGACCTGCTCTTGCTCCTAATGAAGTTAATGGCAAAATTCCCATTGCTTCCACTGGCAGAAGAAGCAGGCCCTTAGTCAGCTAATTTTCTTGTTGGCATCTCAGAAGTCCATCTTCAGGTGGGCTATATGGCAGTGACTTTGTGAATCAGCCCAGGAAGGCTGTTCCACACACAGGGACATTGCCAAAGCAAGATAATCAAAGTAAGATTGACTATGGAGATAGGCAAAAGTGACTATTGTCTTAGTGTGGAGAGGGCCATGGAAGGGAAGCAACATTCAACAACAAATTCACTAATAAAAAAAATAGAGATATTCAAAATGTCAAAAGCTAAAAGACCTATGTTTAATCAAAACACATTTATTTCATAGCTCACCTTCATTATGACATTCTGCTAGTAAATCTCACACTAGAGGGAGTCTAAGTAATGGGATGCAACAAGAGCCTGCTCAGCTTGAAAAGAACTTAACATCTGAAGACTTGAGCAGAAAATGCTATTAACAGATGTTTATAAGATAGATCCCACCACGGAAGCCAAGGGGTTTGGGCATGTCTCATGCAGACAGAATGAGAATCCGATTACAGTATTTTTGAGCTGTACAAGAATAGGATAATCAGTAGGTGGGCAAAGAAATCAATAACAGAGCAATACACTACAGCAGATAGACTTCCAAGTAAAATGTCAGCAGAAGAAAGAATGGCCTAGAAGAATTTTATATTACTCTTAGTGAAAAACAGCTAAATACAGTTTTAAACCAATGTATCTGAATTGATGTTTGAAATGTTAATAATGAAGGAAAACAAAATAAGTAAAATCATTATAGTGACACTTGGTAGAACCTTATAGTTAAGCTGTCAGAATTTCCATTCTAAGACCTTCTTTTATGGAGCTTAATTAAATAGAATATCTTGATAGATATTCCCTCTAAGGGTGTGTCTTCATTGCAGTGCTAGCTTGAAATAAGTTATGCAATTTGAGCTACACAAATTGTGTAGCTTATTTCAAGATAGTCTATTTCAAAATTTGGCGCTGTCTACACATGGTCTTAAAAAGGTTATTTTTTATTAACAAAAGAAAGAAAATATGCTTGGTAAAACATTGCTTGGTTACTAGATGTCACAGTGCAACTGGAAAAAGTAAGATTAAAGGCACAGAGAACTGCTGGGATAAAAGGGATAGCGAAAAAACATGGGATTCAGTTTAAAAGTTACAGTATATG
Organism: Pelodiscus sinensis; assembly: GCF_049634645.1. Taxonomy (NCBI): domain Eukaryota; kingdom Metazoa; phylum Chordata; order Testudines; family Trionychidae; genus Pelodiscus; species Pelodiscus sinensis. The sequence continues at coordinate 32,021,711 of NC_134717.1, forward strand.
GGGTAGGGGCAATACATAGGCTCAGCACAGCAGAAGTCCAACAAACTCAAAGATAAAGAAAATAACCTGATCACATCTGACTAAATATCCCCTGTTCTACTTACATATCCATTGTTTCAAGATTTAGTCCTTACCTAGACATGGATATTGCTGAATATTCCATGCCTACTTCCCTGGCTTAACTCATGTTTGTCCAGCTCTGCTCTGGTCACATGAAGACTCCAGCAGAAAGATTGTGCTTCCAATTCAAAAACCCACACATTGTTTTCATTCACTGTCCTGGCTTCCTATCAACACTTTCTGCTTCCCTAGCATTTCTGGATACTCTCTAGTGCCCACTGTCTGTGGGTTTAGCCCATATAAGCAAATTAGTTAACTGAATGCCAGGGCTGTCCAGAAAAGGGTATTACCCTTCCAATTCATCACAGCAGAATAGGACAATAAATTAAAAAGATTTCGTAGTTTCAGTTATTTTGTATGCTCTTTTAATAAGCTGAAACACGATTGTTTTTCAAATGAGACAGTGTCTTATTCTGAGAAGACAGAAGGAAACAAAGAAGTATAAAGAGACCTTAAAACCTCCCAACAATTGACGGGTGAATGAATGAAACCTGTTAATGCTGCTATTATTGATGCAACAATATTACTTTTGATATTAGAGTTAATATAAAGTACTGAAGCAATCTAAGTGAATCTAAATTCTTAGAAAAATAGTAGGACTGAAATTTGTTGAACTGGAATGAAAAAGTTCAAGTTTAGATCTGCAAGATTCAAACATGTAATTTAATTGAGGCTAATACTGAAAAATACAGAACAATTCCTTTTTAAGCAAATGTTTTGCTATGTCTCATTTCATTAAATTTTATCATATTGATTCCTATATTAGAAAAATATCCTTCAATAATGAATTTTTGACTTGTACAAAGATGTATGTGATTTTCATTTTCCTAAATACAGTATTTCTTCAGAGGTATCATACTTCATTGGATCTTTATTAACATGCTATTAGACTTCTATAAGTATCTAATTTCATCTGTCAATTGGAATAGTGATCACACTGGATGAATTGAAAGCAAAGGCTACAGTAGGCCTCAAATTCAACAAAGCCAGCAGTGATTTTGCTACATGGGAGTAGGTAATGAGCATTGAAAAGGGAGAACAATTTAAGAGCAGGTTAGACAGACATCTATCAGGGATCATCTAGATCAAGGCTACTCAACTTTGGAAGCTCGGGGAGGAGGGAAATAGTGATACTCACAGTACATGTCGAGGGCTGCAATTTAAGTGTGGTTGCACATATATGCAAATAGTGTGAAAAGCTGATGGGCATGAATACAAAGATTAAGGCAAGACTGCACAACAATGGCAGGCGCCATTTATGTCAGTTCTGCTGATATTAATAAAATGCAATATTTACCCGGTTTCCACCCATATGACAGCACTTTTAATGGAAAATGATAGTCCAGGAATTTAACTACTAAAATGCATATCAACAGAAGACCATTCTACTGACTAATTTTTGTTTTGACTCCCACCCGTGGGCTGCAAACAAACAGGCAATGGGCTGCATACGGCCCATAGGCCATGTGTTGAGTAGCCCTGATCTAGATGATGCTTGGTCCTGCCATGAGGGCAAGGGACTGGACCTGATGACCTCTCAAGGTCCCTTCCAGTGGTAGTATTCTGTGAACAGAACTAGAGGGAGAGGGTTAATCTTTGAGTTCAAAATCACAGAACAAAACAATTAAAAAAATCCCCAAACATACATACATGTAGGAATCACTAACAATTTTATATTACACAATCTCTGTTTATTCAATGTGTATGTAAGAGAGAATTCCAGTTATTTTGTTGATTGGCAGATCTACCTTTGGAAACTCATACCCTGGGAATTTCAAACTACTAGCTACATCTCTGACTGTAGGGACCATTTCCCCCTGGTTTCGTATGTTCATTATACATTCTAGCTACTTGCTTTTATTTACATCCATTCCTATCTTCAGACCTTTAGGTCAAAAGCAGAAATTTCAATATTTGGTCACAGCTTAAACACCAGATTGCTTTTGTATGAGTAAATGAGCACCAAATAATTAACATATTTGCTTGCTTGACACCTATCACCCAAATAGAAGTGATACCATCAAGCTATACACAGTACTCTAAATTCTGATTTAACAAACTTATTGGGTTACTTGGTGCTGAGAATTTTATTATTTTACATTTTTATCTAATCTCTTTTCATTTTTTAATCACCCTACTATATGACAAACTTCATCATGGTATATGAGCACATTAATTTAATGCTCATTAAAAGGTAATAATTTGATAGTGCTGTATATTGTCTTTATCAACAATATAGGCCACAGCAGGAAAAGCTTCATTATGTTGTTCTACCATCTATGTCTTAGGCCTGATCTGGAGAGGGCATCTCTAGTGGTAAGACATTAGCTCACTCTCTGTGCCCATCCAACGTCTAACCTCTAGTCTTGCTGCTGAGACTGCCAACAAGACGTCCAGTTTTCCATTGACCATCCAGTCAAAAAGAGACCTCCTCAGACCCTTCCTCAGCTCAGTAAAAATGAGCGAGTGAGTGAGCATAGGGGACAGCAAGTGATGGTGGTGAGAGGGAGGGGGATGGAATGAGTAGGGTGGAACCTCAGTATAGGGCTCAGGCAAGGGTGTTCAGTTTGTTCAGTCAGAAAGCTGGCAACCCTACCGCCAACAAAAGGATCATAAATTAGCATGTGAGGTCATTATAATAAACAGTTTTCTGAAAGCCTTTCCTGTATTAAGTGGCCTGATTACAGATACAGTTTAAAAAAAAATCAGACCCCTGAGAAACAAAATTCTGACTGGCTCAGAATTTATGAAAAAGGATAGACTCTTTGAAACATTTATTTGCATATTTTATTTCTAATTAGAAAGAAAACAATAAATAGATGGTAATGAACAAATGAACTGGAAATAAATGGACTAGATGACATAGTATATCTTTCCCCGTCTTTAAATTGTATGACTCATGAAGGCATTACATTTTCTTTCTCCACTTCATGACAAAAATCAAGATGACTGCCGAGTACCTATCTTGAGAATAAATACAATTTCCTTCCTCTGCGCGCACACTCTTTTTAAACGTTTTTCTTTATTAAAAGAAATATAATGATTTTTCTACTGTCCAGAGCTAGTTAAGGTTACAGATTCAGAGCTCTATGGAAACTGAATGTAATCAGAACAACTGGCGCTGATGATAAAGAAAATGTAGCTTATATTTGAAAGTCTTATTGTTTTGTGCTTCAGTCTGAATATGCACAATTTAAAATATGGACTTATTTTTTCTGCGCAATAGGGAGCTAATGAGATAAGAAAGCTATGGTAAAGTGCAGTCATGTCATTTGAAAGAAGGAAAGCAGGTAGTTTTCTAGAATGGTATAAAATAAAAGTTAAAGATTTTCCAGGGCCTGGTATACACTAGGACCTTAGTCTGAAATTAGCCCCCCAAACATCGAATTGTAAGTGATGCAGCTACAATACCAAGCCCATTATTCTGGAATAAGGGGCCACAGAATTCAAACTCTGTAGTCCTGCTTTTCATGAGGAGTCATGCTATTCCCGAACTTGTAAGTCCAAAATAACATTAGTGTAAATGCTCTGGTGCTGCTAATTTGAACTAATTGGCCTCCAGGAGGCCTCCCTCAGCTCCCCAAAGTGCTTCATAGGGCTCTGAGTCTGAGGTAGTGCGTCCACATTAATGGAGTCTGCCTCGGACTACATTTGATTCTTCCCCGTAGCGAGGACATGGAACTTCAAATTTGTAAAACTGGGTGCCCAGAAGTCGAACTTCGTAAATTCAAAATAGTTCATAGTGTAGACATGGCCTAGAAAATGAAAGTCTGGATATTTTGTTTAAGCACTTCCCAAAGTGAGAAGGAGTTCTCAAGAGATGAGCAACCATATTAATCTTTCTTCCTCTCCCCACAAACAGGAGAATAGTAGCTTAAAATTGAAAAGTTTCACTACTTCAGTTTGAAAAAAAAAAAAAAAAACATATTCAAAGGTAGAAAAACAAATATACCGCAAGACACAGTTTGCAAAGAACACAGATGAAGTTTGGTTTCAGTAAGATGGCAGTACAGTAATTCCTCATTTAATACAGTAGATACATTTCAGAAAATGATCACGTTAAGTGAAAATGTGTTATGCGGGGTCAATTTTCCCATTGAAAATAATGGAAAAGGTGGGGGTTGCATTTCAAGCGGTGGGGAATGGGGAAACTCAGCCACCGGCCTGCAAGATCGGTCGGAGGAGAGGGAGCAAGGTGTCTGGCAAAAGGGAGTTACCGGGGAACAGCGCAGCGAGCAGCGAACCTTCTGCCACTTTGCAGGAAGCGGGGAAAGCCCCGTGCAGCCGCCAGTGACCGACCAGCTGGGGAAACCGTGTTATTTCTGGGACGGTCATGTTGTTCAAAAAACGTCCCCCCCAAAAAATCGTGCTATCATGAAAACATGTTAAGTGGACACGTGTTAAGCGAGTATTTACTGTATCCATGTATGATCATGAGACATGATGGTCTAACATCTAAATCTTATGTTCTTAATGCAGGAAAGCAAGTTTTGGAATTTCTATCCTTTGGGAGACAATTTCAGAATTTGTTTTTTATTCCAAAACAAGATAAAAATGTTTAAATGTCAATATTTACAAAATGCATATTGAAAATATCAAAATGTTTCATCAAAACAGTTCAACATTCTCAAAACAAATATTTTGGTTTGTTGAACAATGTTACAACATTAAACTCCAGTACTATTGCTATAAGGGAATTATAGTTTCTGCCTTTACTCCCTTTTTTGGGCCTGGCTCCCTGACCAGACGACATTTTGCATAAAGTTGAGTCATGAGACATTCATGATGCACTACATAGAGAAAATGCACTATGAGAAATATATTGCATTATGCCTCAGGGATTCTCAAACTGTGGATCAGGACCCCAAAAAGGGCCACGACCTAAGTTCACCCTAAGCTGTGTAGCCACACAACTTCTCATTAAGTCTTGCACAGGGGCTGAGGGCTGCAACAGGGAGAGATTTCTCCCTAAACCTGGAGGCTGCCATGGCCAGAAGAGAGGAGTTCATCCCCGCTGACCCCAGTATGGAACTGCCGCAGCTGGCAGACGAAAACTCCTCTCTACCAGCCATAGCATGGTGCTACCAGGGAAGGCAGCGGGTGCCCCACCTGCTGGCACCAGTACCCTCCTCTCCATCTCCAGCAGGAAGCTGCCCAGGTGAAACCAAGCTCCAATACCCTGTTACACCTTGAGCCCCAACCCAGTCCTGAGCCCCCTCCTGCACCCCAAAGCCCTCATTCCCAGTTCCACCGCAGAGCCCATGCCCCCAACCCAGTGCCTGTACCCTCTCCTGAACCCCAATCCAGAACCTGTATCCCCTCCTATGCCCCCACTCCCAGGATTGAGTCCCTCCCAAACCTAAAGGCCCCCTCCTGCACTCAAACCCCTCACCTCTAGCCCCACCCCAGAGCCTGCATCCCCAGCCAGAGCCCTCATACTCCAGCATCCCAACCCTCTGACCCAGCCCTGAGACCCCTCCCCCACTCAGAACCCGTTGGCCCTACTTCTGCGACATTCATTTTGTTATATGCGCCAATATGAAGCTGATGTTTCACTCATCACCTCCATGTCACACATCACCTCGGCTCTGATGCACATAAAATTTATTCTGTTCAGGGGTGGAAAAAATTAGAGGGAACATTGGTCATAATCTAGTTTTAAGGGGGTCATCAAGGCTGTCAGACTTGCTGGGGCAGGATTGAAGCCAAAGCCTGAGTCCCATTGCTTGGGGCTTGTCAGGGGTGCAAGCCCCCCACTGTGCCTCAGTGCCCCCTGACTGTCCTCAGATAGCCCCTCTCAGGGCAAGTTACAGTCTGTATGGGTTGCTCATCATTGGCACTTGTCGCAATGGCTCTGCTTACCTAGTCGGCCTCATGATAGGCCCACAAACCAGAGGCTTTGTCTCCAGCCCCTAGCCAAGAGGAGTCTTGGCTGGCCCGCTTCCAGCCTTTACTAGCTAGCCCCAGCTTGTCTCCCTCCAAGGAGCTCCTGCTTCCTCAGCAGTCAGCCCTCCACTGGCTTCCCTCTCTAAGCAAACTGTGCTTCTCGATATACACCTGCCAGCTGGGCTCACACTCGCCCTAATGGTTTCAGCTGGCTTCTACAAGCCAATTGTGCTGCCCTAGATAGTTGCCAGCTGGGCTCTCCCTAGCCCAAAGAGCTTCAGCTGGCCTCTTTGTTGCTAGCCCAGGCTCAGGGCCCGAGTCCTGGTCTTAAAGGGCCAGTGCAGGGCAGGCACCCTGCCATAGGGCCAAAGATGAAGTCCTTGGACTTCAGCCATGGGTGGTAGGGCTCAAGTAGAGGCCCCCTGCCTGGAGCTTAAGCTCTTGGGTGTCAGCTTTGCCTCTCCACCCTTACCAGTAGGGTGGCCAGTTTTTGGTTGGACATATTCCTAGAGATTTCATCACATGACACAATCATTACTTAAAATGAAACAAAATACAGGACTATGTAGCACTTTAAAGACTAACAAGATGGTTTATTAGATTACATCATCTAATAAACCATCTTGTTAGTCTTTAAAGTGCTACATAGTCCTGTATTTTGTTTCAGCTACACCAGACTAACACGGCTACATTTCTATCATTAATTAAAATATAATCTTTAATTTCTAGAGACTCCAATCCTGGAGAGTTGGCAATCCTATCCACTAGGGGTGGTGGGGCTTGGGCTTTGGCCACACATCTGGGGCAGCAGGCCTCAGGTGAGTTCATTGGAAATTGAATTTTTATGGCAACATCAAAATTTTCCTGGGGAAGATTTCAATTTTGTGGAAATTGTATTTCCAGAGCACCACTAATAGGTGCTCTGGGTCAGTCCTGAACAAGGGAATCTTCTGGAGCTGGGAAGGTCAATGCAACGCTGGTCCCATTGCAGCCACCCTGTGTCTTACCCTGGTAGCCTTTCCTCAGACCCCGCACAGTCAATTCCAGCCCCTCTGCTGCTGCCAAACTGTAGCCCGGCAGTTGGAGGCAGCAGAGGGACCAACATTACATTGACATTCCCTGCTCTAGAAGATTCCCTTGTTCAGGACTGGTCAGGTCCTGAAGGTGCCGCATCAGAGAGGTACAACCTGTAGTACGTTGCTATCTTACTGAAATCCACTGCATCTATGTTTACATTGCAAACTGCGTTTTACTGAATGTTGGTACAATACCTAGCACAGGAGGGCACCAATTTTATTTTGGAGTCTGTGGGCATTGCCAGAATAAAAAAAAAAAAAAAAAAAAGAAAGCACTCAGGCAATGAGATGGTGCAAAGTCTATTCGGGGACCTCCAGGTACACATTTTTATACATTTGAATTATCTGTTGATTTAATATGGTGCCTTTGTTTTCAATTTCCATTTTTCTCCTGAAATAACTTGTGGTGATCTGATGGGAAAAGTTCCGAACAACTATCCTGAATCATTAAGGAGGCTCATCTTGGACAACAGAACATTGGAAAAATACAGTGATCTTGCCGGTGGCATCTTGTGTATGGAGAGTGTTGGGGTAGAATCCCCTCCATCCACCTGGTAGTATGCAAAAAGGGCACACAGTATGTGTGAGTCTGAGTCTAAATATGAAGCGTGAATGCAGCAAATCTGCTTTGTTCATGATTCATAGTTAGTGGCAGACTCAGAATGTTCTTCATTGCCCCTAAAGCACATGCACAAACTACCCTGATCAAGGCCTGATATGAGCATGAGGATTTTGAATGGGACCAGAGGCTCTGGATTAATTGTCCAAGTCACAGGCTATGATGACTCTGAAGTGCTACACTCTAATGCCTCATATAGAGTTTCGGGAAGGCAATTCAGAGTATCCTATTGTCAATGCAGCCTGTGGCTTGAGCAGTGAATGCAGCTCCTCAAACCACACGCAAAGTATGCCTCAGCATGATTTAAACCAGGGGTAGGGAAAAAGGGCCTCCATGGGCCAGATTTGGCCCACCAAGTGGGTTTATCTGGCTTGCAGGTGCCCTTTTGCTCCCCCGCCCACAGGCCAATCAGGGCCTGGGAATGGGAGAGCATGTGAAGTCTACTCCTCCACCAGCGGCATGCAATACTTAGACTGAGTCAATCACCAGGGTTGACTCTAAGTGCCACGTGCCCCTTGTAGGGCGGGGTCAGAGAGCGAGAGACTTTGCATGTTCTCCCTGCTCTCCGGCCAATCAGGGTCTGAGGGTAGGGAGAAGCACATGAAGTATCCTCCTACCTTGCCCCCGTCCTGCAAGGGGCATGCGGTGCTTAGTCAACTGCCAGTGGATGTTCAGCTGGTGGTTGACTCTACGTGTTGTGCCCCTTTGCAGGACGAAGGCAGGGAGTGAGAGACTTCCCATGTTTCCCTCGCCCCAGACCATAATTGACCTGGGGACTGGGAAGTGCACAAAGTCTCTTCCCACCCTGTAAGGGCATGTAGTGCTTAGAGTTAACTGCCAGCTGCTGATGTGGGGGCAAAAAGAGTGTGTGAAGTCTCCTTCCACTCTGCAAGGTATCCCAGGCAAGTGCCCCACACCCCAGGCTCCTGCCCCAAGTCCTCTCCCATATTCTAACTCCCTTCCAGACCCTGCACCCCACCTCCTTCCCTGAACCCTAACTTCGACACAGATCTCACACCCCCACTTCCTGCCCTAAGCCCCCTGCCACAGCATCGCACTCAGACCCCACATCTCCATCACAAACTCATGCCCTAAGCCTCCTCCTGCACCATAACCTCCTCTCTGACCCCACATCCCAACCTCCTGATCCCACCCCCTCACTCCATATCCCTTCACCCCAGCCTGAAGCCCCTCTTGTATCCCAAATACCTCATCTCCTATCCCACCCTTGACTCCGCATCCCCAGTTGGAGCCCCAAACTCCTCCCACACCTACCCCCTAACTGAACCCATAGCCACCTTCCATACTGTGAATCCCTCATCTTAGCTCCACCCACAAAATCTAATAGCCCTGAGTGAGCGGATAGGCTGTCTGGTGGGTGGACATCTTTTGAGTTTTCTCTATGTAAAACTTTTAAACATAGTAAGATGGATTTATTTGGGGTTTTGGTTCCTTTTGGGCTTCATTTCCTGGGTGCCAAACACTTACAACAGCCCTCCTGGAGCTGAAGTGGTTCAGCATCTATGTTACTCTGCATGGGGGTAGTGACCTCCACTATGTGGTATGGCTAAGATCAGAGGATTTGGCCCAGCAGGACAGAGGTGTGGGGAGCCCCACGGAGTAGGAAGACAGCATCAATGCATGATCAGCACACCAGAACCCTAAGTGGACTTCTGAGATTCATCCTCTCACACCAGTCAAAAAGTTTTCTCTTCATGTTATTAAGATGAGGAATTCAGCCTCAGGATCACAGGAATTTTATTTAGGGAGAAGGCCATTTTGAAGCCACCAAACTCTGGGGATTTCTTAAGATGAGAATTAAGCAAAATGTATGTAAAAGGTGATAAAAAGGTATTAAAATGTATGAACTAAGCAATTATAAGATTCCAAAGTGAAGTCTTCAGTGAGATTATTCTTCTCAACTCAGTTCCAACCAGACACAGCACATAACACAGCTGATTTACTGAATTTGGCAGAAGTTTTAATCTCTTTATAGAGAAGGTCATTACGTCTTATCTACAATACTATAGGCCAGAGTGAAGTCAAACTGAGATCCTATAAGATTAACATGGAAAACTCATAAAAGGGTGATTTTCATTACCAGCAGTGCAGCCTCTTCCCTTGCAATACAACGCTGTAATACATATTTCAAACAGAAATAATATGTGCTGATCTGTGTCTCTTGCTTCAATGCCTCCCTTCAATCCAAAAAGCGGAAAAAGACAAATTTGTAAGAGAAAGAGGAAGGAAATGGAGAGGAACATACCAAATTAAAGATCTAGTGTCTTATCAACATGCAGGGATTTACATAGATAATTTCTATTAAGGCTAATGGAAGTTATGCACATAAATTGCTACTGTATTAATGGGAGAATAAATCTCTTAGTCTCATTTCATAAGCAGAATAGGATAAAAGTACTTTGCAAAGCAAAGTTTTGCAAAACTGGTTGCAAGCAGATTAACTTTAAAAATAATATATAGTATAGAAATTATTTTAGGGATCAATGTGACAGGGTGACGCAAGCCCGCACTACCATTGCCCACCCCCCGGGGAGCAGGGAGAGGCGAACTGGCTTCCCCCGCCTCAGGGGAGACAGCGGCGGCAGCTGGAGTGCGCCGCACGGCCGGCAGCTTGGCCGGCACTCCAGCTGATGCGCCAGGGGAGGTCCCGGTGAGCGCGGGCACTGGCGCCGGGGAAGACGGCAGGGGTGGGGCCCACAGGGGCGGGGGAGGAGCAGGCTTAGAGGACGCCGGCGCAGGCATGTAAGGGGAGGGTGCAGCCGAGCCCCGTGGGGGAAGGGGCGGCACCCTCGGCAGCATAAAGGTGGAGGGGGAACCTGAAAAGGGGAGGCCAGCTGGAGGAGTCGATGAAGGGTCTCTGGGCCTCAGGGAAGAGTTGAGTGGGACACTCGGGTGGGCGGGGGTGAGGAAGCAGCCCAGAGCGGGCGCAAGTAGGAACACCTGTGGGCTGATGAGTTGTGGCACGTAGCCCCATCAGCCAGGTGAGGGGAGAACAGATATCTTCCCCCACCTTAGGGCCCCATACTGGGGCCTGGAGAGAGGGTGGGCTCGGGCCCCCCTCACAGCCCACTAGAGGTAATCACTGGGACAGCACTATTAGTAAGCCCCCTCCCAATCTGGAGGGACAGGTCGAGGGATGGTGGGAGCAGGGGAGGAGAAGGGGGACCGGAGGTTGTGACAGAGGCACCCCTTCACAATCAGGTATTTTTCATTTCTTTTTAAAAATAAGGATTTGCAAATACATGTATTTTCTCTTGCACATCCCTCTCTCTTCATAACATTTTTTCTCTTCTAACTCTCTATGTGCTAATTTGAAGAAAAGCTAAAAGATTTTAACTGAAGACTATTTGTGATAAAAAAAAAGAAAGAATGAAATAGATGCATGTTATTAAAAGGTCTCAAAGTGCCAAAAATAGTAGTTCTGTTTCCAAAAGCTAGATTATAATTTTGCTAGCCTAATCACTGTGCATTAAAATCTAAAATTAAACATTGTTATTCTTGGAAAGAAAACAAGGAACTACAATATACATGCATCTACTGTTTGAAAGGTATTCAGTTAACTGTCTTTGGGTAAGAGTAGGGCCTGACCAATTCCATGGCTATGAAATACATATCATGGACCATGAAATCAGTCCTCCCCCATGAAATCTGATCTCCCCTGCTGTTGAGAGTTGACAGCTATTAGCGGCTGTTCTTGCAGCACTGGGGAAGAACAGAAGTTGTTCTTCACCTGCATCAGCCCTCTTGGTGGGGAATGAGACATCGGCAGTGCAGAAATGGGGGTGGTACATCCTTACTTCTGTACTGCAGCAGCCCAGGAGTGGGCTCTAGGCTTCCTTCCCTTCCTCACATTCCTGCAGTTCCTGCCACAGAACCAGGTACCGAGTTCAGGATTCCTCCTGCAGTAGCCCTTGCCAGGCTGGGGCAGCCTGGGTGCTGGGCTCTGCCTCCTCTTCTGAACAGTTCCTGACATGGCTCTGGGTACCTGAGAGTTTCCACTTGGTAGCTGCACCCAGGACTTGAAAAAGCCCAAGTTATGGGCTTCCTCTGCTGTTCCAGCCCGGGCAGATTAGGCTCCTGCTCTCCACCCTAGAGTGCTGAGCTGGGGCCTTCCTCCCCCAGGAGCTTCTCCCAGGGCTGTGGGCTTGTTTTTCTGCCAGCTACAGGTAGAGTATCCCAGACTCATGGCTTTCGCCCCCAGTCACTCCCATGCTGCTCCAGCTAGGCTTGGCTACTCTAGCAAAGGTACCCTGGGTTTGAGACTACCACTGCCCTGCCACTCAAACTGGGGCACAGGGTAGTCCAGAATCAGGGCTTCAGCCCCAGGATACCCATGTGTAGCCAGACAGGAACCCCTCCTCGCAACATCCATCTTGCTTGCCCCTCTGAGGTGTCTGGAGCATACAGAGCATAGAAAGCAATAAAATCAGCATAGTCTTTGAAGCCTTGACAGAAGGCCCAGATATGCTGGCTGCTGTGACCCTAGATGGCTGTAAACAGAGATACGCCAATTGCTGACCTTGAGGATGCGAGAACTGCCTTGGCTGGCACCTATATTGATACGAACACACAGCCGTCCTCGGGGGCGGGGGGGGAGGAGAAAGGGGAACTCGCCCACTGAGCAAAGAATGCCCAGTACTCCTAATTTAGTTCTCTCTCTTACAAGTGTAAATTAAGTTCACAATTCCCTTGTAAGAGCTGGCATTACAAAGACGAACCAGTACCATTTGGCGCCATAGATAAGGAAGAGAATATGTGACTCCACGGATATAAAGATGGGTCCAGCAGCACACTCACTTTGAGTGTCAATCTATCATCTGCCTGCTGGTCCGGTTAGGTAATTGCCTCCGGAGGTTCCATGGGGATGCCCACCTCGTATTCGTCTTTCCGAGGAATTGAGAGACTGATCCTGGCCTGACACGCTGGAATCGAGTGATGCAGAAGGGGATAAAAATTGTACCCGTATGTGTCCTTTAGTTTTAGTGCATGCATTGAATAGAGCTCTTTAAAGATTAAGCTGTCACTTGGTACCATTATTTTCTATCTCCTTTTCCCTCTGTAACCATTTTAAAATCTGAATTTGCTAGCAGTTAAGAAATAGAGCAATAGCCACTGTAACCATATGCTTTAGAAACCTCTTTAATAAACCTGTAACTATTTAAGCTTTAACCTGACTCCTTCTGTTGCTGTAACAGAGCCAAACACAATTAAAAGAACTCCACCCGGTCATAGGGGCAGACGCAGTAGGAGCTGGGCGTTTGGATCGTGTCGCCTCCACGGGACAGATCCTTTGGGGCATCCATCGGCCTTCTCTAGGCCGCCCACTGCGAAGGGACCCCGGTCCTAGCAGCTAAAGACACGGATGTAAAAGCTCTCCCTGCAAACTTTGGGGCGCCCGTCGGCCTTCCCTAGTCTGCCCACTGCGAAGGAACCTTGCAGTCCTAGCGGTTGAAGACTTGGGTGTATAACACATACACACACACCATGCACTGCCCTGACCATCGGCTGACACCATGCTCAGGGTTTCTTCCCCTGTGGATCCTGCCACAGTTGGGGTGACCCAGGAGAGACTTCTGCCCTGGTACTTCTTCCAGGGCTGGGGCACCCATTTTTCCTGGGGGGCCCTAAATCAGACAGAAGCTCTGACTTTAATCTGTCCCTGGCATAAACTAGCAGCTAAGAGCCCCCAGCTGCGGTTCTCCCAGCAATGTGGTGGAGATCCTACCCATTTCTACCTCTGGAAACATCCTGTAACTGCAGGACACTAATTTTGGGAACCCCCCCCACCACTCACACACAACTTTGCAACCCCCCGCCAACCCATTTTGGGTTGGGGCCATCATGGTTACATCTTAATGTTCACAGTGTTGTTAACATCTGAAATTGTGAAAGTGACTTATTTTAAAATGCTTTGGCCATGAAATTGACCAGAATGAACCTTGAATTTGGTAGGACCTTAGGTATGAGATCCTAGAGGTTACAATAGGGATCTGCTTAAAATGAATAACATCCCCTTAGATTTCAAATGTTAATTGAGGATGAATTTTCAAAATGATCAATCAGTTTGATTAATTTCAGTTTGTCTGCAAACAATGTTATTTTGCCTTTCCTGTTTGTATCTATAGCCTCTCCTTATACAGTAGCAGTAATGCTTGAATACGTCTATTACTTATCATGGTGATACTAAGGAGTCCCTTTTTAAAGTCTGGTTTTCTGTAGGGAATATTTGAATTCAGTTCCCAAAACTCATGAGGCCAACTTGTCCCCAACTTATGTTCATTTCAGGTTCAAAATTCAATTTTAAACAGACACATGTGAGCCTCCATATTAATTGTTCAGAAGTGGTGTGGTGTGATGTGATGTTGACCCCCAGACAAGATAGGATAGTTTAAATTAGGTTGATTAAGCTGATAAAATATACCTGGGAAAGCACCTGGTGTTAAAAGACTGACAGATGGAGCTCAGATGAGGAGTTGGTGGGGTTGGTATAAATCCAGGAAGTTGGCAACAGAAAGGAGCTACAGGGAAAATAGTCTGAAGTAACACTTTGAGAAAAGGGATGTGTACGTGTGTGTGTGTGTACATATGTGAACATGTGTGTGTACATGTGTATGAATGTGTGTGTCTGTGTTCCAGGGTTATGGAGTTGACTGAGAGGAAGGATTTTGGGCTGGTTACCCCAGTGTAAGAGGTGCCAAAAGAAGTGCTCTAGTATGGAGCCCAGGGAAAGAGCAATATTTGGGAGAAATCAGAACACAGTTACTTGAAACAGGGTCCCTAGACAGGAACCCAGAATGGAGGGCAGGCCCAGGTTCCCTTACCAGCCACTTGGGATAAGTGGTGCAGGTCAGGCAGTGGAGATGAAGACTGCATGGGGCAGTTTCCTTATAGTCCTTTGACATGCTGGAAAGTAAGTACTATGCTGACCTGAATGGAGGACCAACCTATGAAGAAAGAGAAACCTGAGTTGCAGAAAGAGAAAGAAAAATGGCGGGGCATGTGAACGAGTGGCAGAAGGGGGTGTAAGGTGTGGATGGAGCTAATTCCCAGAGCAGCCAGGAGGAAATTCCCTAACAATTAGCAGATGCTGTTAGAAAAAAACTCGTTTTTGTCTCTTAACTACTAACGTGGGAAAGTGCCTATTGATTCTTTCCATTTTGGGTTATTTCCTATCCTGCTCAATTTTTTGCATTTTTTACACATGACTTCCTGTTCCCCACATTCACCTGCCCCTATGTTTTCCCTCCTTTTCCTCCTCGGTCTCCTTCCCCATCTCCTCTCTTCCTCTGCAATCCACTAGTTGGGCCTAGCATCTTTCATGTCTTCCTTCTGCTTCCCCAGTTCTTGTCAGTTTTCTCATGACTCAGTCGACATTCTTTTATACAGGTAGTTTTCTTCCTATACCCGCTCATCATTCCTAAGTGTAGCCTGGCTACAGTCTCATTGAAAACAGTTGGGTTCAGTAGCCATTTTTACTAGAGGTGACCATTTTGCTACACAAAAGCTGTAGAGAAATTGTGCCCATCTTGAAGAAGGGCAAAGTTTCACAAATTTGATGCCAGAAATTGGGTAATCATGAGAAATGCAAACTACCAATATTTGAAGAATTATGATAAAAACCATACGAGTTGGAAAGCTACATTTACAGTAGGGCTGTGTCTAGACTGGCAAGTTTTTCCGCAAAATCATCTGCTTTTGCGGAAAAACTTGCCCTACACTGACCGCTTCAATTTCCACAAAAGCACTGACGATCTCATGTAAGATTGTCACTGCTTTTGTGGAAATACTATGCTGCTCCCGTTCGGGCAAAAGTCTTTTTCCGAAAAACTTTTGCGCAAAAGGGTCAGTGTAGACAGCAGAGATTTATTTTCCGCAAAAAAGCCCCAATCGCGAAAATGGATTGTGGAAAAGCATCCTGCCAATCTAGACGCGCTTTTCCGAAAATGCTTTTAACAGAAAACTTTTCCGTTAAAAGCATTTCTGGAAAATCATGCCAGTCTAGACGTAGCCTAGGCCTCTTAACATTGCTATAACTGAGAGGAGTTGAACCAAATTTAACAAAGATGGGTGGGGGTTTTATTCAATATGTTTTCAGAAACAGCATAATATCTTATTCAGTTTTCTACACAGCAATCTGTATTAGTCAATAGCATACTTATATATTTTGTGTCTATAACATAACGATCTGGGATCTGCTTATTCTTTTTTTAACTGATACACACTTCAATTTATATGTTAAAATAGTCAGAGCCTAAAGTGTGGTTATGTTCAGAATAGTAGCTACGTGATAGTCGCACCTTTTTACTTCAAAGACCTGGCTGCTATTCAACTTAATATCTGTTTACCTTAGTGACAATTTAAGGCATTTTTTTTTAAGTCTTAGCACTGCAGAGTAAATATACCTAAAGATCCAAATTCATTCTATTCTAGCTCATGCATCATTAATAGAATGGTTAATTGAAGTTTGGTTTCAGGTCCAAACTCTATCCTTACTGTAATCTGTACAAACATCCTTTATAGCAGGGGTGGACAAAAGGGCCTCCATGAGCCAGATCTGGCCCGCCAAGTGAGTTGATCCAATGTACGGAAGCCCTGTCGCTCCCCCCGCCAGGCCAATGAGGACTTTGGGGTGGGGGAAGCATGTGAAATCTTCTCCTGCCCTGACCCCGCCCTGCAAGGACTACGCAGAGCTTAGAAGCACCACACGCTCCTGGCAACCCTGATTGGACTGGGGATGGCGGAGGGGAGAAACGCGCAAAGTCTCCTCCCACCCTGCCAGGAGTGCACTGTTTCTAAGCAACATGCACTCTTTGCAGGGACAGGGCAGGGTGGGAGGAGACTGCATTCTCCCCTCACCCTCAGGCCAGTCAGGGCTTGGGAGCGTAGGCAGTGCATGAAGTCTTCTCCTGCCCTACAAGGAGCTCAGCACTTAAAATTCAACCGCCAGCTGCTGCACAGCTGGTGGTTGACTCTAAGCGCAGTGCACCCTTGCAGGATGGGGGCAGGGAGCGAGAGACTTCACTTGCTCCCCCACCCCAGGCATTGATTGACCTAGGGATAGTGGGGGGGAGATCGTGAAGTCTCCTCCAACCACCAGGGGCACGAGTACATAGAGGGAACCACCAGCTGCTCAGAACAGCTGGCGGTTCTCATGGGGGGAGGAGGGAAGGCAAAGATTTTGCACACTCCCCCACCCACAGACCAATCAGGGTCCGTGGGTGGGGAAGCATGCAAGTGTCCTTCCACCCAAGGCCCTGCCCCTTTCTGAAGTGGCCTCCAATAAAAAATGATTGCCCACCTCACTTTACAGACAATGGGAGGTATTGGGACAAAATCGTTCCATTGTTAGAGTAGTAACTTAGGAGACACAGATTCAATACCCTGATTTCATGTGTGACCTTGGGCAAGTCACTGTGCCCGCTGCAGGGTAGTGATTATTTCATTCTGTTGAACTTACAGATAGCACCTGCAGTCAAATCCAGTTTGACTAAAAGTTGCCATAACAAATCAGACAAATGGTCCAGTTAGTCCAGTATCCTGTTTCTGACTGTGATCAGTACTGGAAACATAAAAGACATTATAATCTTTGGAAACAGACAATTACGGAATAATCTGTTCATATGGGAAACTTCATTCTCAGTCATAACAGTTTTCAGGCGGTTAACTTAAGCATGAAAGTTTACAACATTTGTACTTTTATTCTATTAATATAACTGGTGTTTTCATTATCCTTGCCAGAATTCTGATACACCGTTGGTTATGATATTTGGTGGTCAGGAGTTCCACTGATTAATCACGCGTTGTATACAAAATATTTCCTTATATCAGTTTTGAATGAGCTGTCCTTTAATTTCAGGCTACATACAAATTATAGTTGCATTTAAACAAATATAGAGGAGAATTTTATCTTTAAAAAAAAAGACTGAATCTTGTCTACAACCACACTGTGAAGGGTCAGCATGGGAATAATTACACTCTTTTAGGAAACTAATCATAGATGGGTAGCTATAAAACACAACCGAATATGGACCAGTTTCAATTTCTTGGAGCTGAAATCATGTCATAGCATCTTAGTTTAAGACAATGTACCAATATATGTCAGCTTTCATGGCCTGTCCTTGTACATCCTCCCTTTTCAGTCAATGTTCTGTTTCTATAAGGAAGAGCATTTTTCCGACACAAGGAATATCAAAGTTTGTAGAGACATGCTTACCATTGGGTATGTCTACACTACGAGTTTTCTTGGCCAAAAATATGCAAATGAGATCGTGACTTATGCAAATGAGTCCCTTATTTGCATATTTTTTGCCGAGAAAACTTGTAGTGTAGACGTAGCCATTATGTAGGTTGTCTGAATTATTTGCACATATGCACTCGCATACACAAACTACATGACTTAACTACATAACGCATAAACTACATCTGTGTGTATCACATTGTTGAATGTTTGCTACTGCCTGAAACAGTAAAATCTTGTATATGTCCTTGTGTAACTGTATGAACAGTCCTTTTGATCCTTTATTACAGGGATGGAGAATTTTTTGGGGGTAAGGGACCACTGACATATAGAAAAATTAGTCAGACGCACACAAGTGAAAAGCAAAAAAAAAAAAAAAAAAAAAATCATCCCACCCTCACTGATGTGGCCCCTGACTGAGAAGAGATACTTCCCATATTCCCCCTGCACACCAGCTTAGGGGCCCAGCTCAGTAGAATGTATGTGCTTTACCCCACAGTGGGGGCAAGAGCTAGGTAAGATGGGGGCCGCATCCAAGTCCCAGCCCTCAGGTTTCTTATCCCTGCTTTATTACTTTTGCAAAATGCATTCCCTCCCCTGTTCTGCTCTAGGTAAATATGTTTTATTTGGGAAAATACTTCCAATGTAAAAACTCCTTTCTCTTCTTGCCACACTTTCTGTCTGCATAAGTATTTTGATACACCATGCCTACATTTTTAAGAGGAAAAAATATTGAAAGCTGTCACAAATCTCCATCAAAATGTGGACCATTTCAGAATAAAATAGCACTTTAGCATCTATAAGCTTGGCAAATAGTATGATGAAATTATGTGACTGGCTCTGTAATATTGCCTATTTTCCTTTTACTCAAGTTTTTTGAACCATCAGAGATGGTTCAGCTCAATCAAAAGAAGAAGGAAACAGATAAAGTTTAAGTTCCTACTCACAATTTAGCAGAATGCTTAACAAATCACCAATTTACTAATTTTTTCACCCAACCTTTTAGCTTAGATCAAAAGTTATTTAGGCTCTTAACTTCCATTTAAATCAATAAGAGTTAAGGCACAAATCTCATTTTCATGTTTGTTACTTTTCTTTCTCTATCTGTTCATATTAATCACTCCTTTACTTGGCCTTTTTGCCTTGCTTTTTCCTAGAGGTAGTTGAAGGTTTTTTGGTGCAAAAATGGCAATTTTCCTTAGCTTTTTTCAAAATTGGAATTTTTCTTTTTGAGAAATTTCCAAGTTTCCCCACCATCAGACATCAGTGGCAAAATGGAAAAAGGAAAAACAAAAGAGGAAGATAAAGGGGCAGAAAAAAACAAAATTTCAACTCCACGCTTTTTCTTTTCTATCTACTGTGAATAATAAATAATGGAAGAAAGTAGAATTATCCCCAACTATTCCCACTTTTAGCCACTTGTTATGTTAAATGATGTTATCTAACCTCTCAATCTTATGAAATAACTCAAATTTATAATGTAGATACAGTTTTAGAGTTATAATAGTGAAGTCCACCCCTAGTGGAAAAAGGACACTTAGCAAAGGCAGGTGAAATTCTGGCATGAAAATTTTAACCTTACTCATGTTAAAGTTATTATTCATAAATGCCTATTCTTTATAGGTCAGATCCATAGCTAGTATAAGTTGGCATAGCACCACTGAGTACAATGAACGGCGCTAATTTACACTAGCTAAGGTGCTCAAATGTATTTTTAAATAACCTTTAGCACAACAAAGTATCTCTGTAAAGCTGTTCAAGCTCCAAAGAAGTCAAACAGGAGCTCTGGTATAAAACAGAGTAACCTTAAAGTAATTTACAGTTCAAGGTGCACAAGAGAATAGAGGGATAAAGAACTCTGCCAAAAGATCACATTCTTCTTCACTCACGTACAGGTATATATTTTCTTGTAATAAAGGGTTGCCCAGTAGGATTAAAACAGACGAGTAACAACAAGAACGTGACAGCCAGTCTTCATTTAGGATTGTTTCTTCTGATACTATAACTTATTCAAGATAGTTGCTTGAGTTAATTTTGAACCCAACAGGATACAATTACTGACATATTTATGTGTGGTCTAGTAAATGAACGTACCTTTCCTTTCAAATCAGCACAGATGTCCTGTTGCTTTTTTCTGTTATTAGCCAACATCACTTCTGTCTCATGAACAGCACAAGCTTCAGCAATAGTCATTACTGCTTTCAATAAAAAGGCTTTTCTTGCCTGAGCCCAGTTTAAAATCAAAGCTCTACGTTGACTCCTAGCAAAATGATACTGATCCCAAGCCTTTTCATGAGCAACCTAAAGAGTAACATTTCAAAAAGATTTAAAACCATACATAAAAGAATAAATAGTACTGGACATTAATTTTAAGGATTTGTGAGGTTTGAAGTAAACTAATGATATTCCCATGGAACTGAACATTTAAGTTTTGATTTTGGAAGTTGCTGAGGTTCTTCTGTGAGGTGCTCAGCACCCTCGCAATTCCTAACACAGAAGGGACTCAACAGTTTGCAAGTAACAAATTTCTGTTCTCCTTTATGGTACAATGGCTCCACTGAAATCAATAGAGTTGCAATAATAAATATTATATATTTGAGAGAGTTTGTCTGTCTGTTTCTCTGTATGTTCTTGAACTCCTCTTAAATGGTAAGAGCTAGGACCACCAAATCCAGAATACAGTTTCCTCTTATCATAACTTAAAATAATGTAAGGGTTTGGCTGTGTCAAGAAAATGGCATGTGCCTGGAATGGGACTGCTTTGTATAAAACCATACAGAAGGTGATAGAATCACCAGGGGTGTGAAAGGGGCTAGCAGGAGGAGCACCCTCCCACTTCCAGGACTGCTCATGCCCTGAGCCTCCACCACTCCTCAGGTTCCTTTTAGGGAGGTCGGGGATTGGGGAGACTAATGCTCCGTCACAGGTTCATATGGGGACATTGCTGGCTTGGAGCAAGGGAAAGTGTACAGTTTGCTGCATTCCTCACTCTTGTTAGGGAGCACAGAGGGAAGATGAACCTGGCGGAATGCCGATATATGAGTTAAGGACCTGAGCAATGAAATGAAAAAATGAGGAAGAACGGCATTTGCGCAAGAGGGGGTTTTGCGCAAAAAGGAGCTGTCTACACACCTCCTTGTTGCACAAAAGCCTCTTGCGCAAAAATGGCTGCTAATTAATTATGCAAATGATGCATGGCAATATTCCATACCACACTTCATTTGCATAAGCTTTTCCGGAAGAAGGCTACAGTGTAGCCGTAGTCTAAGTCACAAAATGACATGATATTTGACACGCATTCTCTTCTTAAAGTAAATGCAAAGTATCAAAACAGGCACCACTTGGAGGAGAAAGAAGCCAATCAGATTTTAGTTCATTATTCAAACTTCCCAATATGAAGCTCTTTAATTTTTAAAATACTAATATCCAACTGTTAACATTTTACTTGTGAGCCATAAAGCTTAATTTATGCTAATTTCACACCTGTGAACCATTCAAAAAGTAAACAAATATACAACCTTTTAAAATATGCTGCCAATCACTAATGCAGGAATTAAACAAACCCAGTTTAGTTATGCTAATATTATGTAACTATTTTAAGAATTAGTTTTATACTGTTGTAGCATTTCTATATATAGAATCATGAAATACAGTTTCTTAAGAAAATAATGGATAAAGCTGGAATATAATCCAATAGTTTTAGATTTTTTTAAAAGGATGGGAGACCTACACATTTTATTTTGATATGTGACACAAATTCCTGTTCCTAGGAGCAGAAGGAGGACTGAAATTCACAAGAAATTCATAGATGGACTGATCATCCTCCCTTTTGGCTGCAATGAACATCCAAACAAAAAACCTTGCTCACTGTTTACAGTTTTTCCCATCCTTCCCTGAAAAGACTTAAAGGATTCCATGAACTTCTATAAAGTGCAAAACTTCCTTGCAAGCTGCTTATAAGGCATTATGCTTATTGAATGCACTTTCAATAGCATCTCTCAACAGCATACGTTGGAATAGTTAGAATGATTGGTCTCAGACATTTGTAACAGTACTTGCTATGTCTACTCATAGAGAACAGGGAGGCAGAATGCCAGCATAGTAAGACACCTATAAACACAATCCTAGTAAGATGGATTTGTTGTTGTTGGATTGTCCAGAAAAGTAGACAAAATTAGAAAAGTTCCACAGCTCATGTTTTGTAGAGGTGATATATTTTCAGAATTCTTTTACAGGTAACTGAGCAAATTAAGCATTAACTGGGATACTTAATCTTAACCATATTCATAAATACAAAATCTTCCTCTTAACTGGCATAAACTGAATTAATTTCAAAATGTAAGAATTTTTTCTCCTAAGTTTTGGTAATAAAAGTGTATTAGTTTTTTTTTTTTTTTAAAGAAAACTTTCTAACATATGAAGTAGCACTGACCAGTTCATGCCTAGATTTGTGAGGCAGATGTCTCTGTAGCATATCCAAATACAGAGCTCTTCTGCTCTGAAGATCACTTGGATACTGATTTACAACAGTCTGATAAACCCACTGATCTTCTTCACTCCAGCCAAAGTTCCTGTAAGCAATCAAATGCTGCATAAATTTTAAATTAAAAATGTATTAGATAAGACAATAATACAATTTGCACTTGATTTCTGTCTCAAAGTATGCCAAATATCACTTTTTAAATTTAAGGGCAATCCAGGATCTACCCCTGCCCCTTTCCTGAGATCCTCTCTCTCCACAAAGCCCCACCTACTCCCTTGCCCACTTTCCCTCTTCCTCACTCACTTTCATCTGGCTGGGGCAAGAGGTTGGGATGCTGGGGAATGAAGGGTGCAGGCTCTGGGTGGGAGTTTGGGTACAAAAGGGGACAGCAAGCTGAGGCAGAGTGTTGGAGTATAGAAGTGAGTGAGTGGCACAAGCTCTGAGAGGGGGTTTGGGTGCAGGAAGGGGCTCCAGGCTGGGGCAGAGTTTTGGAGAAGAATTGAGGAGCGTAAGCTCTGTGAAGGAGACTGCCCAATCCTGGAGCCCCCATTTGCAACCAAATTTGCTCCCAGAACTTGCAACCCTAACTCCCTCCTGCACCTCAAAACTCTGTGTGCAGGAAGGGGCTCCAGGCTGGGGCATATTGTTGGGTGCAGGAAGGAGTGAGGACTGTGAACTCTGGGAGGGGAGTTTGGGTGCAGGCTCAGGGGTGGCACAGGGAGCTGGGGTGCAGGCTTCAGCTGGGAGGCACTTACCACAGACTGCTCCCAATCAGCAGTATAGCAGGTTTCAGCCAAACTGCCTCTTCCTGGCCCCATCCTCCTCCTGGAAATGCTAGCTGGCTGAGATCAACACCCTCTGTACCTGGCCCCCCAAGGGTGGGAGTAGGTCTCTGGGTGCTGTACTGCTGCCTAAGGCTAGCAAGTGTTGCCCCCATTGGCTGGTTCCCTATGACTGGTTCCCAATCGACTTGAGGCACACTCAAAGGTGCCATAGGGGGCGGGGGTAGGATGGAGTTAACGCCCTGATTTCATAATTGAGATCTGCTTAAAGCATGTGCCCTAACTCCAGAGACAGCTCTTTACCAGCAACAGAGTTTGTGCTGCTCCCTGCTTTGGAGCAGGGATTTTATTTATAAGCAGAGGGAGGCAGGGAGATTAAAATAGCAAAAAGCTTGTAATTCAAGTAGTTGAAGGATCATTAGATGATCATCAAAACCTTGCCAGGTATTCCACTTAAAAATTGGAAAAATAAGAATATGTGTAAATAGAGATATGCTCCAGTGGTCTGCATTTGGACCACTGCTGTTCAACTTCTTCATAAATGATCTTGAAAAGGGTGGCAAAATTTGTGAGGTGGCAAAATTTGCAGATGATACAAAATTACTCATAATAGCTCCCAGCACTGTAACTCCTGAGGTGTCCACATGGGCAAGGCACTTAGTGTGCACTAACTCTGCAGTTGTACTCTAGGTAAAAAACCTCAATGAGAAGCAAAGAGAGTACTGCACTCTGAATACAGCACTGAGGTGCCAGTGTGGACACTTGAATTGTTTGCTGCATTCTGACTGTCCTCTGGAAATGGCCCATAATACCTCAACTCCCCTCTGCTCTGTTTTGAAATCAACCATATGTCCTATGGGCATGCACATATCGCCTTTCAGACCTTCATTTCAGACAGGCTGCATACTGTGCTGATTTGCCCTGGGACACAGAACAAACCATTCAGGTGGCATTCTCCTTCTGTTGAACATAGAGGTAGACCTGACTGTGCATGTGTGTGAGAGAGATTCCATGCAAAGAGCCAGAGAGAGAGGTGGGGGAGGGAGGCTGAGATGTCAGGGTTTACCCCTCTCCCTACCTCAGGAGGGGTTGTTTCCTGCAGCTGACTGAACTTACAAGACAGCATGCTGACATCGCCCAAAACACTGTCTACCCTTTGCCCCACATATAGACACACACATCCACACACATTCCCTATCACACACACACCTTAATTTCCAGACTTTTGTTGAAAAGCAGCTGTCAATGTAGCAGGATGATCATGGAGCAATGGGAGTGAGAAACCTGGTCATGTGATGCTGATTGCCCCACGATGCGGCATTGCAAACCCTGGCCATAGCATCCTGCGGCCAGTTGCACAGTGCACTGCTCTCTGAGGCACTGTAAGAGCTGCTAACATGGACATGCTTTCCCACTAGACTCCACTCCCTTTCAGAATTGAGATAGAGCCCAGGAGTCTTGACATTGTCTCTTTCTCCGCAGTTAGTAACAAAGTAAGACTTTAGATTAAACTTTTAAGGCTAACCAGTGTCCCTTAAGTGAGTTGCCACAAGATGTGAGAATATGTTAGTACTGGAGCTGAGTGGATCTAATATTTAATTTTCTTTCTTTAATATAGGAATTAGATACAATGCTCCTGTCAGCTAATTGCAAAGTTATCTGCCTTACTAGCTATTGGAAAGAGGTAATATGTTTTAGGGTGAGGAGAATGCAGATGGGGTTGATTACCTATCCTCTCCCCCTCCCTCCCCCCGCCTGTTGCTCTTGATTTGCTGCTTGGCTTGTACTGAGCATGCTCAATAACATTGCTGAGACTGCTATCAGTCTGCCCTCCTATACTGTCATAATTGATGTGTTGGTGAATACTGCAAGGCTTGACCTTGCAGTGGGCTCTAAGTAAGCATACCTCTGCCCCCACATGGAGTCCTGTTAACATCAAATGAGTACTGCATTGATACTCAGATCCTCCTTCCTTTAGGGAATTCATTACAAGGTCAGGAAACAAATCCATAAATTGTCTTTAGTTACAGTAAATGGCATTTCGAACCATGGCTGCTTATCATGTCTTTATAAAAGTGAACTCTTTTTTTCCTAACTTGGATTTATAGTAAAAGAGTATAGAAATATATTGCTTTTCTTGAAGTAATTACAATAATATAATATTTTGCAATAGATGGAAAATATGAGATAAAAAAGGAATAAAGCTCATATCTATCTAGGTTCTTTGATGGCATTTATTAACATTGTATCTAAAATCAGTTCATTGATGCACATAGTATCTGAGTATGGCTTAAGGCCATACTTAAATTTGATTTTATAAACTTTCGTGACCAAGCTACAAAGACTCAGTGAGACATAGACATTTACAACCTTTTAAAAGAGGATGACATAGTGATGAAATTCTGCACTTAACATCAGATTATGCTCAGTCCCTGTACAGGTGTGCAGAGGATACAAAAAATTTTTCCACATCTCTCCCTCTCTGCTGGAAGATGGTTCCTTTGTATCTGGAGCCATTTTTAAGAGGCTTCACCAGAACCTTGAACTACACTTCTGGCTGCCCTGGAGACCACAATTTCCAGCCTGCTATGTTCCTTTGACCCCATGAAAGAGCAAGATGCTGGCTGAAATCATAAAGGACCAGCATACCACTACAGAGAAGGTTGTTCCAGCCTTCCTTGCTTTAGGGTTGCCACATCAGAGGCTATGTCTACACTACAGAGGTTTTTTTTTGAAAAACAACTGTTTTTCCAAAAAAAGCTTCACTTATGTTCACAATGCAATTGTGTTCTTTCGAAAAACAATTGGAAGAACAAAGGGGTTTTTACGATATTGGTAAACCTCTTTCTACAAGGAAGAAGCCTTTTTTTTGAAAGAGCTCTTTGGACGGGGAAGAGGGAATTCTTTTGAAAGAAAAGGAAAGAGTAAAAAGTACAGGTGCCCTACTGGCTACTCCGTCTATAGTAATCACAGCTTAAATACGAGATAGCGTCCATTCAGTGTGTACGCTATCTTTCGAAAAAGCAGATTGCTTTTTTGATGCGCTTTGGCAGTGTGGATGCTCTTTCAGAAGAAGTTTTTTTGGAAGATCTCTTCCGGAAAAGCTTCTTCCGAAAGAAGCCTACAGTCTAGAGGTAGCATGAGGTGCAAAAAACCCAAGACCTCTAGGATGATCCTGAGCCAATAAATCTGGACATCTAGCAGTGTGTACTGAGAACCCTTACAGATTTCCCAGAGAGATCTCTCAGAAAAGGGCCAATACGGAAAAAATTTATCTACCTTGTTCCCAGAACTCCTGCCTCTCAGTCCTTCAGACAGTGATAGGCCTATTCTTTCCCCAAACCCTAAACTGCTTTCTTAAGCCTGTTTCTCAGTGAGGAAATTTTTCTGTTCCATGGGTATTGTTCCTGAAGTAGGGTAGTGCTGACCCAAAGAAGTCCTTTCAAATCCTAAAAGGCTATTGCAAAGAGAAAGAAAATATGACAGAGACAAGATACAATTGTAAAGCATGTGAAAACTCAAGAAGTAGCATGGTGTAAGAGATCTCAAGTGAAATATAATTGGTTCAGAAATGCCACTGCTGGCTGTTTCCTCTACAAGGAGTGCTGTAGCAATAATTTATTTCCATCTACTTAGTTGAGATGGCTCAGGAAGTTTCCACTGATGAAGAAAATATGATTTTAAAAGGCTATACATGCTTATTGCTTGATTTCTGAGACAGTTAAGAATGCCTGTGTTCATAACTAGCCCCAGTAGACAAAATTTAACTGAGTATGAAATGAACATATGGGGTGAAACTAGCAGATAGATTATAATTGAAATTAAAAAAAAAAAAACCAGGAGAGGGAGAAAGAACAGAGGTGATACATGAAAAGCAATTATGCAGACACAAAGGTGTGAATTGCCAAAAAGATGTGTGGTTTATCCAAACTCATTATTATGTGCAAACGCAACATAAACCTATTATGACTCCTTACACGCTCATCATTCCTCA